>NC_044985.1:16880964-17207040 GCF_008728515.1 Papio anubis | reverse complement strand
ATATCCCATCTAGGGAGGTCAGCTAAGAGGGCCAAAACAGACAAGCAGATAGCACACACCTAGCCAGGCAAGAAGCTCGGTGATCAGGTGGTGATAGGTCATGGAGGAGAAGCTAATATAGAAGAAGATGACATAGACAGCATGGGATCAGTCCACATAACCTAAGCTCAAGGCAGAAGGTTAGAAGGGAAGAATTAAGACTTTACACAATACAGCCTCTCATTGTTCGGATGAGAACACCCAAGGTCACCCAGTGATTTAGCCAGTACTAAACCTAAATCTCTCTTTTCCCAGATCCAGCCTCCTTCCATCAGCAGAACTGAGATGGTGGCCCAGAGCAGTGAGTTTTTCATTCAGCCAGTGATCTGCTAAGTCAAGGGCTTTCTTAGTCCTTTTGCTTCAGTATCATCCATCTTAGTAGGAGATGGGCTTGATCCCAGGGGAGCCAACTAGGGACATCTGACTCTATCAGACGAAAGGACAGACAGAGAGGAAGTACATGAGCTCATCCCAACACTTATTTGATTCAGGAAAAACATTTTTTTTTTTTTTTTTTTTTTTTTGAGTAATTTAGAGTCTCGCTTCTACCAGGCTGGAGGGCGCTTTCACCCTGCCTCACTGCAAGCTCCGCCTCCCCGGTTCACGCCCATTCTTCCTGCCTCACCTCGAAAGTAGCTGGGACTCACAGGCTCACAACTCGCCCTGCTAATTTTTATTTTTTTAGGTAGAGACGGGGTTTCACCGTGGTCTCGATCTCCTGACCTTGTGATCCGCCCGCCTCGGCCTCCCAAAGTGCTGGGATTACAGGCGTGAGCCACCGCGCCCGGCCGAAAAACATTATTTTTAAAAAGTGTGTGTGTGTGTGTGTGTGTGTGTGTAACGTCTATAACTATATTTGTATATATGTATATATATGTATGTTGCATTTATATATTGTGTACATATATAAATATGATATATGTCTCCATATATATGCTTACTATTTATTAATACCCACATACATATAGACATACACATGTAGGAGAGGAAAAGCAGTACAAACTGGACACTAGAATGAAATCTTCTGGGAAAAGGCCTAGATTCTAGTCTCAATTCTGCCATTCTGTAAAAATATAGAGAAATCACTAATCTGCTCTGGGCCTCAATGTCCTTAGGTTGTAAAATGGGAGTATTTGGACTAGATGAATTCTAAGGTTCTTTCTAGCTGTCACAATCCCTATGTTGAAATGTGGGCATCAGGTATTTTAAAGGCCTACTCTTGGGACCTTTTTTTGTTTTTCCTTTTTTTTTTTTTTTTTTTTTAATTTTCTCCCAATATTTCTCACATGGAGGTGAACACTTCATGATTCAGAATTTGATACCACTTGGGCTTTGCAAAGCAACTTACATTTTAAACCTGACTAGACTTTTAAATGTAGATTATGATTATGAAAGAGTTTTCAAGGGGAAAGAAGAGATTAAATATATCAAATGACACTGATAGGTCAAGTCACATAAGAACTGAGAATTAACCTTTCTTGTAATATGGAGTCACTGGAGATCTTGACAGGAGACTTATTAGTAGAATGATAGGGGTAGTCTGATTGGTGAGGGATCAAGGGAGAGTAAGAAGAGAGGAATTGGAGATGGTAAGTATATATAAATCTTTCAAGGATTTTTGCTATAAAAGGGTGTAGATAAATGGGGTCACTGGAGAGGGTTTCTTTTAAGGATGGGAGAAATTACCACACATTGTATGCTGATGGAAATAATCCAGCAGAGAGAGAGAAAAACTGATGATGTAAGAAATGCAAACAAGTGGAAAGGCTACCCTTAGATAGAAACATGATGTCTATCCAGAGTGAGCAGAGGGGAGGACAACTTATGGGCAGATGCTGTTAGACATGGATGGAACCTTGTCAGAATTCTCTTCTGATTTCTTCTATTCTGAGAGATATAGAAAGTAAGATGGTCAACTGAGAGTTAAGTGTAAGGTAGAAGGCATTGCAGTTTTGAAGAAGGAGGAGAGAGTGTGAAATAGTCTGGGAAAGGAGGAGAGGGAATGGACTGGAGAAACTTGTCAGGATCTTGTCAATTTGAAGTTAGTAATTGTGAGTTAAATGAGACCAGTGAATGTAGTTGTGTATTTATCTACGTCCAGGTTCAACAGCATGAATGGAAAGCAGGTAGAGTGTTAGACTTCACACAGTTTGCTTTTGTTAGTGGTACACAGAGAGAGGGACAGTGGAGTTGAGAGTGTTTAAAGGGAAATGATTACAGTGAACCATGGAGACTAAACTGAGTAGGAATGGAAATGTGGACATCAGGAAATGTAAACTGAGGAACTATAAAGCATTGGTAGAATCAATGGATGGTAGATTCCAAAGGACTGTTGAGTTGAAGTATTAGAGAGAGTAAGCAGATAAACCAGGAGGTGCTCTTTGGAGAGTGAGAAGTCTGAAGTTGAGGACTTGGAGTTGCTGTTGTTATTGGTGGGAGTACACAGAGGAGAAGATGTGCAGAAGAGAGATCACAGCTCAGGTGTTCACCTGTGTGGGCATTGAAGTCATCAATATTTGTGGCTAGAGTTGTATTGGAGAGTCTGATAGTACGTGGCTAGCTAAAATGTTAAAGAACTAGGGAGAATGACCAGGAGTTGGATAGATGTTTGTAACAAGGAGGGGAAGTAGGTGGCAGTCAGATGACATGAAATTCATTCCTGGACCAAGAAGTAGGCAGGAAGGATACCTACTTCACCTCTGGGCTCAGTGATACAAAAAGTATAGAATAGAAAACAGCCACCAGTTGAAAGGGCTCCGAAGAAAGCCACTTCCCCATGGAAAATAAAATTTCAGTTAGAACTAGAAGGTGAAAGACACCTTCAGAAAAGAGGTTGAAGATATAGGTAGTTTTTCTGCTAATTGGCCTTGAGTTTCAAGAGGACTGGGAAAGGTTTCAGGGGCAGAAGAAGGGTAAGAGATGGCTTCAACAGGGGTTATTCAGATGTGACTAAGGGATGACTTAATTAATAATCAGTATGTTTTTTAACTGGCACACCAGAACTCAGATGTACAAATAAGGGCCAGGGGGTTGCCTATGTATGTCAGCAGTGCTGGATTTGCCCAGAATACTATTAGGGATTCAAACATTATAAAAATATGTATAAATAAAATAACTAGAAAGGATCTTAATTATATAACTTATTTCCACATTTTATTTATCTTGGTAATCTCTACAACCTATCACAATACTTATACAAGAATAAGTGCTTTATAAATGTTTGTTAAATGAATGAATGAATGAATGACCCAGTCAGTAATTCAGTCAGTTGGTCATGCCATCTCAATGCTCTCCTCTGTGTACTCCCACCAATAACAACAGCAACTCCACGTCCTCAACTTCAGCCATCTCAAGGGACTGTAGAGGAAAATCTGACCCATTGTTTGGTATGATATTCATGTTCCTTTAAAGGGAGCAAATCTTCATCCACTGCGGATGAATTTGGTTTTTGGAATCAGCCAGTGTCATTCAAAAGCAAATCTAGTAAATCCAGGCAATAATACAACTTTCAGTCAAAATTAAAATCTAACGTGAAGTAATAAAGCTCATGAACTGATTCTGAAAATAATTTCCAAAAAAGAATTTCCAAAATGAATTGTCAGAATACTTTTACATATCCCAACGTGACAATATTGAAAAGAAGAGCATTTGTTTGGATATATACATTTGAGCATGTCATTTGTTTTTAAATGTTTCACAACTTTGTTGGAAATCTAGTAATAAATACTTTTTAAATGTTTTTATCTTTTAGAGACAGGGTCTCACTCTGTCATCTAGGCTAGAGTACACTAGTATGATCATAGCTCACTGTAATCTCAAATTCCTGGGCTCAAGCAATCCTCCCACCTCAGCCTCCCAAGTAGCTAGGACTGTAGGCACATACCCTTACACCTGACTGATTTTTTAAATTTTTTTTGTAGAGATGGGCTCTTGCTATATTGCCCAGGCTGGTCTCAAACTTTTACCCTCAAGAGATCCTTCTGCATCAGCCTACCAAAGTGCTGGTATTATAGGCGTGAGTCACTGTGCCCAGCAAATAAATGCTTTTTAATCCTCAAATGATAACAGACTCAGATTATAAACCCTAAAAATCACTTTGCAAGTCAGAGATTCCTACCCCAAGGTTCCTGGGAGAAAGTGATGGGAAGTTTGGAAATCACAGCCAAGAAGTTTGGAAATCACAGCCAAACAGTAACCTCATCATGAAACTTCAGGGCATGGAGGTGATAGTTCGATTGGGGGTGATGATGGTGGTAGAAAAGAAGATATGATGAAGAAAAACAGAAAGTGCCAAGACCTAGAAATGAGTAATTATTCTGTGAATGCTGTGAATAAACTGCCATTTTCTCCACACTGTGTGAGCTTTGGGGGCTGTTTGGATTCTAAGTCCAAACTGGAGTTTAGAAATAATTAACAAACATACAACAAGTCCCTCAATGTTGGGAACTCCAGTCTCCAAGTCCACAGACAACTGTATCTCTGGAACTTTCTTGCCCCTTTAAGTTAATCTGTTTATGGCTTGTTAATGTTGTTTGCTCTTCCTCTTTCCCTAAGCCAACTGGTCACCGAAAATGTCTTCCCTGGTCCCTGAGGAGCGAGGAGAAGAGGCTGGAGTCCCCTTAAATTTCTGGATGATTGGCATCCAAGAGTGGTGTCAGGGAGCAGCCATCCTCCGATGTTACTCATCACAAGCCCTTCCAAAGTGACAGTGGCTGGGAGCTCAGTGGAGAATGTGTTACCTCCACCCCATGCGTTGCCTATTTATGTTTCATTTTTCCCTTTGGCACAGAAGCACCATTAGTGCTTACCCATTGTAATCTGGATGGGAGTAAATGTATTCCCCAGAAATGGAAGGACACATTCTTTTACTCCCTACAACTTTTAAATTCTATGTGGTTCACTTAATTGGAGAATGTGTGAGGCCATTTGCCATAAAGCCTCACAGATGTAGCCATCGTGAGTCATCCCACAGCACAAAGTTCAGTCATCCCTGTGTCTTTTGTCATTACAGATTCTTCATGCCTATAACTTTCATATTGAAAATCTAGGTTAGATTCCAGGTTCCATCTGGTTGCCTCTAGGAACCCAGCGCTGTCCTCTCACCTCACCATTTTTAAATTGAGGATCAAAGAAAGGAGCTTTGAATAATCACATTGTGGAGGGAATAAGCCATAGACATAAGTGGTATTTTTTTGTAGGAAAAGAATCTCTATTTGTGTTTCTTTTCCTGTATCAGCTCCTTGAGAACTGAAACCTCATCTTAATCCCCATGTTCAGCACCTCGCATATCTTTATATGTGTCTGGCATATTTTAATGAGTTTGCCAAATGTTTGCCGAGCACTTTTAGATATAGGATCATAGCACCTCCTATTCCTGAACTATCACTTAACAAGAGGAAAAGGGACGTAGCAGCAGCAGCATCTGACGGAATAGAAAGAGAAAGAGACCTGGTATTTGGTTTTGCAATTAATTAGCTATGGGAACCTCGCTAAGAGACATCTTCTCTGGGTCTTAAGTTTTGATATGATTAGATGTTTGCAAACTTTTTCAAGCCATTTTTTTCAAGTGAAATGTTACAGAGACCAAATAAGTAAAACAGATAAAACTTTATGTGTAATGGGCCCAGATGGCACTGTGCTCTCTTATCCCGCCCCCGTTACCTGTAGTATTTCAGTGGAAACACTACAAGATGATTTCTCAGCCTAGGATAGACCTTAGAATCTTTCCACGGTGTTGCCAGATTTAGCAACTAAAAATATAGGCTGCCTGGTTAAACTATAATTTCAGATAAACAAGGAATAGCTTTTAGTTTAAGTATATCCCAACTATTTGTATATTATATTTATATATGTAATACTTTTTGTATTTAGTGTAAGTATATTAGTTATATTAAAAACTTCCTACTCACAGACCTATTATCAACTAAATTGTAGACCAATTAAATCAGAATTTCTTGGATGGATGTCCCTATCACTATTGCTTAAAAGCCCCCCAGGGGATTGTAACCTGCATGCAGGAAAGAGACCCACTGCCCTAGCTCTTTGAAAGGCAGAATTTGAAAGTTGAAATAGATTGTCTCAAGAAAACTATTTCTACTTCTAAAAATGTATGAATCTAAACAGATTATTAGTAATGTCAAAATTTGTGATGTCAGAAATTTAGGAGAAAGATCATTTCTTTTTCATTGCCTGGCCCAGCATCAAGCCTTGAACATGGTTTAAAATCCATAAATGTCTATTGACAGAATGTAGTCACCAGGCCGGGCACGGTGGCTCACGCCTCTAATCCCAGCACTTTGGGAGGCCGAGGCGGGCGGACCACAAGGTCAGGAGATCGAGACCACAGTGAAACCCTGTCTCTACTAAAAATACAAAAAATTAGCCGGGTGCGGTGGCGGGCGCCTATAGTCCCAGCTACTCGGGAGGCTGAGGCAGGAGAATGGCGTGAACCTGGGAGGCAGAGCTTGCAGTGAGCCGAGATTGTGCCATTGCACTCCAGTCTGGGCGACAGAGCGAGACTCCATCTCAAAAAAAAAAAAGAATGTAGTCACCAGTACTCTCCTCGAAAGAGAAAGATGGGTTAATATTAATCCATCATGTCAAACCTGACAAAAACAAGAAATGGGGAAAGGATTCCCTATTTAGTAAATGGTGCTAGGAAAACTGGCTAGCCATATGTAGAAAGCTGAAACTGGATCCCTTCCTTACACCTTATACAAAAATTAATTCAAGATGGATTAAAGACTTAAATGTTAGACCTAAAACCATAAAAACCCTACAAGAAAACCTAGGCGATACCATTCAGGTCATAGGCATGGGCAAGGACTTCATGACTGAAACACCAAAAGCAATGGCAACAAAAGCCAAAATTGACAAACAGGATCTAATTAAACTAAAGAGCTTCTGCACAGCAAAAGAAACTACTATCAGAGTGAACAGGCCACCTACAGAATGGGAGAAAATTTTTGCAATCTACCCATCTGACAAAGGGCTAATATCCAGAATCTACAAAGAACTTAAACAAATGTACAAGAAAAAAAATCAAACAACCCCATCAAAAGGTGGGCAAAAACAGACATTTCTCAAAAGAAAACATTTATACAGCCAACAGACACATGAAAAAATGCTCATCATCACTCGCCATCAGAGAAATGCAAATCAAAACCACAATGAGATACCATCTCACACCAGTTAGAATGGCAATCATTAAAAAGTCAGGAAACAACAGGTGCTGGAGAGGATGTGGAGAAATAGGAACACTTGTATACTGTTGGTGGGACTGTAAACTAGTTTTATCATTGTGGAAGACAGTGTGGCAATTCCTCAAGGATCTAGAAGTAGAAATACCATTTGACCCAGCCATTCCATTACTGGGTGTAAACCTAAAGGATTATAAATCATGCTACTATAAAAGACACATGCACACATATGTTTATTGTGGCACTATTCACAATAGCAAAGACTTGGAACCAACCCAAATGTCCATCAGTGATAGACTGGATTAAGAAAATGTGGCACATATACACCATGGAATACTATGCAGCCATAAAAATGATGAGTTCATGTCCTTTGTAAGGACATGGATGACGCTGGAAACCATCATTCTGAGCAAACTATCGCAAGGACAGAAAACCAAACACCACACGTTCTCACTCATAGGTGGGAACTGAACAATGAGAACACTTGGACACAGGTTGGGGAACATCACACACCGGGGCCTGTCATGGAGTGGGGAGGGGGGAGGGATAGCATTAGGAGATATACTTAATGTAAATGACTAGTTAATGGGTGCAGCACACCAATATGGCACATGTATACGTATGTAACAAACTTGCACGTTGTGCACATGTACCCTAGAACTTAAAGTATAATTTTTTTAAAAAAATATCATGTCAAAAGAGCTATAGTCTCCACCTTAAAGGCTGAATGCATCACCCCTGCCAGAACTAGGCAACATACTATGTGGGACACCTTTTGCACTTATAATCAGGATTATATTACTGTCTACTGTGGTCCATAATGAGAGAGTGCAAAGTGGAGGAGTAGGCTGTCCCCACCACTCGGCTGAGTGACAAGGCCCGGATGCTGTTTCCTGCTTTGCCCTCACCTGGTTCTGTGCTTCAGTTTCTTCTATACAATGAGGATAATAACAAAACGAGAATAGCTGCTATGTCTTGTGCTTCTGCAATGTGGCAAACAAGCTCTTTGTATATATTGTGGTTAATCTTTACAGAAATGATTCTCAAGCTTGAGTGTGTATCAGAATTACCTGGAAGGCTTGTTAAGACATACATTGCTGGGCCTTTACCCAGAGTTTCTGGTTCACTGGGTCTGGGTAGGGCCTTACAATTTGCCTTTTTTTTTTTTTTTTTTTTTTTTTTTTTGATACAGAGTTTCTCTCAGTCACCCAGGCTGGAGTGCAATGGCGCAATCTTGGTTCACTGCAACCCCCGCCTCCCAGGTTCAAGCGATTCTCCTGCCTCAGCCTCCCAAGTACTTGGGACTATAGGCATGTGCCACCACATCCAGCGAATTTTTTGTATTTTTAGTAGAGACAGGGTTTCACCGTGTTAGCCAGGATGGTCTTGATCTCCTGACCTCATGATCTGCCCTCCTCGGCCTCCCAAAGTGCTGGGATTACAGGCGTGAGCCACTGCGCCCGGCCACAGTTTGCATTTATAGCAAGTTCCCAGTCAGTGCTGATGGTGCTAGTCTTAAGATCCCACATGGCTTTACAGTTACTCTTTACCATTCCCCCATACTAAATATAATAAAACTGAGACTCTGAAAAAATAATGACTTGTCCAGAGTGACACAGTCAGTATTCACTCTCTGGTCTGCCAAGTATATCTGCCTTTTGGGCTCTAAAGAATAATTTTGAAGATTAAGCAGGTAGTATAATTTTACCATGGTGCTACTTTGATTTTCAAGAGTAAAAAAGACAGAACAAATCTGGTCTTTTTTAAGCAGGAAAAATGAGCAGGTGTCTGTGCATGATGGGGTTCTAAAATGTGTGAACACCAAAAACCCCATCAGATTGGTTGACAGAACAGTTTTATACTACTGAATTATGGTTGGAAGCTGTTTTGTCCTTTGGAATTTATTGTCAATTCATAAAGACATGGTCTGCATAACCCATTAGCATACTCTTGCCAGTGAACAGCACAGAATAAGGAGTGAGTTCCTGCAATGTGGGGTTTGAAATACAGGCCAATAAAAGGCACAAAATGACAATTTACTCATAAAAGTTTGAAGCCACTGTTCATATTTTCCACATATTAACAAGCAGGCAGAAAACTAAACCTACACAGCTATGATTAATCTATTTTAAAAAAGAAAAAGTGAAAGTTTGATGGGAAGAAAAACGTTTTCCCTAACAACTAATTTGAAAACCAAAAAGACTCTCCATTCTTCCTGTTGGCTTGGAAACAGCCATTTCTCTATATTTCTTGAATCATTTTACTTTCCCAAAGGGTTTCAACTTTTATTTAAAGGAAAAGCCATTTCCCAGTTTTCTATAGTCTGGAAAACAGACCAACTCTATCAAAATGAAAAATGTCATCGTCCACATCCACCTAACTTCCTTCAGGACATGGAAAAAAAAAAGATGGGACCTTAAGTCCATCCACAGTAGCCTCTAGAAAGGTCACAAAGGCTCAACGGAAAACAAGGATGCCATTTTTCTTTCTACTTATGTTAGTGTTCCCCAAGTTACTTTCGTTTCTTGAGAAACCTTCAGGTTTTCAACAATAGGAAATAGAATCTAACATGACATCCCCTTCAAGAGCTCAGCACTATTAATAGTGAAGAATGACAAAGATGATTTGGATGGGTTGTGAGTTAACAACTATAATATTTAAATGTACAAAATATAAAAGTATGATGTAAACTCAAGTGGCACTTATCACGGGTGTGTGGACTGACCCCCACGCATCAAGGGAGCACCGTCCTGACGGGAAGCCCTGAGGACCAGCTCCTCCAAGGTGACTGTTCTTTAAGGGATCACTGTTAGCAGCATGAGGATGTCGGCTGGGCGAGAGACCATGGTAGGCAAATCCCTTGAACCCGGGAGTTTGAGACCAGCCTAGGGAATGTAGCAAAACCTCTTCTCTACAAAAAATACAAAAATTAGCTGGGTGTGGTGGCACAGGCCTGTAGTCCCAGCTATTTGGGAGACTGAAGTGGGAGGATCACTTGAGCCCAGGAAGTTCAGGCCACAGTGAACCGTGATCACACCACTGCACTCCAGCCTGGGTGACAGAGTGAGACTATGTTCCCCTGACCCAAAGCAAAAAAACGAAGAAGAAGGAGAAGGAGAAGGAGAAGGAGAAGGAGAAAGAAGCATGAGGATGTTAGACCACCGGCCACCCTGAAATCTAGCTGGCCTTGCCTTCTCTTTATTACCCCAGTGTGTCCTCACTTATGGATGGTTAACATGGTCATTTAAAGAGATGCCAACTGTGAGTTTAGGAGAATTTCTTCTTAAGTTTTGAGGTTTTTTCCTCCTTCAATTATTTGAGCTTTTTAAATCTGTCTACATTTAAGTCAGTGAATCATGTACGGATGATTAAGCTCTCTGCTAATGATCCCAGTGAAAAGACTACAGGCTCTGGAATCAGAAAGCTCTTCTATCCCCACATAAACTTCTTAACTTTGCCGAACCTCTCACATTATAATGGGCATAAGAGAATCTACCTCGATGAAGTTGTTGGACTTCAAAGGAGATGAAGGACTTTAAAGGAGATCAGCTCCTATCACAGTGATTGAACACAGGTCCCATCACAGTGATTGAACACAAGAAGTATTCAATAAGCAGTAGTCTAATCACTGTCTCCACAAGGGCCAATTAGTTTTCAATAAAAATAATAATAGCATTAACTGCTCACGAAAATGGAAACATCTCCATACTAGCAAACCTTTTGTAGGTGTGAGCTCCAACTCATAAGGAGGACTGGTTTCTGTATAATGGATCAACCAACCACAATCTATACTGCTTACTGAAAAATAGAAGCCATGAAATCTGCCCTTCTCTGGAGTCATGATGGCATCATTTTTGCATACAAAGGTAATGCATTTGGTTTGTTCAGGCTATGTCCATGTAGATAAATATTTGCCACTTTGAAATAAGCATATGCACCATCACATTTATTCCAAATTAATTTCACTGAGTGTTAATTTTTCAAAACAACCCAGGATTTATTACCTTGCATTGGGTGAAGCCAAAATACTCAAATGAAAGTTAACTGCTAGTATAGGTGATATTCTGTAACACATTTAATCTTCAGAAGAAAAACAAATCAACAAAGCTAGTAGAAGGGTATACATCTCTGACATGAGATGCTCTTAAAGGTTTTTAGAGTTAAAATAAATGAAAAACAATAGATCATCAGAGAAGATGTAAAATTGTGTGATGTGTAAATGGTTGAAAGGGACAGATGGGGCAAATGCAAATATGAGTGATGGTGGCTGAACTGGAGATAACAGAATGATAAAAGTATCCTTGGACCCTGTTTCAAGTTCAGGCACAATTTCACGTTATAAGGCCCCAAACCTCCAACACTTCCTATTTTGAATTCATTCCTGCCTTTATCCAACAAAGGTCAAAGAAGCCAGTAGAATTAAGATTGGCACATTTCCTTGCAAAAGAAGCAATTCCACTGAGGATTTCTCAGGAGCTATCATTTATTTAGGGATTATGGGGCACAAGGGGACAGCTATGGCCAGGAATCCCACATAGAATTAAAAGGAAGCTCCAAGATCAAAAAGTCACTTCTCCTGTAAAGACAGCTTGGGCTCTGACATTTCCAGCCTCCCCAGATTGCTTTTCCCATCATGGAACAAGGTGTCACTCTCAACAGACCTTCCAGGGCAGAGACGCTGCTATTCATTCTGAAGCTTTTTATTCTTTACCAAGAAAATAACAGATTTTTTTTTCCGTTTAGAGCAAAGACTTCCTCCTTCACAATAAGCATAGATTTGACAGATATGAATCCACAACCTTATTCAGGATTGAATGTTTATGTCCCCCCAATTCATATGTTGAAACCTCATCCCCATTGTGATAGTATTTGGAGGTGGCACCTTGGGAGGTGATTAGTTCATGAGGGTGGAGCTCTTATGAATGGAATTAGTGTTCTTGTGAAAGAGGCCCCAGAGAGCTCATTCACTCCTTCCTTCTACCATGTGAAGACATAGCCAGAAAGCAGGTATCTATGACTCCAGAAACCCTCACCAGACATCAGAACTGGCAGTGCCTTGATCTTGGACTTTCCAGCCTCCAGACCTGTGGGAAATAAATTTCTTTTGTTTATAAGCTACCCAGGTGGTTTAAGACAAGGTCCGTGCTGGAGACTGAAGGATGGCAACTGAGCTAAGCCTTTACCTAAATGGCTAGACTAACCTAACTTTTGTGACACAACAGAGACTCTATAAAGAGCTAATGCGTATTTTACTTCATTTTAGGAAAAGCTTCAAAGTGAGGAGTTGGTCATACACTGTTCGTTATGCCAGACGGCACCCCAGCTGAGTCAGTAACTCAATTGTTTGTTTGGTTATCATTCTTAGGTGATTGGAGGAAGTTAAGCCATTTATATCTAAATCCCACCAGTGTTTTCCCCTAGCATATTGTGGGGAGAAATTCTAACTGGGAATAGAATCCTAGGCCTAATTCCAGCATTTTCAAATTTTACTAGGGAATTGAATTTGAATTTACTTTTAAAGCAAGGAAAACCTTGGGACTAAAACTTTAAAAGTTTTGGGTCAAGTACACATTTGCAAGAAAATGCCGATTACAATCTTTCCATCATTTGTAGAGTGACCAAACAAGGTGAGCCATGCAGCACACTGCACAGCCGGTGTGCTAATGTGTGCATCCAAATAAACTTCCCATGAAATGCTGCTTTTCATCGCTTCCTGATACTCTAAATATATCTTCATTTCCTTCCTGATTACTTTTCCTTTTCAAATGAAGCATCTTTTAATATTTTAGAGAATTAATGTAATCATTATTTCACATGGCAGTGTTGAACAAAAATTCCTATCTTCAAGCATCCCATTTTTAAGTCAAATAAAGAAAAGAAATTAAAAAAAAAAAAAAAACTTAAAACCTTCTCTTCCTTTTCCCATCAGTTAAGAGCCTCGTAAATATAGTTTTGTAACTCCTGGAAATTTCGTATCTCCAAATAGCTCCTGTTAATGGTGATAAGTATTTCCGAGAGTGCCTGTACTGGTTTCCCAGGAGCTGCCATAAATGAGGGGGCTTAATACAAGAGAAAGGGGCCGGGTGTCATGGCTCATGCGTGTAATCCCAGCACTTTAGGAGGTAGAGGCGTGTGGATCACAAGGTCAGGAGTTCGAGACCAGCCTGGCCAATATGGTGAAACCCCATCTCTTCTAAAAATACAAAAATTAGCCAGGCATGGTGGCAGGCAGGCCCCTGTAGTCCCAGCTACCCAAGAGGCTGAGGCAGGAAAACTGCTTGAACCCGGGGAGCGGAGGTTGCAGAGAGCTGAGATCACACCATTGCACTCCAGCCTGGGTGACAGAGCAACACTCCATCTCAAAAAAAAAAAAAAAAGAAAGAAAGAAAAGGGGGGGTATTCTTTCACATTTCTGGAGGCTAGATGTCTGAAATCCAGGTGTTGGCAGGGCCCTGCTTGCATTCCTAGCTTGTGTGGTTGCCAGCAATCCCTGGTCTTCCTTGGTTTGCAGCTGCACAGCTCTCATCTTTGTGTCTGTTTTCTCTATGTGTCTGTGTCTTCACATGGCATTCTCCTCTGTCTGTGTCTCTTCATGTCATCTTTCCTCTGTGCATGTCTTTCTCTGTGTCTCCTTTTCTCTTCTCATAAGGACCCCAGTTGTATTGGATTGAGGGTGTACCTTACTCCAGTAGGATCCACCTTAACTTACATCTCAATAAGATCTAAAACAAACCCTATTTCCAAATAAAGTCACATTCACAGGTATCAGCAGCTAGAACTTCAACATATCTTTTTAGAGGACCTAGTTCAACCCACATGAGTGCCCAAATCCAAGAAGCAGAACATGGGAGGATAGAGAAATAAATGACTTTTGACTTCAGCAGGAAGAAATCCACTTTGGCCTACTGAGTTCTTAGGAATTTCTCAGTTTCATATTTCATAAAGAAGTGGCTGTTCCAGCTGTAATTTGTGGCCAAAAGAAGTAGTTGGTAGGCCAGTAACCCTGAATATCTCAGACATCTTTTTCTACCTTTATGATTAAAATGAACAAACTAAAGGGCTTTAAACACAGTCTGTGTGGTTCCCTGACCACATCAGTTGCAAGTGCACTGAACATAGGTACCATGGAATGGCCTGAGAAAGAAAGACAGCAGAGATGTGGAATGAATAGATCATGGGGAATTTCTCACTGGCCACAGTCAACTTCATTAACTTAGCTCATGTCTTAACTACCAAGCAGTACCTTGGTTTGCAGTGGTTTTCCATTTTAAACATAAGTGTTGCTTTAATTTGGAAAATGTTTATATCTTTGTTTTTATTCTAATAGTACAACTAATTATTTCTTGGCGCCACTTGTTTTTCACAGCGTGATGTAGGTTCATAATTTATTATTCATTGATTTAAGACTACTTATAGAGTTCATACTATTTAATAGGCAACATTGTCGGCATTGTGGATGGAGCAAGTTAGAAAAAAAAAAAAAAAGACAAGGTCCCTGCCTTTGTGGTATTTATATTTTAATGTGGAAGATAGATAATAATTAAAAAAAAAACAAAATGTAATGTAATTCCAAGTAATGATTTATGTCATTTAAAAATCAAGCAGGATTTTGGGAGGGCGAGGTGGGAGGATCACCTGAGGTCAACAGTTCCAGACCAGACTGGCTAACATGGCAAAACCCCATCTCTACTAAAAAATACGAAAAAATACAAAAGAATTAGCTGGGCATGGTAGTGGGTGCCTGTAATCCTAGCTACTCAGGAGGCTGAGGCAGGAGAATCATTTGAACCTGGGAGGTGGAGGTTGCAGTGAGCCAAGATCACGCCACTGCACTCCAACCTGGGCAACAGAGTGAGACTCTGTCTCAAAAAATAAAATAAAATAAAATAAAGCAGGAGGCATAGATAGGATATGATGAGGGCATGGCTTCAGAGTGACTGATTGGGAAAGGTCTCTCTGAAGACAGAACATTTGAACAGGGGTTTTGTAAGAGTTAAAGAAAGGAAAGAAACATGAAAAGCAGCTCAAAGATCAAAGACAGGTTTATTTTGGAGAATAAACCTGAGAGAGGCTTCTGGCCAATTTTGGTCAGGAGTGCTCTCTCTTACAGACTAATAGTATTTAAGGGCTCAGGGTGAGAGAACTTATCACAAGCTTGGAATGTTTCTGTGTCGGGGAGAAGTTTATTGTGGGGTGGGAATGTCTGTGGTTGGCGGAGAGCTATCTTGAGGCTGACATCTCTCCAGTCAGGAAGGGGTTTATCTTACAGTTGGAATGTTTCTGGTCGGAGATGTCATTTGTGGTTTACGGTCATGCTGATCTTAGCCATTAGACTGAAGCCCTTTGGATTTAGGTGGTTGTTGATCAAGGGGGATTTTAAAATGGCAGTGCTCGTCCAAGATGGCGATTCTCCTGCTCTGTCAGGTTTGAATGAAGTGAAACACTGAAATGTGACTGATTGAAAGAGGAACATGTTAGGTAGAGGGTATAGCAAGTGCAAAGGCCCTGAGGGAGGGGTATGTGTGATGTGTCCCGGGACCATTATGGCTGGAGCAGAACTATAGAGAGGAAGAGAAATAGTGTGAAGAAGAATCCAGGAGCCCCTTATATAGGACCTTGTAGGCTGTGGGGAGAACTTCACGATTCATTCTCAGCAAAGGGAAACCATCCGAGGAATTTTAACAGGGGAGTGGGATGATCTGATTTACAGTTTCTAAGGGATGCCTTGCTTTTGTATGGAGAACAGGCTATCTGGAGGAGAGAGTGGAAGCACAGTTGGGAAACTATTGAGGTCATCCAGGCAAGAACTGATGGTAGCAATAAACAAATGGTGAAGAATGACTGGATTAAAGTAGCACAAACAGAATTTGCTGGTTGTGTTGGTCAGAGCCTAGCATGGAATAGGAACTATTTTAGGCCTTTCAGTAGAGGGAATTCAATACAGGAAACCACTTATCCAAATAATGGAATAGCTGAGATACTCAACAGGGGACAGTCATGTTCTAGAAATTAGCAGAGCAGGAAGTCACAACCCTCTTCAAGGATGGAGGGAAATAGCAAAGTGAATTAGAGTCTAGAAACTGGACCGTCCAGTGGAAGCTAAAACTATGGCGGGGGGAGGGGTATGTGGTGGAAGACAGAGCAGTGAGGGAGAAGTAGGTGCTGCTAGGAACACCACAGGACACAGAGAAGGAGAGAAATGCCTTGTTTTCTCCCCTCCTCCTACTGTCCAGGCTTCTGCCTTCTGCCATTGCTTCCCATTGACTGAATCTCCCCAGAAGCCAGAAATAAAGGGAGCCTGGGAAATGTAGTTCCTATGATGCAGAGTGGAGCAGGGGAACGGAGAAGAATGCACAGTCAGTCCTTGCTTAAAGTTGTAGATTCTCAGAAGCTGTGACTTTAAGCAAAACAACACATAAAGAAGCCAACTTTATCCAAGGCTAATTGACATAAGCAAGAGCTGACTTCCTAGGGCATATTTCTGGTCACAAAAACATTACTAAACTTCTAAATAGACCAGAACACCTCTAATATTAAACACCGAAACACTTGTGAGCTGTACATGTACTTAAGAAAGGTGAATAAAAACAAGTAAGTCTTTTATTTTCCCAGTTATTCCAGCTCAGGGTTGCAGGTGGCTAGAACCTGTCCCAGCAGTTCAGGACACAAAACAGGAACCAGCCCTGGACAGGATACAGTTCCTTCGCAGAGCACTGATGCTCACTCATGCTGGGACCATGTAGATACACCAGTTCACCTCTCATGCATAGCCTTGGGATGTGAGAGGAACCTGAAGTCCCTGGAGAAAACCCACACAGACATGGAGAGATGTACCAACTCCACACAGACAGTGGCCTGGCGGGAATTGATTTTTTTTCTCATCAATGTTATAACAAAATAACATTGAACAAAAGGATATTATTCAAAGACTTACTGGTTCTGAGAACAAACAGGCAATTTACCAGAAGACTGGTAGATGTGGAGTATGAGAGAAAGAGAAGAGTCAAAGGTGACTTCAAGTTTTCATATACTAAGATATCATTCTACATCTCGTATTAGCTACAGATGCTAAGGAATATGCCTACACCATTAGCAGACAGTTAGATATAATATAGATATTTGGATATCTGTGTATAGATATAATATGTACCTAGCTAGATTTAATTATATGCTGATAATATATAAATATTTCCTGTGTTTAAATACACACACACACACACACACACACACACACAAGGATGCAAGATAGCTTTCATCTCAAATGCCAAGGACAATCAATAGGCAGAGGTTGCTTGAATTATGGTGTTAAGAAGGATTGCGAGGCCTTATCTATGCTTGGAGTAGTATAGATGACAGAGACTGATAAGCGGTGCCTGCTATGGGCATTAGCCATGTCTGCACTAAAAAATAATGGTAACAGCCTATCATGAATCCCTCATGGAAAGAAGGAATCATGATTAAACCGAAGTTCATGAAAAACATGTACTGCATTACCCTTCTCCCTCATCTCTCAGGAATTTCAAGAGAACATCTTGTGTCAGTTCAGCCCAATGGGTTACTCATACTAGTGAGTACATGTGGTAACACACCAGTTCTTTTCCCCTTGACCCCTTTATCCTTCTGTGGATGAATCCATGCAGTTCCTATCTTGGGGACAGTTCTTTGAGTTGGTAGTCCATTATGAGGTTAACCTAGAGTGAATGGTTGTGTTCACCCACATGTTGTGTGGCGTGGCCCCATGCCCTTCTGGTTATTTCCCTGCATGCTCTGGAGTCATCTGGGATGCTCTGCGCCTCCAGCAAACCTTCCATTCTGGGTAGGGAGTTCAACCAAAGTAGGAGAAGTAGAGTAGAGGATCTTTTTGGAAACAGGTTTTTTTTTTAAACGGTGTCTCATTCTACCACCCAGGCTGGAGTACAGTGGTGCGATCATGGCTAACTGCAGCCTCAATCTCCTGGGCTCAATCAGTCCTCCCACCTCTGCCTCCCAAGTAGCTGGGACCACAGGTGCCTGCCACCACACCCAGCTAATTTTTGTATTTTTGTAGAGACAGTTTGACCATGTTGCCCAGGGCGATCTCGAACTCCTGGGCTGAAATGATCTGCCCACCTCGGCCTCTCAAGCAAAGAGGCTTTTAAAATGAAGTCCTGTGCTGCTTCAGCTCAGAGCCAAATCATGTGTTTTGCTGTCTGCACCTCCCTCCCCACCAGGTGATGTAGCTCAGCTTCAAACATCTGCCGCCACCCAACCCCGCAGGCTAAGAACATGGTCCTCACCTCCCCATTTGTCTTTCCCTTGCTTTTACATGTTCTGAGACCTCTTTGAAAATGGGAATTTGGAGGATTATCTTTAATGCTCTGTCACTGCCTCTGGTGAATGTTAATTCTTGGTTTAACTAATTCAGATAGCAATTAATGTGATTATTACCTGAAAATAAAATATTTTGGTTTTTTGTGTGTTTTTATCTTCAGTGGAATAACAAGTTATTTTATTATTCAAATGGGGCACAGTTCCTGCTGTTTTCAATATGATTTTTAATAAATATGTAAATTCTAAAGTTAATTTACAGCATTCATTGGGAGGCATGATTTTTAAAATGACAAAAATGTGATGGATTGTAAAATTATCCCCCTTAAAAATCATCAGTCATAGTGAACAGAATGTACCAACCTCTTATAATTTTACAGCTTTTTCTTCATCTTATCTTCTGTTAGGGACTCGCTTAAAATTGATTATAAAATGGTATATTTCTTAGGCCATAATTCATTCACAGATTAATTAGATTTTCAGTTAATATCCCATCATCATACGGGATGGAAGCCAAGGGTGTTTTGTAGTCGTTCAGAGTTGCAGGAGCAAAACTCTGATTGCCATTCCCAAGCGACTGAAGCCACCAGCACTAATCACTAATCACATTCAGACCACATAAAGCAGAACATCTTTCACTCCATTTCTGTTCTGGCTCACAACAAGAGATCTTTATTGGCCCTGGCCAAGAGACCAAAATATACTCTATACAAAATATATTCTATTTTTTTTTTTCCTTGCTTAAAATGAAATTTCTATAGCCATCCCCGGAAAGCTTCAGAGGAAGGGTGTGTGTGTGTGTGTGTGTGTGTGTATGTGTATGTCTGTGTCTGTGTGTAGGTAGGTAGGTAGGTGTCCGTGCTTAGCAGGTTTGAATTTAAACATCTTTCTCCCAGTCATTTTCCAATGGGAGCAGCTTTGGGATTATTTTCATGATTTTAAATAATCCTTTGGTAGCACCCAACAGGAATATTTAAGGGACATTTTGCCAGTAACTTCTTTAACACTGATTTAAGGAAAAGCATTTCTCCAGTCACTTGAGAGAACATAGATATACATGGCAGAGAAACTGCACACACTAAATCCAGCAAAGAGGAAACACCAGCCCACTCACATTTAACTATCTGAAACTCTTAAGTTTTCACAGAGTTGAAGAAGAGATAATTATCCCCTCGTTCACCCTCCCTCTGGTAGCTAGTGCCAGATCTGGCAGCGTGAAAAATTGCTACCTGTTACATTGGTCTGTTCCTGCCATATTGTATCCTTCTGTGCAATACAATTGCACAGGCCAGGCTGAAGGTCTGCAGAGGGGACCCTAAGGTTTGAATTACTTACTCCTTCATTATCCTAGGGATAGAAACCACTGAAGTCACTCAGGCCTCTCAAAATCTCTCATCATCTTTATGGGCCTGCAGTATTCTTTAAACTCATCCCAGTATTTTTTTTTTTTTCTTTTTTCTTTTTTTTGAGATAGAGTCTTGTTCTGTCACCCAGGTTGGAGTGCAGTGGCGCGATCTCGGCTCACCGCAACCTCCGCCTCCCAGGTTGACGCCTTTCTTTCTTCTGCCTCAGCCTCCGGAGTATCTGGGACTACAGGTGCCTGCCACCATGCCCGGCTAAATTTTTGGGTTTTTTTTAGTAGAGGCGGGGTTTCACTGTGTTAGACAGGATGGTCTTGATCTCCTGACCTCGTGATCCGCCAACTCATCCCAGTATTTTTAAACCTTCATTCTAAGGCAAATCCCTAATTCATTTTGTTTATAGTGAGGATTTTTTTTTTTAAATAAAACTGTTTGGATATTTTAAAAACCTCACCAACATAGTCTGTCTTTCCATTTCCAAATGGTATGATTCCACTTATTTTGCGTGTTTTAATCTCTAACCTTGCAATCTGTAATGTTGATTATTTCAATGACCTTGGTTTATGATAGTAGAAATGTTCCTTGAAACCATGTTAATCAGATTTTTTTTTTTTTAAGAACAAAGTCTATTTTCCTGTTTACTTACTGGGGAAGTTATTATCTCCACTTTCTAAATAAAGGAAACCTAAATGTCTTCTGGATGATTAGACATTAACTACCCCTCAAGAAATAAATGTGGGTTCTCCACCGGAAAGTATGGCAGCTTATCTTAGGAATTCAATGGCTTTCAAGGACATTAAAGGGTGTTAGAGAGGTGAAAGTTAAAGTGATAGGGGGAAAAAGGATGACCAGTAAATAAACATAATTGGCATCCTCCTTGTATTCCACTAGCATTTATGGACCACCTATGTGCCAGGCATGTTCTGAGCACAAGAGATGTGAAGATAAATAGGCTCAGTCCCTACAAGGGAGATTGAGCTATGGCAACCGATATACACAGTAAACACCCACCATGCCATGAGAATGGTTCACACACGGATGAAGGGACAACAAGGGGCAGCCATCAGGGCCCTTGGTGAGAAAAGAATTCAGAGGAGAGTTCCCTCCTTCTGAGTCTCAAGTGATAAGAGGGTGTTGGCCATCCTAAAAGGTGGGGAGAACACATGAGAGAGAGGAAAATGTACAGTCCAGAGCACAGAAACCCTAACCACCTTTCTGGACTCAAAATTTAGCTTGCTGCCATCCTCAGCTGGCTGGCTAAATAATGTGCTTGATAACTATCTGCATGTTACTGACTTTTTTTTTTTTTTTTCCTGAAGTGTTGCTGAGCAGTTTTAATTTTATCTGCAAATCCCTGGATCATTTGAATCCTGATTACTTTTGAGATTGCTTTTTTACCCTTGCCCCTACCCAGCCATTGGGTACTACTTGGTTCAGCCCATTGATTCCTGGGCTTGCCTGGGAATAGAGACTTTTCTTCCTCACCTCCCAACTCTCCCACCTCTTCCCATAGAGGACCCTATATCTTTGAAACGCCTTTCCATTTCATTGCTGGGAAGGATCTTACACCAACTCCTGGAGTTAAGATCTGTGTCTTCAGCTGTCCACAGACTGGACAAGAGCCATAAATGGATGGGCAGATGACTTTTGCCCTGAGAAATCAGCCCTATTCTCCAGGACAGCCAAAGCACTTAAATCATGGGAAAGTTGCAATTTCTACTGCAGCTCTCTACCTACTCTGCAAAACCTTGCTTCCATGGAGAGAAAAACAGAAGGAAAGCTTCTTTTGCCCCCTGAGTATTTGCTGCCTGGTGGGAAGTTGGGAATGTGGGGGAAGAGGGAATTCATTACCATTAATTGTAGTTCCAGGGCCTAGTAAAGCAGAACCATGTTTTTTCTAGGTTGTTGAGAGATGGCATTACCCAGCGCTTCCTTACCTTGAGTTAATTTGCTCATGAGTCAAGAATTGTTTAGAAGGTTCCCTGTCTGCCACCAGAGAAACATTCGTTTCTGACGTGGGTGAAGGGCTTAGG
This sequence comes from Papio anubis, assembly GCF_008728515.1. NCBI lineage: Eukaryota > Metazoa > Chordata > Mammalia > Primates > Cercopithecidae > Papio > Papio anubis. The sequence continues at coordinate 17,185,101 of NC_044985.1, read as the reverse complement.
TGTGTCCCCCAAGGCCCCTCCACGGATGCCGCCCCAGGAGTCCTGTTGAATGGGGCCACTGGTCACACACAAACACATGTGCCACTCTGTTTCTTTTGGACCAAGCTGCTTCCCATCCTGGGATGAACATATTAATGCATTTTTCCTCTGTGCAATTTTTTCCTGGAGGCAGGAGAAAGAGACCTTCTCATTATTTATCTTGAGCGTTTGATAGGCTTCCTTTGAGAAGGTCATTGTCTGCTACAGCAAAATAATCATGGGATTTCTGGACAAGCTGGTAAGAGAAAAATGATTCATTATTTCAAGAATTATTTTGCCTTCAGTCCCCAAAATGGATGAAGGCTTCTAACAATATGTAAGAGAGAACAAGGCTTAACTTATTATATGAAAGGTTACACTTTAAAGGGAAAAGAAGTTCAAACATTACATTTTTAGCTCTGCTGTGATATCACAGGGGTCAAGGCAGTCCGCCTGTTACCCCCACGGTCTTCTGCATGTCACTGTGCTACTCTTTTTGCAAGAGAAGGCCTGCCTGCCCTCCTTCCCTTCTCATCCATTTGGGCTAATGAGATTGGAAGCATTTTTTTTTTCAGTTTCTATTCAAGCAGTACCCTCTCCCTCTGGTCCTTTTGGGATATCAGAACGGATAGCATATTCGTCCATCTATAGACTCAACCCAGTCCTACAGTACTTCTTGCCATGTCACACAACGTCTTGCATTTTCATAGCATGGTATATTTTGTCAACTTTTGGGGGGAACGGGACTGCTTAACCACTCTGAATGGTATCATTACATAGATGAAAAGGCAGTTTATAATACAACTAGTCCATCCATGTCTGGTACCAAGACACCTGTGATGTTGGGTTATTTTTGCAATAAAATTTGTTTAAGTGCAAGCCAGATACTCAGAATGAGGCAGTTTGAGGGATAAAGATACTGAATTTTAAAAGGAAAACTGGAGAGGCTGGGCGATCAATATGACCTTGACTACTCACAAGCCAAATAACTTATGGAAATAATGTAAAGACCCTGTGAACTCTTTGTCTGACAGAAGGGTTTTAAATAATATTTTAAGAAAATCAAAAGCAAACATCCCCTGGACCTTCTTTACAGATTACATCTGAAATGAAAGACCCTGAGTTACACAATTAACTATTGATTTTGCTGATCCATATTTAATTCTCATAGCAATCGCATTGTGTTTACACAGCCATGCAGGGCAGACATACTTCTCTTGGAGCAAGGCGCCTTTCACTTTTACATTAATTTAAAAATTAAATTGTTCTGTGCATGTGAGACAAAAATAAAGTTTATTTTTATTGTAGCGAATGGCTGACTTAAACTTGATAAAGTGGCATAAAGCCAGCTGAAGAGAATACTTTTTATAATGCAGTATTCAGGTTGCTGAATGAATATATTTCATGTGGCAGAGAGAGACTAAATAACATCTGCTAGTACCAGCGCTACCTGGTACTAGAATTTTGTGCTACGACAGCTATAATTTAATCTCCCTACAGTTTAATTTCTTGCTTTGATACATCCAGTAATATTTGTAGGTTTATCACTCAAATAGTCAATCTCGTTGCTGCCTCTAAGAATGTCATCAGCATGATGTTTCCATTCTCACCTGGAAGCACCAAGATGGGTCACCAAGCTTCCTCTCCCTGAAAGAACTAGGAGTCTGAATTTGAGCAAATTGCCTGGACTTGGCTCAGACCAGATGAGGCAACACTTGTTGGCTGAAGAAAGAATTTAAGGAAAGGGTAGATACAATGTCTGTACCATCTATTAGGTTGGCACAATTACTTTTGAACCAACATACTATCACGGGCCTACTCTTTTCAACATTTTGCCCCATGAGGAGCTTATTGTATTGGCTATTGCACCTGGATTTCCATAAAGCAGTGGCAGCTGTTGCCTCACCCAGCTGCTGACCAAGCCTACCTAGAGGTGCAGGAGAAGGCCCCAGATGGCTCAGAGCTGCCAAACCAGCGTGACCATGGGAAGTGAATCCACATGTCTTTGCTCTTGACAAAAAGGAAATTGCTGTTGCCAAAGTAACCAATAGTCAGACCTCCATTAATCCAAGAGGTGTCCTGGTTCTTGATGCTAACCTGGAATCTGCCTGCCCTCCTTTTCTTTCCATCCATCTGGGCTAATGAGGTTGGAAGAATTTTTTGTTTTTAGGTTCTATTCAAGCAGTACCCTCCCCCTCTGATCCTTTTGGCATGTCAAAACAGATAGCATATTCATCCATCTATAGACTCAATCCAGTCCTACAGTACTTCTTGCCATGTCACACAAAGTCCTGCAGTTTCACAGCACAGTATATTTTGTCAACTTTGGCGGGAAGGTCCAGGGATAGGAAAGCAACTGTATTATCACAAGTTAGGTGACAATCTGAAATGATCTTATTGCGTGTGTCTCTTCATTATGGAAAAAACACATAAAAGAACACTCAGTCAATCCTATGAACTCTAGAAGGAAATGATGTAGTGAAAGATCTATCAGTGGCAACATTCATTGAGCATCTAAGATATTCAAGACACAGTGTTAGAATCTGAGAAGAAAAGCAGAATAAAATCTAGTCCATGCCCTCTGGAGGCTTGCAATTTAGTTGAGAAGTGGGATATGAAAAAAAGCCTATACAATAGAATGGATATAAGCTCAGGGTCAGATGAATAATGTGGCCATTTAGGCCAGAAATTCATAGAAAGAAAGATCTCTGTGGATGAAATAGCATAGAAACAGAACTAGCAGCTCTTCACTAAAGCAAAAAAAGTTATCAAATTCGTTTACTATTGACAACAATATGGAATTAGAGAAAAAAGAAGAAATTCTGATTTAGGCTTTCTGCAGTGGTTCACGGCTGTAATCCCAGCACTTTGGGAAGTTGAGATAGGTGGATCACCTGAGGTCAGGTGTTCGAAACCAGCCTGGCCAACGTGGTGAAACCCCATCTCTACTAAAAATACAAAAATTAGCCAGGCATGGAGGTGCACGCCTGTAATCCCAGCTATCTGGGAAGCTGAGGCAGGAGAATTGAACCGGGAGGCAGAGGTTGAAGTGAGCCAAGATCACACCACTGCATTCCAAACTGGGTGACAGAGCGAGACTCTGTCTCTTTAAAAAAAAAAAAAAGTAAAAAGAAAGAAATTCTGATTTAAACATGTCAAATTCAGAAAGTCATTAGACTCAGAAAGGTTAAGAAAGGTGAGTGTAAATAGTAACTAGTTAACCTATGAAAAAAATCTGCCTAAATGATGTTACAGACTGAAAATGGAAGAAGATCAAAAGAAGCTTTAGAACATCCAGGGAGTTATTCCAAAAATACCATTGGGGTGGGCACATCCATAACTCGGAGTTTGACAGGATATTTGTGTTCTAGGTGCAATTATTAGACCAACGAGCAGACTGGGTAGATGATTCTAACTCAACGAGGCAGTTTTCAGGGACTCACTTTCCGGTGTATCTGATGCTTTGTTCCATATTTACTTCATATTAAAGAGTCCTTAATGTGTATTCCATGTGACTTTTTTCGCACACTACTGTGTCTGTACTATCTAGAATACTTTCTGGTACATTGTAGGTACTTGGTAAATATCTGAAGAATAAACAAATGATGTGGCAGGAACAGCAGACTCCCTATTTAAGTATTCATTACAGCGTGGGTACAGAGTGAAGTGGTGTCACTGTCATATTGTGGTAGGGCAAGGGATGGTATCCGGAATGGAAGCAGATTCCCATCGGCAACCTCTCCACCAGCATGTCTCCTCATTCTAGGACTCCAGTGCTTCCCGGGTAGTGGCCATTAAGAGCATCCTACAGTTGTTGCCATAAACTAGAGTGCAACACAGAATTGATTGTTGCAAGAATCTTTAAAACAATTCCCACCAAAAAAAAAAAAAAAATTCTTCTTTTCAGAATAAGGATCAATAAATTTGTTCCAATTCTGAATTGTCCTGGCTCTCAGGATTCAATATGTCAAATAACTTTATCCAAATGAAAAGCTGACCAGCTCTTGACCTAAAACATGAATTGCAGTAGGAAATGAATCACACATCAGTGGAGCAAACATTCTTGCATCCTCCAATATCAGCATGTTCCTGGATGAACCGTAGCTTGCAGTCCCATTTAATTCCACGGCTGTTGTAAAGTGCCTAATAAATTGGGTGCCATAATGCATTGTGGCTCCTAAATGGCCTACCAAACTCTGTTGGAAGTAATTCCACGTCATCTAGTTATTTATATAGGTTAATGAATAGCATAGAATGTTTTTCCCTAGCTTTGGCACTCACAACATACCTCATAAAAACTTAGCACTTTCAGGTGTAATTTTATGATGTCTACCAATCTCTAATGGAGATTTTCTTTTGGAAGGAGAACTTCCGTGGGAAAAATAGTAGTATAAGCTTTTTTTATGTTCACCTGATTCACAAAAAAAAAAAAAAAAAATTATTTTTTTCTTTTACAAACAGTCAAAAATCTATCACTCCAAAGTTAAAACATAGGGTTATCATGTTATAATACATAAGTGAATGCTGCATTTTCATCTGACAAAAGTTCATGGACTTTTTATGCTACAAGCACAGTGACATCTAAGCCTGCCATGGCCCAGCTTGCTGAACAGACAGGTTTTAAGACATATTTAAGACATAAAATGATGGAAAGGGTAGTAAAAAAACAAAAGGCTAATCAATCTTTTAAGTCAAGTGAATAGTATATATATTTATTTTTACTCATAAGGGTATATATAAATTAAAAGCAGAAAATCTCAATGCCCTCACTCTTGTCAGCTGCAATTCTTAACCTTACTTGAACAGATTTAGAAGTTCTTAGGAACTGCTCAATTCTCATTCCTGCATAAATTATGTAATTAATATTACTGCACTAGAAGAAATAGGAATCTAACAACACAGAGAAACATGTTCCAGTTAGTTAAGCTGCTTACGCAGACTGATAGCAATGAGCTGTCTTGTTTGCCCAATTCTGGATCATCAGAAAATAGTGCACATTTTACTTTTGGAGAAATTGACCACAACTCATCAAATCTGAAGCATTATTAGAGGCAGTCAACCTATGTTTTAAATTATCTTTGTGGATCTGTTCACCACCTGGAAACCAGAAAATCCAGATTTTCAAATGGGCATTGGAAATGATGATGCTACATCAGAGTTTGCAGAAATCACAAATGTTTTACGTGTTCATATAAGAATTTTACCCCAATTTACATGCCTTTCCTCTTCCCAGATGCCTTTCTATGCCATAAACAAATTTGTGGTTATCTTCCTGCTACTTTATCTTCCTCCTAAGGGACATCTCCTCCCTTCTTTCCCCCATTTTCCATATATGGAGATGTATCTCATCACTGATAAAATGACTTCTCTTTCCTTCAGTACTCTTGATCTAGTGTTTAAATGTCCTTTGTGGCCATTGTTTATCTTCAAAATGCATCATTTTCCTTTCCACAAGGTGTATTATTTTCTAACAACCCTAAGCTTCCCACTGACCTTCTGTCTGCTTGCTCTTTTTCTCAAAAAGTAAGTTCATTTTCCCCCTCTGGGTTCAGGGGTTCCAGGAGAGGTCATTGAAAGCCATCGATCACAGTAAAGGACAGCAATACAGTTAATATAGTCATAAAAGCACATCTCTGTTGAAAATTACTCTTTTCCCCTAATAAAATCTGTTTGCCCTAAGGATACTGAAGAATCTCTAGGACCCCAGTAAGAAAACAGAGTGCCCCCAAGTGCCAAATCACATCTCCCTGAGTGTGGTTGGAGGGAGAGAGTGGTTCTCTATTACCAATGCATCACATTAATTTTTCAGAAGGGCAAGTGAAGAGTAATGTGTCCAGTTGAGGTAACAGAGGGAACTGAGCACTAGGAGAAAGTAATTATCAAAGTTGGAATTTGACCAGGTTAACAGGGTTAATATCACAACTCTTGAGAAAAGTGTGGAGGGGTCTCTAGTGATCACCAAAGGTCATTCTCTCTATTTTTATGTCTCATCTAGAAAGTAGCTTCACCAGGAATGCAGTAAGAGGTGGCATTAAGGAAGAGATTAACTAGTGCCTCTGAGAAAAGAGAAATGACTTGAGCTGCGTCTTTTCCCTTGAGGTTGGCCTGCCCCTCGCAAATAGCACTTAACATAGACTTTGAGATGTGCACAAGTCTTCAACTAAGAGACCTTGGATTAAAATACCTCCTCCCCATTCCCACAGCAAGAACATAACATAAAACTCTTTCCTGAATCCATCTTCCCAGTGCTCAAGATTTGTTCATGAGTAAAGGGATGGGGTAAATCACATGTTCAGCTTCTACCCAAAACCCTTGATTAAACAGACTGTCTCTTAGACTTCATTTATTTGCTTCCAAACGGAAGCTCTGCCATCATTCACACCTGCTGGATCACCTCCTTCCTATTTCTTTGCCCACAGAGAGGCCTCGCTGCACAAACTAACTCCCTGCAGCACCAGAATTTTCCTGCATCTTCTTGGTCTTCATCCTGTATGACTATCTAGTTAAAATCTGCATCATACGTAATACGTAATGAGAGATGTTGGGTGGTAGTAGGGGACGCCTTGTACACCTTCTTCTCAATTTTGAATGTTTCCACGTGGAAGGAGCTTCCTAGGGTAACCCTCCTGGAATCTCTGGGCCCCCTTATTCACTTCTCCCAGGGAATGAGGGACTGACTTGCCTAGCAAGTTGAGGAAGGGAACTGCAAGTGCTGCTCCCCACTTCTTGCACTTCCCAGCCTCCCTCTGGAATCAGACTGTCAGAAGCACAAAATTCTGTTCTGTTCCTTCATGCTGTAGTTTTTACAGGAAGACACTTGTTTCCCAGCCCAGGGCTGCTGATCACTAAACTTGTCTATTTCTTGGGATCAGTGTTAGGAAACCCACTTCTTTACAGATGGAAACCTTGTTCTCCAATCAAACTTTCTGCTGGTAAAACTGATCTTTTGGCCTCCCATCAGCCTTTTTCTTTTATTTTTTAAGTCATTGAGAACTAAGGTGGGGAAGAGGGGTGTTCGGGTTGGTTATTGTGCCACCTCAAATTCCAATAATAGGCCCCCAGAACACATCCAATTAAGAATATTTTAGAGTAACAGAGCTTTATAGACTGGGAAGATTCAAAAAACCTTTAATGGGAAGAAACTAAGGGTCAGAGGGTTTACACAACTAATTAGCACAATGTCAGGAATTGCACGCTGGTTTTTAAATACTGGGGTAATATACAGTGATTAAGATCCCAAGTCCTGTAGTCAGACTGTTTCTGCTCAAATCCTGATTGCCTAACTTATTAGCCACATATATGTGGACTAACATTTAGACCTCTCTGTCTGCATTTTCTCATTTGTATAATGGGGATGATAATGGTGCTATCTCATAGGCTTGCTGTTAGGATTAAATGAGATAACTCATGCAGTGCATTCAACCCAGTACCTGACTCGTAGTAAAAACACTTTATAAATAGGGCTATTTTCCTACCACATGTTTTCTTGATCCATTGGCAGTGAATCTCTACAGCAATAGAGAAATAAGAAATTATGTTGATTAAAGTCCTGTTTGCATTAACTTGTGCTAAGAGCCTCCAATCCTCAATGTAAATGTTAGTGCCCAGCTGAGGAAGGATGCTGCATTTGAATTTCACAAATAGATTTGATCTCTTCCTGACATTTACAGTAGATATACTAACCAATATTTTTAAGATATAATCAAAGGATGGAAATGTATTTGAAATAATGAAAGAGTAGCATTTATCATAGAATAATAATTGATTGCACTATTTCATGAATTTGCTACTTCTTCTCTACCATGGACAGGAGTTTCTGGCTGTATACACATAACATGTATCTCTTTGAAGCTGATACCATCATGCATATATTTTTTGCTAGTTTATCACTTGAGTTTTTCTGTATCACCTTATATATTTTCCACCTCTTCCATATGGCAAGGGTCCATATCTCCTCCAGTTTTATCCTTCTTGGTGTTCAGGATATTGCTCTAGTCAGAAATCTCTACTTCATGACTATTGTGAACTGTTAGAAAAAAAAAAAAAAAAAGCTGCTGTGAATTTTTGTGTGAAAAATCAGAAAGCTAAGTTTTCAGGCCTAATTTCACTTGGATTTGAATCTGTGTGAATCACAGATTCCATAAATATCACATGGAAAGTACAGTTGACTCTGGCCACCCTGACCTTCCAGGCTGATGGAAGAGCAAAGTGAGATCATAGATGAGAACGTGGTTTGGAAGTCAAAGCTTTTTATAACCCACATACTGGCTGATACTTTCATGAGTCTGGTTGAGTTTCCTAGAACCTCTTGGGGTAGGCATGTCTCTATTTCTCTTTATAGTGATTTATTGTCTACTACAGAATCCCCAAAGGGAGGATTACCCTCTGGGCAACTCCTGGTCCTGAAGTGTACTACACAGTGTTGTACAGATGCAATAGGGGCATAATAGATGGATATTTATTGGAATGCCCTCCCTCCTCCTTGCTGTATATTTCAATGCTATTTGCCCTTCAAAACCATTCCAAGAGCATCCTCTTCTATAAAACTTCCTCTGAGAATCAAGACCACAAGAGTATTTGCACAAAGCTGGTCACATAGTAGATAGGTTTGATTGAATGACTGCTTGACTACAAGGAGTTAAATTAATAAAGGTCTAATTCTCAAGAGATTTCTGAAGAATATATCACTATATACTTCTTGCTCGAATTATCACTAATAATTCCATGGTTACACCAAAGGCAGGAAAATATTTTAAGAACATGCAAAGCTATTTATTTAAACTTGAAAATGTATTTTCATCTTGCCTGTTTAGTCCTACTTTTATTCCCAAGTGCAGTTTAAAAAAAAAAAAAAAAAAAAAATCCACCAAAAAGTCATCTGTACAACTGTTGCCACCTATAGGTGACAGATGTAGTATATTAATTTCATCATCATTCTGATGAAGCACAACACAGGAAGGAGTTGGCAATGTTTTATGGAACCTACACAATTCTTGTCAAACACTAATCTTCACTGGATCCATCATTATTGTTTTTGATCTGTAATTGCTATTTCAGATGCTTCCCTTAAAGGTAATATTGTCTAATATTCATAAAGTACTTTTCCAAGATGAAAGTTGAGAGCTTCATCTCTGCAGGTAGATGGCCTAGATCTAAATCCAAAGTCCATCCCACACTGCTACAGGGCCTTAAACAAGTCACTTACCTTCCTCCAGCCTTGGTTGCCTGTAAATGGAGATACTAATGGCACCCACCCTGTAGAATTCATGTGAGGATGGAAACATATAATCTCTGCACTATGCTTAGCAGGGTGTCTATACAGAACACATACTGTTAAATGGTAACTGTTAGGACCGTGATTAGTTTGCAAAGCACTTTCACATGTAGTTGCTGCAAACTGATGTGCATTATTTTGTTATCATGTGCCAGATAGATCATTAACACATTATTGTTTCACCTCAATCCCTCCTTATATGTTAAATCTAAATGTTATTCAACTACAAAATTTTTTAAATATCTGAGATCTGACAAGATAATATTGAGGTTCGGTATGCTCCTATAGGCAGAAAAGTAAGCCACTTTAGTGCTTTTATTCTTAGCTGGCAGAACCACTTGAGGAGCCCAAAGACATAGTTAAGACTCTTCTGATGCTAGGGGAAGTCTCCATTAAGAAACTACTGATGATTTAGCATTGGACAAGGCCTTTGAAAAGAAAGCTGGGGGAAGCAGAATAGGGTAGTGGAGGAGGCAAGGTAGGACACTGTAAAAAAAAAAAAAAAAAAAAAAGGTAAAACAACATCCCTGGCTCAGAATCTCAAACAGTGCAAATATTTCAATTTAGTATGCATACTGGGTATTTTGTGATTGTTTTCTTTAAATGTGAGCCAATAATTAAAAGCCAGTGAATTTTAAATATAAGCAAATATTGATCTAGATGTCTCTCCTCACCTTTGAAATCAGAAGATCCGCACCTACATTTCTGCACAGCTAGATCTAAGTAGCTGCTACTGCCTTTAGATCCAGCACATGCTCCTGAGCTGGCTGCAGCCCTCACCACTCCTTATGACTGCTCTGCCTGGAGGCTGAAAGCTAGTTGGCCCCTATGGTCACTTTTGCACGGATGTTGTTTTTACAGTCAAGTAATATGTCTGCACTCACTTTTCATCAAAACTCTAAAAATAAAAGGAAGCCCGAGAAGGTCATGTTTCTTGTTTGCTTTTTTTTTTTTTTTTTTTAAAATAAGGGTCTTTTTTTTTTTTTTTTTTTTTTTTTTTTGAGACTGAGTCTGGCTCTGTCGCCCAGGCTGGAGTGCGGTGGCCGGATCTCAGCTCACTGCAAGCTCCGCCTCCCGGGTTCACGCCATTCTCCTGCCTCAGCCTCCCGAGTAGCTGGGACCACAGGCGCCCGCCACTTCGCCCGGCTAGTTTTTTTTTTTTTATTTTTTAGTAGAGACGGGGTTTCACCTTGTTAGCCAGGATGGTCTCGATCTCCTGACCTCGTGATCCGCCCGTCTCGGCCTCCCAAAGTGCTGGGATTACAGGCTTGAGCCACCGCGCCCGGCCAATGGTCCCTTCTTTCATGTCTGTAACCTCCCTGTCAGGTGTAGGTTTTCTTTGTTATAATTAACTGAAGCAACAAATCTGCAAGCCTGAAACATTTGAAAACCATAAAGCGAGTGCTTTAATGGCAATTAACTCTTTCCATAGTCCACCATTTCACAACGAATTATACTTTCCACCTGTCTGTCTTCCCGCCAGGGCGCATGTTCTTCTAGACCAATGGGTCTCACATTTCAGTATGTATCAGAATCACCTGGTCATCTTGCTAAAAACTGATGGCTGGCCCTCGGAGTTTCTGATGTAGTAGGTCTAGGTGGGATCCAGGAACTTGCATTTCTAGCAGATTCCTTGGTGATTTTGATGTTGCTGGTCTGGGAAACCCACTTTGAGAACCACCATTCTAGAATAAGAATCCAGCCTTCCATTTACTGTGCACCTACTACTCTCTGCCAGAGCTTTAAAGTTCTTTATTTCTAATACGTATTGCAATCCTGGAATAAAGATGTGTCTTATCACCATTTTACACCTGAAGAAGGATGCTTGTAGCACTCAGCCCATGAAAGGGCCAAGCTGAAATGGAATCTCAGCCTGTCTGCCCTCGGGGCCTCAACGATCCCCTGCAGGGCACAGTTTTATTCAGCTGTGTATCCTCAGTACCAAAGCCTTCAGCCTGCCTTGCAGTAGCTTCTCTAATGAGTGTGTGTTGAATGAATTTGAGATCCACATAGATGAGAAATAGGTAAGAAAAATACTTGTGGTTCTTAAATGAAGAAAAAGGGAGAAGACATCCAGGTAAAGAGAAAATTGCATTGAATGCCCTTTATTTACCTACATTTGGTAAATGTAGGCAAATTGGCATAGTATTAAAAGGGGCCCTTGGATGGAGTTATTTCTAATTATGGAGCCACTTTTCTGTAATCAGCTAGGAGTCTGTTCCTTAGCCTGCCTCTGGTTTCAGGGTAGCTGTTTGAGATTGAAAATTAGCTCCGTGAGTAATGCTTCTGCACGTTAATAGTGTAATGAAATAAGCACGAGATCTAGGATGATTTTCAAATCTTCCCGTAGAATTATACCATTTCCTATAGCAGAGAAATTCTGCCCGTGTCTGCTCTTGGAACACAGAAGCCATCCACTTCCATCTCTGTCTTCTCTTTCTGTTAAATATTTAGCATGTGAGAATCCATAGGCTTTGACTCTATCTATTTTCCCCGATCAAAACACAGTTTCCTCATTGCAACCTTGTAAGTCCAGCATAACAATGTTGGGTTTGGGGAGCATGGTGCACAGCAGAACTGCACATGTTAGAGACGGTTTGGCAAGTTATTTAAGTGGAATTTTTGGGTAACAAAATGGAAAACAGGACATTTTGTCCTTTATTACCTAAGAACATGGTTTAATGGAAAGAACAAGAGCGTGGAAGGCAGCCAGACAGAAATTCAAATCCTGTTCTCTGCCACTTGCTGGGCAACCTTTGGCAAATATCGCCGTCACTCTGAGCCTTGCGTGCCTTCTATTTAAAATGGGGATGTTTACCTTGCAGGTTTGTGAAACAGCTGATAGAATCTGTTAAGTGTCTTTTACCTAGTGGATGCTTAATAAATGGTAACACTTACTATCATCTCTAAGCCCCTGGGCCTGCTTCTTTCTTGTGTTTGGATGGACTTTCTGCTGGAAAGAGGAAAAGAAGATGAGAAACATTGTAGACACTTTTACACATCTGTTCTTGTCATTGTTTTTGGCATCGGTGCCTCCCTCTGTCCTCACCTTAGCCCTTAGGAGCCAACTGAGCAACCGAATATATTTATATTTACAGGGTTTACCTATAATAATTATTGAATTTGGTTACGGTGCTTTATAACATCACACAGGGTATTCATAACAGTAATATTCCAGTGTAAACTGGTATTACTAGACCTTCTGGAGCAGAGGGGTTACTCAGCTGTTCACCTGCCACTTTAATTTTTAAGCCCTTGGGCTTTCTGGGATCTACACCCCAAAACCTGGAGATCTCTTTCAAATATCTTAAGTCCCATAAAGGGACAAAATACCAAAATGGCAACGCTTCTAACAAGCTTAACATGTATTCCAAAATGGCAAGTTAAGGGATTTTTATGTCTTCTTTAAAAAAAAAAAAAAATTACCATAACTTCTGGCTGAAATTCAATCCCTACTCATATTTAGAAAAAGTACAACTAATAGTTAGCAAGGAAAGAGAGGAGTTTGAAACTTTGATGAAGAAAAATAAGGCACTTTACCTGAACAAATTTCAAATGGATCCATTTAAAATGAAATTAAGTGGCACTTAACTGGTTTGCAAATTGGGACCTATTTGTCTCAGTAAAATGATTAAAGTCCTGATTTATCCCTAAAATTGGCTTTATTATTACATTTAATTATACTAGAAGATTGTTAAAGACTTGTAGGTTTTCTCTATCCCTTTAAACTGTACTTTATACAGACAATAATTGAATATTAGATAGAATAACTTGATTTTCCAAAGAAATATGTTTCTAATATTTTCTTCTTTTTATTGCAGAAATTGAAACAACTTGAAGAAACAAAAGACGATCCCGAGAATAGATTATCGAAAATTTCCCTGGAGTCATTCAATAAATTTCACAGCAATACTGTGATTTTATTAGAAAAAGAGAAGAACTCTCTGAACAAGGTTGAAGGACAGAAGGAAGAAAAAGAAAAAAATGAAGAGACATCTTTGAGTAGTTCAGATAGGCCTGGGGTAGACAACTTGGAATCTTTGAGTGATTCTTTATATGATAGCTTCTCTTCCTGTGCCAGTCAAGGTTCAAATGATGTATAAAGGACTTCTCTTCCCTTAGTGAGCTGGGACTGGAGGGCTTAAGAAACGAGGGCGGGGGGTGCGCTGCTGGGTAGAGATGACAATAATAAACTATTGCAGTACCAGAGCCTTCATTGTCAAATTCACAGCAGGCAACCCACCAGAGCTCATATCTTTGACAGGGCAATAAAGATAGACTCCATTTATTGTGTTTCAAGAGGATTAAGCGTAAACACACCTATGATACAGAATCCTTAATTTTGCACTTTTTTTGAATATTTGTACAGAAGTTGTAAATTTTTTGGAAGAGAAATTATATTTGTAGCAAAAAAAAAAAAGACAGCAATAAATGGAATCAGCGCCATGCTCTTGAAATAATGTACTAAGTCTTAGAAGTTGATGATAATATATATTTTTTAAAATCCCACCTGAAGTTTTCGTGATGTTCATTGTCCTGGTCCTCAAATTGTTTGTGGGTACACTCTGTATACCTACAACAGGGCCTGCCAAAAAACCAGAGGGTTCCTTCCTCCTCATCTCCATCTCATAAATCTCAATTTGATAGAAATGTTCATTTTAGTGCAATTTCAGATTCGTTGCCAGAGAGTCAGGTGATAGTAATCGGTGTAATTGTGCTTCTGCTGAAAAATGAAAAGGGTCCAAAAGTGTGGACACTGATTGGGAGTGTGTCATTGTATCAGAAATGACCGAATTTTATTCCCAATAACAGTTTTTCCTTCCAGACTTTTCTTTAGATTGTCTTCTACTTAGTGCTTCTCTATGATCCTGTTATTTGATTTTTATCTTCTTGTTCTTTTTATTAAAATCTGGGCACTCTAAAAATGAAAGCAAATTTCTATTTGCAATGTTCACTTTTAAAAATAAAATTAATGGTGCTACGAAGAATTCTTTTTAATATCCTTTTTTTCTACCAAGACTGTTTATATGTAAGGATAAATTCTATTTTAAAGGTTATGTGTATTTTTTCTAGATGTGAACTATTTATAATTGCTTATGTACAGGAGCTTGTAAACTAGGCACAATAGAAATATTTTTAGGATCTATATGGCTACTTTAGCACATAATTGTTTCTTTAAAGAGTATTGTATGATCAGTGTTATTTGGTTAATTTGTGCAATTTGTTTTATTTTATCTTAAATGAAAATTATGTAAAATGTCCTTGTCTTTCAGACTTTAAAAAATCCTTTTGTTTTCTTTCTGAATAAAAGTTATATTACAATTGCACCCTCTGAAAACTGAAAATAACTTGCTCAAGGACCTTTTGGCCCAGTCAGTTACTTGAATCATGACTCACACGTGCTCTTCCGATGGGTTCCCCGAAGGAATAAATAAACTGGCCCTTTTGCTCTAGAGATAGTAATTTAGCCAATTGTAAGATCAGAGTCTGCAGACAGGTGAGTAATGGTCAAAGCAGTTCAGTCTCCCCGAGGGGTTAACCAAATAGAAATGAAAGAAGGGGGGAGGGAGGGAGAGAAGGAGCCTGAGGCAGACATGGAGCGATCTCTGCAGAGGAATTACAAAGCAAGTCATTTAAGCTCCTTTCCAGACCAGCTCAGCTGGGAGGATGCAGAAATAAATGATCAGCGTTCCCGCCGGAGAGAGCTGCCCCAAGAAGTGGCCGCGGGAGAAAAGGGTGAAAAGGGGCAAAGCTGAGGAGGCGATTTCCACGGAAATGGACGCTCCCTAAGGATGTGGGGAAAGGGGGTGGGAATGTGCGGATTGGGGGCGGGGGCACCAACGCACTCCGGCGGGCTAGCGGTCTCCCGCAACACCTGCTGCAAGGCTCGGGAAGGAAGGCGAAGATAGCACCGGGGCATCCCCGGGAGTACGCAAGGTGGGTCACTTGGACTTTGCGGAAAGAAGAGGAATTTCAGGGGTGTGGGAAGCAGCCAGAGGCCGAGTCCGAGGCTGGGATGGCCTTCCGGGAGAGGACGTGGGAGTATGTACTAATAATCGGTGGCTTTGGAGAGAGCAGGATGGAGCTGGTCGGCGTTTTGGCGACAAGGAATGGAGGAGAGCAACCCTTTTCTTTACCCTGATTTGCTTTCTGGTGGGACCTCACGGCAGGTGTCCCCGGGACGGGGTTCTCCTAGGCTAGGCGACCAGGGCGGTGTCAATGCACCCTCCAGCGGTGCGCGCAGGCGGGAGAAGGGAGGGCGGCCCGGGCAAGTGCGACAGTCAAGGCAGTGTCCCCACCACACCCCCATCCAGACTGGCCACGCCGAGCTGGTTCTTGACAGAAGGCCTCGGAGGAAGAGGGGGCACAGCTGCACAGGACACCCTAGGGAGTCTGCGAACGTGGAACTTTGCCAGGCGCACGGGAACGTGCGCCCCTCCTGTCAGCCTCCGGGGCGCCAGGCTCCAGCGGCCCGCAGTGGGACAGCCTCAGCGGTGTGGGCTGGACCCAGTCGCTGGGGGTACTGACCAGTCCTGGAAGGCACAGAGGACATGGAGTGGGGAGGCCGCGTCCCTATATGCGAAGGGCCAGCCGGGCACGCAGTCCTCAGACCCTAGTCCGCACCCGGCAGGTCCCCACGGCACCTGCTGCGCCCTCCCCGCGGCTTCCCCAGTCTCCAGCCTCTCCACCTCAGAAAACTACCAGTCCTCTCCCGCCTCCCCCCCGCCCCCCGGCGCCCCTTTCCCAGGAACGTGCGGAGGCGGGAGAAGAGGAAGACAGGAAGGGGGTGGGGATGTAGAGAGACGGACCCAGCCTTCCCCGCCCGCCACCCCCACCCCAACTCGGCAGCCGTCACGTGGTGCCTGGAGTGGGAGGTGGGGAGAAAAGGCGAGACTTTTGTGGGTGCTCCGGATCGCCAGTAGTTCCTTCAGTCTCAGCCGCCAACTCCGGAGGCGCGGTGCTCGGCCCGGCAGCGCGAGCGGGAGGAGCGGAGACGCGCAGCCAGGAGCCCGAGCGCGGGCGATGCATGCGCCGCGAGCGGCACCTGCGGCTCCTCTAAGCTACGACCGTCGTCTCGGCGGCAGCAGCGCGGGCCCCAGCAGCCTCGGCAGCCACAGCCGCTGCAGCCGGGGCAGCCTCCGCTGCGGTCGCCTCCTCTGATGCGCCTACCCGCTCCCGGTCCCGGGACTCCGGGAGAATGTGGGTCCTAGGCATCGCGGCAACTTTTTGCGGATTGTTCTTGCTTCCAGGTGAGAATGCCCAGAGGCCAGCAGCCGGCGCCAGGTGCGCACAGTCCATCTACCAGCCAGCCCTTTTGCCCCCCAAGGCGCCCACCTGGGGCCAGCCCTGCCCTGGGGCTGCCCAGCGGGAGTTGGGCGGCGGCGACTGGTGCCCCAGGGCGCGAGACTGGGAAAGTGTCCAAGTCCCGCGCTGCAGGAGGAGAGCCGGGAGCGGCGGGTTCGCCGGACTCCGGGCTACAGCTTCTCGGGCTGCACGGTCGGCAGAAGCTGGGCTTGGGAGGAGGGAGGGTCCGAGCCGTGCTGGGGTCTCGGCGAGGAAGAGGGGGCGACATCTCCCGAACCCCGCCAAGTTGTCTGGCGCCTCTGGCACCCCGTGGGAGTGGCGCCGCCGACAGGTGAGCCGCGCGCTAGGCAGCCTGCGGCCTCGCTGAAGCTGGGTTGCTGCGCTCAGAGTGCGATAGATGTGGGGCAGCGGGAGCGCGGGCAGTTGGGTCTAGACAGGAGCGCGTACACCGAGAACAGCCAGGCTGAAGCGACCAGAGGCGCAAAGGTCTCGCGTCCTCTCTCCAGTTCGCCTACTGGCTCCCGACTAAGCTCTGCAGAGCTGGGACCCCGACCACCCACCCTAGCCGAACGGTTGCCCTGAAAGCCGGGGCCTGGAAGAAAGGGCCGCGGGGTCGGGATCCAGGGTGCGCGCGCTCACAAACGCCCTCTCCCACCCTCTGTGGCCACCCGGGTCGCCGCGGGGACGGCCCTGGAGAAGGGCCGCAGACCCGGGCTCGGGGACTTGCGGCGCAACAGCACTTGGCATCTGGCACCTCCACCCTTGTTCCCAGGTGGTCGCTCAGGGATCCTCAGAGCCCTGGCACAGAAACGCTGACTTTAAAAATTAAATAAATAAAAACTGAAAAGACGTCTGCGAATGTAATCACGAATGGTGCCAAAATAGTAATTAAGTAATTTGTAACCAATTAGCAATTAGGCAAATCCTTTGGCTTTGGCTGGAGCTAACGCAGGTCTCCAGAGCTACTTCGCTCTTCGGGTGGTACCATCCCCACCCTCCTTTCAACTTCTTAGGAAAAGGCCTGGGGTGGTGTTGAATGGGCTCTTCGTGTCTAGAGCCGGGGTCCAGAGGTGGCGGGCACTATTCCATTTTGTCCTAAAGGACCCTAGGTACCGGCGCCGCCCCCTGCCGGTTTCAGCCACATCTGGCCCTACCCGGAGACCCAGGAGTGCAGAGCCCCAAGCCTCCCAGAGGCCGGGAGCCGCCGCGCTCTGGGGTGTGGGATGGTCGTGATTTCCGGGGTGGGCTCTGTGGGGGCCGGATCTGAACCCGACTGCGTCTGTCTCGCAGGCTTTGCGCTGCAAATCCAGTGCTACCAGTGTGAAGAATTCCAGCTGAACAACGACTGCTCCTCCCCTGAGTTCATCGTGAATTGCACGGTGAACGTTCAAGACATGTGTCAGAAAGAAGTGATGGAGCAAAGTGCCGGTAAGAGCCTGGCAGCCCTCCCCGTCGCTCTTAAGCCTGGGCTCTGGGGTGGGAGTGAGGGGGCCATTAAATAACAGGAAAAAGGACTGACTTTGATTTAATGCCCACACACTGGTTATCGCAGATTTACTTTTACAGTGCTGGGAAAATGAAGAGTTCCAAGTTACTTTAATCTCATTAATTACCAAGGCTTCTCCCCAAGGGTCTTGGGAGGGGAAGTGCATTTAAATTAGTGGCTCTCCTCTTTTTATTTACTCTCTTCACCTCCCTATGCTACAAGCTGATGGAGATAGAAAATATATGGCTAACCAGCCCCGGCTTGGGCAACTAGACAGTAGCCTGTGAGCACTGTCAGCCTGAAATATGGAGCTAGTTGAAGTTCCCAGAGGTCAGAGCTTGAAAAATGTGTTTTGTCATAGAGGCACACCATATTTCCTTGAAGAACACTACAGGATCTTTATTTAATTTTAGAACTAATGCATCAACTTCCAGGCACAAATTGCCAAGATCTTTCAAAGGAATGCCGTTCTCAGCCCTACCAGCTTAGCTGCCGGCTGGCTGAGAAGAGGGCCTGAGCATCCTGTGAGGGACAAAGGGGTCTTGTGGGATAGCCCTTACTCCCTCTAGCTGACCAAGGGTCTTCTCGCTGAGGTAGAACTTTCCAACCGTCCCCCAACCCCCTACCCCAGCTGTCTTATTAGAACTCAAAGTTCCCCAAATTATAACTGGAACTTTGGGAAAATAGGTGGAGCTGTTACTTCAGTTTCAAGGTCAAAACCATAAACACAGACGTTGCCATTTTAAGGATATTGAAAAGATGGGAAATAGCATAACTTTATGGCTGATATTGAATGAGCCAAAGCCCCCACTTCCCTTTAGTTCTGTGAACTGCCTGCAGAACCCGGCGAAGTGATTAGAACTGTTATATGATTCCCTTTACCCACTGGCAAATCAATGCAAGGACTCTAGTTTTAAAGCCAACAGCTTGGGAAAGTTGTTTCTTCTCAGAGAAGGGCCTGGAAATGTCATATTGCTATCCTCATGGTTATTTGGAAAGCAGATGCCAGCTTGTCACTGTGCTGTGTTGTGGTGTGTGTGTAGTTGTAAGGGCTGATTTTATAGGTCATTATTTGTTGCACCAAAATCACTCTTCTGGGAAGCCTGAGACATACTAGCTCTCAAGGGTAACTTGTCTCAAGAAATGGAGTAAACATCATTTTGGCACACGGGATTTGGGCTATTAATAATGCAAAACAAAACAAACTTGGCAATAATTCTTCAGTTAAGATTGATAGGGATAATTTGAACAAATGGATTTTTTTCTACTTGTGTTTCTTTCCTATGTTTTACCTGAGCAAAAAATTCACTGCCTTTCTACCAGAGGGACTGCTGTGATTTTAGTCAGAATTACTGTTAACACTTTATTGTTACGTTCAAATATTTGCAGCTTTCTTGAGACAGTAGTTTAGAGCCAGACAAAATGAGAATGTACTGTGGACACATTAAGAACTTCTTCAGAGTCCACAAGGCCTGCTTACCTGGGTGTTATGTTTTATCACCTAGGATATGGTCGAGAAAGGGATGTAAGCTAAATGTGAGTCAGAAGAGGTTCTTTTTCTGAGAGACATTTCTTCTTCTGTAAAAGTGTGTCTAAGATGAATACCACACACTCCATTTTCAAAGTGCCGTTTTTCATCTTGCTTCATTCTGTCCTCAAAACCACTCTGTAAAAGAAGCAGAGGAGGCATTTTAACTTCCATTTTATCCACAGAAACTTAGTCTTCACGTGCCTGGCCTAAGGTTGCTCATTTTCTGTAAGCTCGGACAAGGTGGGCATCTTGTCTCCAAACCAGGTCCCTCAGGCCACAGGTCACAGCCCAACAAGTCGAGACAGAATCAATAAGGCAGTTTCAATTGTGAAGTTTGATAAACAGAAGCAGTTGACGAACTCAGAGGAAAAGGTTATGAAGGGAAGGATGCTAGGTCGGGGTGTGTGCACATGGAAGCAAGGCGTTCTAAGCCTAAACTCCATAGAAACAAGCCAAACGGATCTGTTTCTGCATCAAAAGAGCAATGTCCGGGGGGGGCTCATACCTCCAAGGCACTTCCATTTTGATGTCCATGTACTTATTAGGGACCAATTTAATTTTTTGCCAACAAGGATAGAGAGCAAATCTAAAACTCTAAGTGAACACAGTTGTAGTATAATCATCATAGTAACAAGAGCTAACTTTTGTTGAGCACCCAAGACATCTGACTTTTCTCTTTCGATTGTACATACAGAATCTTGTGAAATCTGGTGGTCATCTTTGAAGATCTTGTTTCCTCATGCCACAGCCAGTCAGCATGTAATTCTATTACATGGTCAACATCTCCACTCCAGAGAAAGTAATGCCTGTTAAATGATGCTATTAAGAATTGAAGTCAGAATTTCTTTTAAGTTTGATCAATCACATATGTTATCCTGAGAATCTCAGCATACTGGAGCTGAAAGAGCCCAGCGACTCCTAGTTAAAGATGCATGTTGGAATCTTGCTGGGAGTTTTGTTCAACTCCACATGGCTGGGTCTCTGCTTAAAGAAGCCCGTTTCATAAATCTGTGGTATATCTGGCCATGGGTCTTTTATAAACTTCCCAGTGATTCTGGGGTGACCCGAGTTGAGAACTGATCTGGGGACAAACCTTTTTGTGTTATAGAGGAAGACAGCAAGGTCCAGAAAAATTAGATGCGTGGTCCAAGTTCACTAGCCAGCTGTTACTAAGAGGCGCTTGAAGCCTGCTTCCCTGGCCAGCACCTTTGCTGTAATACCACACAGCCAGCATGTCGTAAAATATCCTGCCAGGTCTGCCCGAAAAGATAGTCCAGGCAAAGTTCAAAGAGTTTAGACCATTTTTCATATCCACCAAGTTCACCTAACAGTCCAGATAGACAGGCCATGAAGTGGATTGTCAAGAATCTGAGAACCAACCAGTGAGATTTTTAAGTTTGAGCGCTATGTGGACTGGCATTTTTTCATAGGTATAGAAAAACCAGGGCTTTAAATCAACTAAGAAAATGTAATGAACTAAGCCAGTCTGACATTAAGCAGTAATGAAAGGTGTTCTCTTTCCAAAAAATACCAGCCGTGCAATATGTGTAGGCCTTCAGTTTCCGGACTAAGTCTGCAAACTCAGCTCTTATGAATTTTGAGGCAGGTACATTTAATTTTCGACTGGGAAGTACATTTGAAATTAACCTTCACCTATTCCCCAGAGTGGCATTCCTCTTAGGTGCTGAGATTATTATCCACCACTCTTGTTCCGTTTGGTCATTTCTGGAATAATAAGTTTCTGGCTGTGGGGAAGGGAAGGTTCACTTCAACTTCTTTCATTGTCCTTACTAATTGATATTTAAATATTTGCATAACGAATGACTTGTTCTCACCAGCTCTGCACTTAATGAGTTGGTGTCTATTTACTAGCACCCTTGATAATGGTACTTCTTTTGCTCTTGCTTGTCATTGTACTCTGCAAAATATTTCAAATATTGATTTTCATTTCAGAATAGAAGCCCCCTCCAGTATGAATTTTGAAACCAGGGAATAAAGAATGTGAATTTGCATTTGTGTGACAGTGTAATCTTGTAATTAGAGTTTTTCCTCTTGACTAGATACAGTGAAAGGGGCATAATTTAATTTTTATAGACTAGCCAATTTCTGCCCTTAGTAAAATATAGCTCTGTCAGTGAGCAAAATGTTACAGGTTCTCCTAAACCTTATTTAAAAGTTAAATGCAGTATATTGAGAGAAAGTTCATGGTCTGAATCAGTAACCTAATCGATCTCTTCACCCATCCTTTGCAACATGCATTAATCTATTTGTCTGTTTTGCAATACAAGAGTTACTGATTTATATGCCATGTTGCATCTACATTATGGCTGTGTAAGTAATGGCTATTTTCCTTTTGGATTAGTTAGTTGCTCATTAAGTTGGCCAGGGATGGCTTCATACCTTGGATAGTTTAGTTTTACACCTTATTTTCTCATGAGCTAACTAAGGGATAGCAAGAGAGGACTAATGTCGCAAAAATGCTTGGTCATCCACTCTTAGTAGAAAGAAGTGGAAAGTTAACCACAGCCTATGTTTTCTTAAGTCTGTACCTGCTTAATTTCCCCAAGATCTAAAATAATAGGCTCTAGTTTGGCCTTGGGATGGGCTTGGCAGGAATGATGCCCAGTGCTGCTAATCAATTCGATGTCATAGTCCCTTTATTCCTGTATTCTTTTATTTCAGATGAGTGCATGCACTCGAGCTCAAATGCCTGTGTGCACACACATGTGCGCACACACATACACTCATATATTTGTGTGTGCAGATATACCTTTCTATTTTTGCCTGTCTATATATTTGCATATACCCACATATGCAATGCTTGTAAGAAAAATAAATATAGAGTCATTCTTTACAGATACTGAGATCACAAATTGCTTGATCCATGCTATGTTGTAAGCATGAAGAACATTTTCTAAGATTTTTATTTTATTTTATTTTTGCAGAACGACGTTGTTAGAAGTAGCAGGGGTCTCTGTTAATCTTCCAGCATCCCTCATTTGTCCATCTCTCCTCCTCCTACTAGGCCTGTCCTGTTAGCTCTCTTTTAGACATCCCATCTGCAGTCCTTAATTTCTCACTGTTAACCCCATTTTGAATCGATCAGATGGGCTATGGAATAGCTTTATGAATAAAGTGAAAAACAAAACCAAAGTTCCACATTCTATCTTTGACAAAGGAGACTTCAACAGCTTAAAAAACTTTAAAATGAGGCTGTTGGCATGGCGGCTCATACCTGTAATCCCAGCACTTTGGGAAGCTGAAGTGGGTGGATCACCTGAGGTCGGGAGTTCAAGACCATCCTGGCCAACATGGTGAAACCCCATCTCTACTAAAAATACAAAAAATGTGCTGGGTGTGGTGGCACATGCCTGTAATCCCAGCTACTCAGGAGGCTGAGACATGAGAATTGCTTGAACCCAGGAGGCGGAGGTTGCAGTGAGCTGAGATTACTCTCCACTGCACTCCAGCCTGGGCAATAGAGTGAGATTCTGTCTCAAAAACAAAACTAGACAAAAAAAAACCTTTAAAATAGATTGGGATATCAAAAAATATATCTTCATATATTAAAACCAGCTCCACTAAAAAGGTTTCCATGTCAACTTCAATGAAGTTAGGAATTACACAGGAAGGGATTCTATTCCGTGAATGTTCACAACCCTACCTCCTTTCCTTTCCAGACAGTAAAAGAACAAACACCTTGCTCTTCAAGGTAAGACATTTTGCCAAGCAGTTGACCACTTAGTTCTCAAGAAGCAACCATCTCTTTCATGTGCCTTCTGAGGAAGTATTCAGAGGGGAAATATCAAATGCCTTTCCCTTGGACCCTCCCAGTGAATGAAGTATTTGTTTATGTTAACTTTCCAGCTGAACAAGCAGCCGGTGCTGACCTCCCATCTCCATAGATGAAACATTTGAAGATTGATCCAGCTCTCCCATAACACTAATTCCTCCCACTACGATTGCATGAAAGCTTCTGTCATTGATGGTTTTCCTAATGAGTTTAAACAGAGAGGCTTCAAAGCTGGGGCATTTTTCCCAAGTGAAAATGAAACGAAGCATGAAAACAAAACATACCATTTTCTTTGAACTTTGAAAAGGTAATCTGCCTCCCTTACTCCTGAAATAAAAATTCTGAATCTACAGCCTTTGAGAGAGAGTGTACCCTCCCTCACTCCCTCTCTCCCTCTCTCCCTCCTTCCCTCTCTCCCTCTCTCCCTCCTTCCCTCCCTCCCTCCCTCCCTCCTTTCTTTCTTTCTTTCTTTTTCTTTCTTTCTTTTCTTTTTCTTTCTTTCTTTCTTTCTTTTTCTTTCCTTCCTTCCTTCCTTCCTTCTTTCCTTCCTTCCTTCCTTCTTTCTTTCTTTCTTTCTCTTTTTCTCTTTCTTTCTCTCCTCTTTTTTTTTCTTTTCTTTTCTTTTCTTTTCTTTTTCTTTTCTTTTCTTTCTTCTTTTCTTTCTTCTTTTCTTTTTTTCCCAACTTAGGTTCTACTGTCCAAACTAAGCAAAGGTTTCTTAGCACACTGTGCAAAAGGACTCAACATCTCAACCCCTATTTTTCACTTGTCCAATGGAAAGTGTGTTTTGCTCCCTTAGGGGAGAGAACCCCTGTGTTCTAGGTTCTTCACATTTGGTAACTTGAAAGAGGTTACTTAATATCCCAGGCGCTTAGCCTCCCTCCTTGTAAAATGTGGAAACAGGCTGCCTGTTTTCTTGCGAGATACAGCAAGAGAATGAGAAATACGGTCAGTATAACCATCTTCAAGGAACTAGTGCTAGACATGGAAACCTGTCTTGGATGCCCACCAGGAGCTGCCCATTCACTATCCATACCTGCCTCTGAAGGGTGGCCCAGATATTGTAGTACGGGTTACTTTGTACACTGTTTCTATGTTTCTCAGAATGAGGGAGTCCTTGAATTCAGCCTTTAGTTCCTAAGAGTAGTATCCTCATAGTTAATTTAGAAGGTTCACAGAGAGATAATATCCCCACTTGATAGTTGATGAATCTAAGACACAGAAAGGTTGAGCAATTTGCTCAAGATCACACAGCCAGTGGGACAGGAATTCAAGCACCTTTCACTTCTCCAGGTTTTTTTTTTCCACTATGGTGCCATTTTCTATGTTTTCCCTCTTTTTTTGTATTTTTAACAATAATTTTATTGAAATATAATTCACCCTTTAAAGTATCCCATTATGTGGTTTTTCGTATATTCATAGAGACGTGTAACTATCACCACTAGTTCAAGAACATTTCATCACTCCAAAAGAAACTTTATTTTATTAGTAGCCACCCCTCATTTTCCCCTTTTCCCAGCCCCTGGGAACCACTAATCTACTTTCTGCTTGTACGGATTTGCCTATGCTGGACATTTCCTGTAAGTGAAATCTTATACTGTGTGGCCTTTTGTGGCTGGCTGCTTTTGCTTAGGATCATGTTTTATGCTCATCCGTACCACTTCCCACTTTTATTTTATTTTATTTTATTTTTTTTAATTCCATGGGTAGATGTGTCCTTCCTCTTGCTGGGGCAGATACCTAACCTACCTTATGGAATGGGATAGAATGAGATGGAATGGGATACGGCATGGCTGTGAATCTTAGAACTCCACTGGCCAATGAGCCAATTTGCTGAATTAAAGTAACAACATGTGCCAAGAGCAAGCCATTGCAGTGAGCTTTCGGCAAAGGAGTTGGTGTTCATCAAACATCTGCTTGGTGCCATGCACTGGACTGTCCATTCTTGCCCATCTATTACATAATTCATCTGTTTTCCCTTGAGGAGGTCTTGAATTAGTTTCTTTTGACCGCAAGGATCCTCAGGCACATGGATAGGCTATTCCTGATGCCCCTGTTGGTGGTCCCAAATGCCCAGCTCCACATCCGGCCTCACCCTTAGGCCACAGCCCTCAAGAGTCCCACACCTCTATGACTAGAAGAGACCCTAATCTCTCTGGTCCACACTTTTCACTTTACAGAGGAGTACACTGTGGTACAGAAAGGAGTTTTCTTTCCCAGGGAACTTAAGCATCTTGATAGGTCCATTTCTCTCTCTTCCCTTGAGAAGGCTTGAGGGTAAAGCAGGTTGAAAGAGGTTCTGGAGAAAGGTTTTGGTGAAGGAGATCAGATGCTGGCATGATTTGGTCATCCACAATGAATATCATGTCTATGCATGAGTCTAGCTTTCGTCCCCGAAACCAAATCATTTGATTGCAGCCTTTGTGTGGGCAGAACTCCTTACTCATTTAACTGTGGGGCATACCTTTTCTTCTCTGTTAAGTTTTTCTAGAAGACTAAGCTGGATTCTTCCTTGCTTTGTAGTTTTCGTGGTGGTAGAAGTGACTATATTTCAGGGAGCTGGAGCAAAGTTGCTGATAGAAGACAATGTGTTTCCTGCCTTGGGAACACCAAAAGAGGCCATACCTGTAACATAGGATTTTCAATTGCATCTGGAATGAATCAGCCGCCAAATAAAAGAACTATGAGATGTGCTATTAATTCTTTCTAGAATTTGACTTGTGGCTACATTGTGATTCAGAAACTGTTTTCACAGGCCAGAGCTATAGGGCATGTTCTCTTATTAGTAAATTGCTTCCAATCTTCTGATTGCTTCCAACACTACAAAGCAAAGCAGGAGATGGACTGAATTAAGTGTTTTAGATAAGGTGAAACCATAGAAAGTTTGTAATAAATTGCTTTTTTAAAAGGATGTGTTTAAATAGAACAGGGCAGCGATGACTCAAGCTGTTGATTTCAAGGGGTTTACGACTTTGCAAACCATGAGCAGGATCAGATGCAAATGTGATAAAGTGTTGTGTTATTTTAAGGAAGTTGTGATACTTGGTCCAGTGCATTTCATTTCTCACTGGACATGGACAATAGCTTTTTATGTTTTTCTATTTCTTGGACTTCTTCGTGAGCGCAGTGGAATGACTGGAGACAGTGCCGGAGGCGGGTGGCGCCAGGCACGCGGCTCTCAGCCTGCCGTGGTCCGTGCATGCTGCACATGGGTTGAATATGAATGTGCAGAGCAGTTTGCAATGCCCTCCACGGAGGCTTCTTCAAAATGACTCTGGGCAACGGGGTTTATGCACTATTTTATTGCTTATGCAAAATCTAGCAAACCGCTTGGGTCTCCAGTAACTTCAGAGAACCTGTTCAGAAACAGCTAGAGCCTAGCGGGTTGACTAGTTTGTCACCCAGTGAAGACGTCCAAAGTGGGAGTGCAAAGGGGTCTCAGCTCCAAAGCCAGCTCAAGATTCTCTCGAGTGTGCCTTCAGAGGGAAAGGCGGCCAGTAGGCCAGATCTACACCTGGAGGCTGATGAGTTAACATTCTCTGAGAGGCAGGACAGCTTTCCACTCAGCCTGTCACTGACTCTTACAAGGGAAAGAGAGATAAAGCAGTCAGGAGACATTCTGCATAAGAGTGGGTTAAGATCCAGAAACAATTTCATCTTTGTTCAGTGTTCTCCAGCCAGCAGCTCAGTTTGCCTGGCATCACATCCTCTCTATTTTAGAGTGTATTTTCCTAATCAAATTGAACTACAGCTTCATTCACAGATTTCATTTCCATGTACAAGATCCTGAAAGGATGCTGTTGGCTCTCTCTCTCCCTCTCTCTCTTTTTCTCTGTCTACATCACCTTCCCTCTGTCTTACATAGACACACACACTCACTGGTAAGGAGACACACAATAACTATTTGCTGACTGCATATATTGAAGGAAACAAGTTTCAAGCTAAAACAGATATTTATCACCACTTCAAAATGTTATAGCAGAAATGAAGGAGCTTAAATGTTCAGCATAAGAGGAAAAATAGAATAAAGACAAGATGAATATACCTTTTACTTTTTAGTTAAACTAGAAATAGCTGACTAATGCCTGTTAGTGATAGTTGTAATTTAAGGAATCACTCTGAAATGTAATCCACCCCTGGTTTTATAGTTCTTTTTGTCAGCTTGCTTTTAACGCTGACCTGGCTTTGCTTTGAATAGGAGTGTTTTCAGGAAACACACACACACACACACCCCTCGACAACACCAGCTTATATGGTGGTCGAGGAAGCTGGGGGACTGGGTTACCGCTGGCCAGTCCTCAGCTGGAACTCTGCTACCCTGGGAATTCAGCCTTGGTCATCAGCTCTCTTGGGAAGAAAGAAAATTCCCCCACATGGTTTTATGCCCCCTAGTCCTCTCCCACACAGAAGACGCAAGTTACAAATACACACAGGTATGTTCCATAAGATACAGGCAGTTAGACTTTCAGCTGGGGGATGTACTTCTAAACCATTCAGTTTGGGCAAATTAAACCACAAAGGGAAGCAAACAAACTTTGTTTGTACTCTCCTGCTGTCTGCTTTGCCCTTACTCTCTTTCACTGGGCTCTAAGAATTCAACTAATTGCTTGTATTTTTGCCCCCTTTGTTGAATATTGTTAATATCACTGTCATGATATTGACAAAACCTGGCATCACCCTCGGGTGGAAGGCCAAAACAGCTATGGCTGCAACAGCTCCTAGGCATCAAGAAGCATTTTCCCTCCCTTCATTAGTCTCTGGGGCAACACTTTCTAACAGAATTTACCAGCTGTTACTGCTGCCCCAGTCCCTTCTGTTCTTGCCTCCACCCTAGACCTTGCTTCCTGTATCACATAAGAATGTTCTCGGCTGTAAGTAGCAGGGACATAAACCATAAAGACATTTCTTGTTTATGTAACAAAATAGTCTACATAGGTGATCTTGGGGTTGCTCCCACAGCCCAATGATGTCATCAAAAACCCAAGCTTTCTCCATTTTTCTTCTTCCTTCCCTAAGCACATTGGCTGTTTGTCCTCAGGTTTGCCTCTTGATCACAAGATGACCACTATATTCAGGTTCAAGGGAAGGGATAGCACCAAAGAGCTTGTGTTGTAAGCTTTGCCTTTTAATGAGAACACAAAAGCGTTTCCAAAGTCCCCCCCACCCCGCCCCCCGCCCAAAATTGTCTTTGCCTTTCACGAATCAGATCACTGTCTCATGGCCGCTAGTAGCTATAAGGGTAGTGATTGAGTGGTCAGCTGTGATTGTCTGCCAGATCACCTTTTGAAAAGTCCATGCACAAGATTGGAAAAATTCAACACAGTGCCTCCAGGGACCCCTGGAAAAATGACAGGGATCATTTTCTTTCCCGAAAGTCACCATTATTTTACCTAAATTGAACACCGAAATTTGTAGTCAAAGGACCTTCATGCTGGATCACTGTCACCCTTTGGAAGAAAAGAAACACATATACTAACAAATACTAACAAATGTTATCCTGAACTTTAACACAAGATGTACATGACATTCTAGAATTCTGGTTCACTGAATGCTGAGGTACAAATGTATAATTAAATGTTAGCGTGAGGACATCATGTTCATGGTGACAAATATAAGGGTGCTTTGGGTTAAGTGCTTAGATGTTCTCAGGTCATTCCATCTGGAAGTCGTTATGCCACCAAGGACTCTGTCTTCCCTACATTTGGGTGAATTTGTATGCAAGAAACTGATCAGGAATCTTCGGACCCCACTGTGTTAATCTTACCATTTGAGAACAATAATCAGAAGGACATCAAGGTTAAAAATGCAACAGCACAGCTTCATAAATCATTGAAGGGCACTGTTAATACTGAGATAATAAGTCATAAATATCTGTTCCCTCAATCCCCCATGGCAAACTGGAAAACAAAGACACCAGCTGAGGGAAAGCAAGTGACTGCGCAAAAACCTTCCCGCCTCAGAGAGTTACAAATGAGCAAAGAAATCCAAGTCTAATGCAAGACTAAAGTAAAACCAGCAATTGGCATCATGCATTATGGGTTGGTTGTTTGCTTGCTATAATTAAGTTGACATCAGTGGTTAACAGCCTCGAAAATTAAACTCACCAAAAATCTTTGGAAAGGATAATCAAAGTCCTCTGAATAATGAACGTAACACATCCCTGTTACAAGGAAAACAAATGTGTTCTTGGGTTATCTTGTTTCATGTCTATTTCATTGTTGACATGGCTGTTGTTTTAACAAACACATTTATTTTTACCCTTAGGGATCACTGCAGCCCCTTAATATTATTCACAATTGTCAGTTCTACCAGCTAGGCCAAGATGGGCTCAACATCAGTATGGATGCGCAGTGTGGAACTTGGCACTTGCTTTCTTTTTCCCTTTTTAAAATGAGTTGTTAGCATTCTTGTTTGGTTCCTGTGGCCATCTGCAACTCAAATGGAGGGGGCTTTTTTGGTCTTTAAAATATTCGCATTCATGGCAAAGCAAAAGTACTTAAGAGCCAGAGCACAAAATTCTCCAGAAAAGAACTACTTTCTTGATCTTTTCTCTTTATTCCTGATAAACGGTGCCCATCATGGCAGCAATGAGGCAAATGTATAGATAAACCTCTACTTCCCAAGTCGTTTCCATTAGAATGCAGAGAATGTCAAAATTTCTCTCACAGTGTTCTTTCAGAGAAAAAAAAAATACTTGGATGCAAATCGAAGATCTTTTTTCTTGCAGTTTCTTTGAGCTCAGTGAAAATGCTTGTAGTTCATTCCAATTACCCGTTCCCCAAGCAGTTTTCTTTGAGGAACTGTTCCTGGTCCTGCATAGAATACTTATTGTGATGTAATCGTCACTGTAGTGCAGTAAGTGTTGGTTATTTTTCCAGTAGGGAAAGATTAGTGTCACACCCAAACAGGCATTCACACAAGTAGCAGTTTGCTGGAAAAGTTCGACTTTAAAGCTACATTGCATAACATGGGTAAAAGGTAATGGACTATTAAAGGCTCTGTTTAGAAATTTCTGTCTTTGTACCAGCAAAAAAGAGCAGAGGCAAAGGAAACTATTGGAAAAGATAAATGCGTAGTGGTCCACAGAGAGAAAAGAACTCAGGCCCCCTGCCTCTGTTTTTACGATCATTGGGGCAGAGGTTAAAGTGAAAAAACTGCAAAAATAATTTATTTTAAAAGCATACTTGTAGCAAGTCGTTTGTAATAGAATTGTAGCTTCAAACTCTCTGATTGCCGAAAGTTGTATGTACATCTGTAGGGGAGTGGGGGCGGGGGGGGGGGGGGACAGGTCTCCTTTTGGTCTCAATACAACTAAGAGGCTCAACACCTCTAGCAGGAAAAAATGTTAAATGATGACCGTTTATGATCCTCAAGGTCCAGGGGCTGTTTGTAGGAGAAGATTAGTTTAGAAAATGCTTCTCGGCCGGGCACGGTGGCTCACGCCTATAACCCTAGCACTTTGGGTGACTGAGGCGGGTGGATCACGAGATGGGGAGATCGTGACCATCCTGGCTAATACTGTGAAACCCTTCTCTACTAAAAACACAAAAAATTACTCAGGTGTGGTGGCGGCGCCTGTAGTCCCAGCTACTCAGGAGGCTGAGGCAGGAGAATGGCGTGAACCCAGGAGGCAGAGCTTGTAGTGAGCGGAGATGGCTCCAGCCTAGGCAACAGAGCAAGACTGTCACAAAAATAAAATAAAATAAAATAAAATAAAATAAATAAATATATAAAATATAAAATATGAAATAAAATATAAAATAAAAAAATAAAATAAATAAAATAAATTTCTCAACCCCCCAGAATCATGGCTTTAGAATTTTTAGAATTAAGTTCTAGGACACTGTGCAAACTGGGACAAATGGCATCTACTGGGGTCTAATGAGTGCCCAGTGGTTATCAACCTTCTTTCTCACCCAGATTCTAAGCAAATTAAGAAATAAAACAAGGAACAAGGCAGATGAGGCCTGAAATATCACCATTGTTACTGAGAAAGGCTAAGTTGGAGGGAATAACCTGGGGACGGGGGTCAAATGAGCTTTCACATTGGCATCTCTAAATCAGCTGGTTGACCCAGCCACAGACAAGGCCAGATACGGGTAGTTTCTTGCCCTGAGAAGCAGGGCAGAATACCTGTTTGCTATGAGTCACTCACTTTCAAGAAGGAACAGGAAAGGGATAAGCAGCGTATGCCCAGTCTGTTCTTTCCAGATTTACCCATCAGACATGTCACTCCACCTCCCTTAGGGCAGAGAGAATTAAAAAGGGAGAGAGAGGCCGGCCGGGATCGGTAGCTCATGCCTGTAATCCCAGCACTTTGGGAGACCGAGGCAGGCAGATCACGAGGTCAGGAGATGGAGACCATCCCGGCTAACATGGTGAAACCCCATCTCTACTAAAAATACAAAAAAATTAGCCAGGCATGGTGGCGGGCGCCTGTAGTCCCAGCTACTTGGGAGGCTGAGTCAGGAGAATCACTTGAACCCGGGAGGTGGAGGTTCCAGTGAGCTGAGATTGTGCCACTGCACTCCAGCCTGGGTGACAGAGTGAGACTCTGTCTCATAAATAAATTAAATAAATAAATAAAAATAAAAAGGGAAAGAAGCCAAGAGTCACACTAATTGAGTTTCTTTTACATGGATGGACCTTGAGACTGAAGAAAAAACATTCCTTCAGTAATGTTCTCTTCCCATCACAATGAAAACCAGTCATTTCAGGAGCCTCCAAGCCCTTTGAGGCAAGAGTTAAGCAGTTAATAGCATGGATGGTTGGGGCTATGTCTGTCACCTACACACAGACTATACACTCACCCTATTACTCATCAGCATGAGAGTGGCCAAGCGTATTTCACTGCGTTTGCTGGGGGTATGTGTAGCACAGAAAGAACATGTAGATTTTTCCCACATTCATACCAATTCTTTTGGTTTTTTTTTTTTTTTTGAGACAGGGTCCCACTCTGTCACCCAGGCTGGAGTGCGGTGGAACAATTTCAGCACACTGCAACCCCTGCCTCCCAGGCTCAAATAATCATCCCACTTAAGCCTCCCGAGTAGCTGGGACCACAGGCAAGCACCACCATGCCCAGCTCATACCAATGTCTTTTTAAAAAGTGTTGTATGTGGAAATAAATTGAGACTTGTAGAAAAGCTGCAAAAAATAGTGCAGTTTCTACATATCCTTCCCCGATCTTTGGCTAGTGTTAACAACCTGCATAACCATAGTACAATAATCAAGGCTATGAAATTAACATTGGCGTAGTACTGTTAATGAAACCATGCTTTGTTTTGAGATTCCCACAGTTTTGCCATTTTTGTTCCAAGATCCTATCCGGGATCCCACATTGCATTTCATTGTCATGTCTCCTTCTCCTCTAACCTCTGACAGTGCATCGTTCTTTCCATGTCTTTTGTGATCTTGACACTTTTGAAGAGGACTGGTCTGGATTTTTGTACACTGTCCCTCAGTTTGGGATTGTCTGCTGTCTTCTCATGATCAAATAGAAGTTTTGCATTTTTGACAAGAATCCTCAGAAGAGATGCACCCTTCCCAGTGCACTGTAGCAAGCGGGGCATGCTGTCAATGTCTTACTACTGGTGATGTTAACTTTGATCACTTTTGATTCAGATAGTATCTGCTGGGTTTTTCCACTGTTTACTATGTTTTCCTTTGTAATTAATAAAATAACTTGAGGAAAATACTTTGAAACTATTTAAATACACTGTTTCTCCTCCAACTTTGGTCAATAATTTCAGTGTCTGTTGGTGGATCTCTCCCACATCAGTTATTACCATGGTGTTCTCATCTTAATTTCTATTTCCCTCATTCCTTCTGCATTTATTAACTGGAATCCTTCTGTAAGAAAAATCTGTCTTCTGCACATATTTACTTATTTATGTATGTCAGCATGAACTCATGGGTATTTACCTTATTGGAGGGGGTTATAATCCAATACTATCATTATTTGTTTTCTTGCTCAAATTGCTCCAGCTCTGTCCACTGGAAAGTTGGAAAGTCCAACCCAAAGCCCCAGCTTTATCCACTGGGTCATTGGTTCAAAAAGGCAAACTGAGGCTTACAGAAGTGAAGTGGCTTCCAATAAAGTGATTCAGGGAGAATTCCAGTCTAGGTCTGTTAGACTCCAGGGTTCATGTTCTTTCTGCAGAGTAAGGAATTATTGCAGAATTAGAATGAAATATGGACATGAGCTTCTTTAGTTTCCTCCATCCCATTAAGTAGATGAAGATCTACTTAATGATAAGGCCATTAAAGGAGAGGATCATGGCTTCTGGAAGCAGAGCTTGGTGAAAGAAGTTAGTAGAAGACCCTCATCTTTAAGCACATTTCTTTACCTTCCAACATTGTCAGTCATTCTCCTCAGGTCATCTTCATGGTACAGCTATTAACAATTTCAGTGCATTATTGAAACTTCCATTGCTTACTTTATGACCAAATATCATATGGATTTGCCAGCTATGAATGGAATTTTTGAGCCTAAAGTGGTGGTTTCAACAGGTCAAGAAATCATATATCAAAGGAAGAACTTAGTAAGTGACATGGCCATTTCAATTCCTAGATTATCTCTTTGGCAATGAACATTTATTTGAAAATGGTATTTCTAAAAGCAACAAAGTCAGTGATATTTTTTTCTTCTCATTGTCAAGTATTATGTTTTTAAGAAGATGTATAAACCCATAACATTTCTGAAACTACAGCTAGAAAATTATGATTAAGCCCAGAGAGGGAAAACGTTACCACGTCAACATTGATCCTCTGCACCAAAAGTCTCCTCTGCTTCTTGAAAGCAGAAAATAAGAGAATGATGGAGCCCAAGCAACACTCTAGACTTACCATGGTTAAAATGAGGACATCACAGGAAATAAGACCTGCTGCAACTTTCATTTTAGAGTCCCCGTTTACCAAAAACAGGTGGCTCTGGTTTATGTTGGAGGCACTCCTAAAGGCAGCCATGCTGACACAGAACCTCCGTGCGGTGTGGAGAGGGGGTCCTGTGCAGGTTTCCCTGCAGGGTTTTGGCTTTAAAGAGAACAGCACCTAAAACACCTAAATGCTAGTTTTACTCAGCGGGCCTGTATCCCGCCCACGCTGGAAACAGCCCTCAGGTAGTGGCTCCAGCTTCGCCTCTCTTTTCCTGTTTTTCCCTCAAACTGAGCTGTGTCCCCTGCTAGAATGTAGCCCCTCTCTCCATTACTGTGGATTCCAAGCCAACTGCAGGGTTGGGTCTGCTATAAAGGGCAGGCTTTCTCTAGAGACAGTTTTGTTTTGTTTTGTTTTGTTTTGTTTTGTTTTGTTTTGTTTTGTTTTGAGACAGTCTTGCTCTGTTGCCCAGGCTGGAATGCATTGGCATGATTATGGCTCACTACAACCTCTGTCTTCCAGGTTCAAGCTATTCTCCTGCCTCAGCCTCCCGAGTAGCTGGGAACATAGGGGGCTGCCACCACGCCCAGCTGATTTTTGTATTTTCAGTAGAGACAGGGTTTCATCATGTTGGCCAGGCTGGTCTCAAATTCCTGACCTCATGATCTGCCCACCTCGGCCTCCCAAAGTGCAGGGATTATAAGCGTGAGCCACCATGCCCGGCTGAGACAGTTCCATTTTAATACATTTTAAAATATGGAGATAAGAGTCTACAAAGCCTATAAAACTAGCAAAGGCCTTTGATAGAGTAGCCTTGACACACGTGGAACTAAGAGACCCTTTTTGATATTCTTCCAAAAGCAAATGTTCTGAACTGTGGTGGCTTTTCTCGTGTAACTGCAGAGGAAAGATTGGGTGGAAAGAATCGATTTCATAATGTAAAGGTGATCAGATTTTGATAGAAGAGAGGACAGCAAGCTACAGCCCTGGGCCAAATGTGGCCCACTGTCTGTGCTGTGATTGAGTTGTGTCCACAATTCATGTATTGCAGTCCTAATCCCCAATGTGATGGTATTTGGAGATGGGGCCTTGGGAGATAATTAAGGTTAGATGAGGTCATGAGAACAAGGCCCTGGCCTGATGGGAACAGGGTCTTTATAAAATAGGGAGATTCACCTGGAGAGAGAGGGGGAGCTCGCTTTCTGTGCACACACAGAGGAAAGGCCATGTGAGGACACAGAGAGAAGGGGTCACCCACAAGCTAGGAAGAGAGCCTTCACCAGAAACCAAATTTCCTGGAAACTCGATTTTTAACTTGCAGTCTCCCGAACCATGAGAAAATTCATTTCTGTTGTTTAAGCTACACAGTCTGGTATTTTGGTATGCCAGCCTATGCAGACTAATGAAGTGTATTTCTGTAAATAAAGTTTTAGTGCAACAGCCACACGCATTTGTTTATGTACTGTCTATGGCTGCTTCTATGATACAGTATCAAAATCCAGATATTGGATTCTGACAGAGCCTTTGGCCTGCAAAGACCAAAATCTTTGCTGTCTAGCCCTTCACCGAAAAAGTGTGCCCACCCTTGGAATAGAAATGTACTGTATACACTATAGGTTTTGAACATGAAAAGCCACCCCAGTGGGATATTAAAGGGCCAAAGGGAGGAAACCGTCTTAGTGTGCAGTAGTCCAACTAGCAATGTCACCTGCAGGAGTGTCCTGGACTTCTCACCTGGTCACCCCACCTATGAGCTCAATCGTGTACAATGAACAGGTATGCCCTTGACAGTTGAGTCCGTGGAGGGCAGGTACATAGGGGAAGCCTGTCCTCTAAGGGGGCTGATAGAACAGGTCAGTTTTGACAATGGGTTTAGAAAGGAAATGGGTGTGAAGATGACGGAGCCTGGGAAGCAATGAAGAGGAAACGGACTCATCTCTCCCCCTCCTTAGCAGTGGATCCTCAGAGGGTGTTCGGAGGCCTCCCCAAGTCCCAACCACAGAACGGGAGCCAGGCTGTAATGTATAATGAAATCTTTGCTGTTAGAAAAAATACTTCTCCTTGGATAAATTAAAACTTGCAGTTACAGCCAGGATGTGCTCTTTCCCTCCCCAGTGCAATAATTTGGAAGTTTAGGTGACCAGTGTTAGATCCACCTGTAGGTGCTTCCAGGAATCTGTATATTTAAGGAATGCCCAGGTAATTCTTCTGCAAGGAATGAATGCCTGGAAAGCACCCCTTGAGCTGTTCTTGCCCGGTGGGGTTCTAACACTGCGCTTACCTGGGGCCTGGGTGCACCTTCACCAAGGGACTGCCTTTAGTGAAGTATGTGGCAAAGAACTTTGATGAAGTAGCCTTGTTTTCAAAAGGATGGCACCACATCAGTGATTCAGGACACTAAAGAGTTTTTGTACCGGTCTGCCAGCAGACAGGTCAACCTTCAGGCTTCTGGGTCAGGATGCTGGCCCGGGAACCACGTTCTAACTCTCAGTAATGTGGAATTCCAAAGCTGAGACCACTGCTGCGCCAGACTTACCTCTAGCAAGGTTGTTTCAGGTGTTTTTTATTCAACCCACTCAAGCTGTGGTGACCCAGCTGTGTGTTAGGAACAAGCAGAAAGGGCTGGATTCAAACAAAGAGAAAACACCATCTTTCTTCTTTCCCCCATGTAATCAATAATTCAGCCCTCTAAAGCAAGCCAGATGCCTGATGAAGTGCTTGCTGCAAGGAAGAAGACAGGGGCCATTCAGAATCCACATCAACTTCTAAAACTTCTTTCTTCCTCCCTCCTTCTGCCTCACCTCCTGGCTTGCTTCTGGTCTTCTTCCACCTGAATGCAAAACTAATGCATCTGCTAAGAAGTGGCCCAAATATAGTCCAAGAGGAACAAGGACAGAGTGTTTAAAGCTGTGGGGGAAAGCGGAGTCAGTAATTTTAAACGTCAGCAAATCAGTCTTTATTGACATTACCATCCCCTCTGAATTAAGTGACATGGTGTATGTGAATTCAATCACAACTACTTGTACGAATGAAGGGCATGAGTCAGAAAATGCTCCATGAACCAACCCACATCATGGATCTGATTCACTTGCTAGAGGCTTCATATAATTCATAGCTTTAAAAATATGTGTGTATATATGTGTATATATATGTGTGTATTTTATATATATACACACACATATTTCACTTCACATTGTCAAAGTGATCTTAAATGGTATGGAAACAATCATCTGCTTGAAGTTTTTCTATGACATTTATTAAATTATTAAATATCATGGACATTTGCTGAACATTTACCAAGTTCCAAGCATTATTCTAAGTGTTAGGGATACAAAGACTTTCTAGCGACTGATATTTGGGGAGTTACTAACAGCAGAGTTTAAACAATGGGAAAACAACAGAGTTTTGACAACAATCTGAACTAAGAATTTCCTTCATGAAACTTCTCTAGTAACAGTTAAGGTACCATCTTGTGTGTGGACAAGGCTCCTAAAAGCCAATCCAATCAAAATGTGTATCATTTACGACATGGAAAGTCATTTTCAGCAAAATGATTAGAAGGAGCATGGCATGTGAAAACAGAAATCTTAAAGTCTTAAATCTGAGTCTACAATCACCTTCTTTAAAAAAAATTATGAAATTAGCATTGCAGTTAACTCTTGGGAAAGGTAAGAGTACAAGACTGTGAGATTGTTGTAAAACGATTACAACAGTTGATGAAATTCTAGTTCTTAGACTGATGGAGGATTTACAAGTGTTCCTTTTATGACTGTGCTTCATAACTCACATACATGTTATCAAATAATACATAACAAAAGAACCCCCCTCACCAGGGGCTTTAATCCTATTAGTCCATTTAACATGAGAGGATCATTTCTAATGTCTGTAAAGCAGGGAGAACAGACAATGGCGCAGAAGTATTTTTGTGGCATCGATTTGGATGCATTTCAATCCAAATTTATATTTAATTCCAGTGCGTAGGGTACAGAGGATCCAGTCTGTTTTTCCTTATTTCCACATCTACCTTTTCAGCAGAATTCCGGAAAGTGTAAATTCCTTTATAGTCTGATTTCTTGGGTCCCAGGGAATAGGTACAACGGCTACAGTGGAATGAAGTGCCTGGGAAGGAACCTCAGTATTTTATTTATCCTTTCCTTCATTCCTTGGCATGCCCATCATTCACATCCAAATAAATAAGGCAGATTAATACGAATGACTTCCTCAGGGAGAACAATTTGTGGTGTTTTTAAAGCAAGCACGCATAGCCACCCGTCTCAATCCAAGAGCCCCCAGGAGGCCATCACCTCTCTAAAGACTTAAAGAGGATTACAGTTTTAAACGCTGGGTGGCTTGATTAATTTGGTGATAGTGGGTGGTGTGTTCCACGGGCACACTCCTGGTCTGTGGATTAGAGCCGTGAGAAATGACTTGGCCTTGGCAGGACACATCTCTGCCCCTGCAGGGTGGAGCGGCTGGGAGCTGGTCCAAGCTGGGATTATCCGAGCCACGTTTGATGGACAGCCCTTCATCCACCAGTGG
This sequence comes from Papio anubis, assembly GCF_008728515.1. NCBI lineage: Eukaryota > Metazoa > Chordata > Mammalia > Primates > Cercopithecidae > Papio > Papio anubis. The sequence continues at coordinate 17,146,280 of NC_044985.1, read as the reverse complement.
AGCCTTCTAGCTCTGGGTCTGCATCTGCGTTAACTAAGATCAGAGCCTCTCACAGTTCTGCCTTTGTCAACCAAGGCCTGGAGGTGAATTGTAGCTTTATGTAACCTCTGTTACGCAGGCGACACCAGCCTAGGAATAAAGTCCTACTCAAAACCAGTCAGAAAAGCACCTCCGGACCTCCTTCAAATAACCCGCTTTCCTTCTGTCATCTTCTCCTTTTCTTCCCTTCATTTACGCATTGATTCCTTTGGTAAATACTTGTGTCATTATGTGCCAGGCACTGTTCTGATTGCTGGAGCTTACATTCTATTAATAAAGACACATTAGTAAAATATGTAGTGTATTAGAAGCGATTAAGAGAAAAATCATGCAGGGAAGAAAGGCAGGAAGCATCTCTCAGCTCTTTGGGGAAGTCTCCAAATGGTGTCCCTCCCCTGTTCTTGGTCATGACCTTCTCCTACCCTAACCCGGCAGTGGTGGTTTCTGAGGCCAGCCATGAAGGTTCAGGGAAACCGGGCCCATGTCCAGCTAGAAGCCAGCCATCCCTTACTGCCCATGTTGCTGCTGCAGTTGTGCTGAACCATGGTGTTCTTTGCCAGACCTATCTCATGTTTCAGAGATGTGTCATCGTGTTGTGGACCCCTGTCAAACAATTAAAAGTGGTTCCTGACTACCACCCAGCCCTAAAGGGACCACACCGTTTGGTGCATTGCCTCTGGACCTCTTGCGGTGGTATGACTTAAAGATGGCAACTCACACACTTAGGTGTGTGCACAGACATCCCCCTGCAGACACAGCACTGGAGCACATATTGTATTGCTTTGTGGTTTCTTTCTTAAATGGTATACTTAACTATCATTCTGGAACTGTCATTGAGAACCTTCCAGATCAGAATAGAGCTCTGTACTTTTCTTCAACTGCTGCTTACCATGTATAGTATAAATGTACCTTTTTCCTATTAAGGATGTGAAAGTGTGTTTTGTTTTGAAGGTACATGGTGAGGAATGATACTGTTGGATTTGTACATTTTGAATTATGGATCCTTCTGACTGCCCTTATGCCAGTCTGCTCCCACCAGCAGTCCATGACAAGGCCCTTGTTTTACTTACAGCTCCTCTTCCCTCAGGCTCAGACCTGATCTCATGGGGTCTGGGTTAAAGGAAAAGCAAAGAGAACCACAGGCACAAGTACCCCTGCCCTGTGACCCTGAGACTTGGACTTTGGGGCAGCTCCTGGTGGCTCTTTTCTTCAGAGTGTCATTCCCTAGAGCCCTCTGGTGGACACAGCTAGGAAGGAACTTGTACTACACTGAGAAAGAAGCCATTTGAGGATGGTTCATTGGGGGTGTTTATTTACGTCATTTTAAAAATGATACTTGACTCTCATGGTTCTGATTTAAATGGTAAGAAAGGGTCAAAAGTTTTTTCCCACTCCTCTCCTGTGGCCACGTAGAATCTCACACCAGAGACAACCAATGTTATCTTTTTTGTGTATTCTTCCATAAATTTTTATGCATATGCATGCAAAATGTGTGTTTAATTTTTATTTTCCCCAATGGATGCATGTTATAGCATGGTAGGCAGTGTAGTATAATGGTTAACAGTATAGATTATAAATCCAGATCTCCTGGGCTTAAATCCCAGCTCCACTACATATTACCTGAATGGCCCCTAAGCAAATTACATACCCTATTTTTGCCTCAGTTTCCCCACTTGCAAAATGAGGATTACTGCTAGAGTTACTACAAAGATTAAATGAGTTAATATTCATAAAGCTCTTAAAACTGCATCTGAAGCATAGTAAGAAAGAAACTCGTTTAAAAAAAAAAAAAAAAAGGGAAGGAGAGAAAAGGAAGGAAGGAACTGTCCAGACATACTTTGCTTTGTTTTAAACTCAGTATCTTTTTCTGTGGCTTTGTGGAATTGCATTGTGCCGATAAGACACTGGAAGTTTACCAGTGCCCTGGTGATGGATAGAGTGATGGTCTTTTCTTTTGCCATGACACTGTACTCTACCATGAATAACCTTGTGTACAGTCATTGTGTATGTATGTGAATGTCTGTAGGATACATACATAAAAGTGGAATTGCCAGGTCACAGAGTACATGCATTTGCAATGTTGATAGCTATTGCCACATTGCCTTCATGGAAATTATACCTATTTACTCTCCTAACCAACAATGTGGGAAAGGACCTTTTTCTAAGACTCACGCAGTGTTTATAATACACTTTTAACACAGTGTTCATAATAAACTTTTAAATCTCTGCCGAAGTGATAGTGACGTCTCAGTGTAGTTTTAATTTGCATTCCTCTTATGATACGAGAGGGTATCTTTTCATGTGTTTCAAAGCTCTGTTTCTTTTTCTGTGAACTGTCTGTTCATTTGCTTTCTCTATTTTTCTAATGAGTTATTTATTCCTTACTGATTTATTATTTATTCCTTACAGATTTCTAGGACCTTTTTACATATTAAGGAAACCTGCTTTGTGATTGGAATTACAATTATTTTTTCAAATATTTCACTTGGTTTTTTAATCCTACGTATAGGGATTTCAATAGGCAGAGTTTGTGTGTATATGTGTATAGTGTAATTTTTCAGTATTTTCTGTAATGGCTTCTGGGTGTTGTGTCATAGAATAGCTTTTACAACTCTTACATAAAACTCTCAAGGTTCCAAAGTGTCGTTTAGTACTTTTATGGGTTTCTTTCCCCCCAACATTTAAATCTTAGATCTACCTGGAATTTATCCTAAGCATGTGAATGATGGAACTGTTCAGGAGTTCTAAGTCCTCATTGGGCCCCTCCCCGCCTGGCAGCATTCCTTATTTCCTTCCAGTGTGAGTCTTTATTCTATACCCCCCTCTTCCTTGGTGCCTCCGAGTCTCTCCTGTGGCTTTCTTCACCAGTTGCATCAGTGCAGGCAGCCATTCGTGTCTAAACCCCAAGGGCATTCTTAAAGCTACCTAGCAGCCTGTGTGGTCTTCAATCACATGTTCCTCACAGGGCAGCTCTCAGCATTCCCCAAAACCATCCCCGTTTGTCCTTGGACCTCCGTTCCCATGCCAGCCTGCCCGCTGAAGTGCCTACAACGAACCTGGACAGTTTTTCTTTATCTGAAGCCGTGGGAGAGGTGGCTTATTTCCACCTCTTTGCAGACTGCAAACATCAGCCTTTCCACATATCAGTCCCTCTGCCCCAGCCTCACCACTCGGCCCCATCCCACCTCTCTCAAAGGAGGCACTGTGTTATTTCCACCACAGGAATTTTCATCAAAAGGATAAGTAAAATGCCTTTGTTTTCTGAAAGCCCTCTTTAATCTCAAATTTCCCAATTTCTATTAGCGCCACAACTCCTACCTGCTTCCTCTGCCACTGTTCAGTTTAGAACTAGCGTACTTTTTCTTCTTGAATGTCTCCAAAGTCAGCTCCTCCATAGCCCGACACCAGCCAGTTGCCTGTCACTTACCTTGATGCCTAGCTCCACATTTCCTTTCATCTGGTTAGAAACCTCTTAGAAATCACATCCAGTCTCACCCAAAGCATCTCTCGTGCCAGTTTCCAGACTTAGACCTTAAGCAAGGGAGGCTCATAGGAGCCCACAGCTACCCTGAGCCTCATGGCCCTCATGCCTAGAAGCCTGATGGCCCTTGGGCCTCCTCAGGGTGCCTGGCCTGGAGCGGCCATCCTGGCAATGGACACACCTATCTGACCTCAGATACCTTTCTTTTTCTTCCCTCTTGGAGCATTTAGTAAATGCCCCTTTTCTTATGGAGCTGTCAACCTTCCCCTTCAGAAAACCTCATTGTGGTGCCCTCAGTTCATGAACCACCAACTTGAGAGCTTGTACCTCTCCCGGGCGTGAACCCAGGAGGCTGAACTTTCAGTGAGCAGGGATGGTGCCACTTATGAAGATAAATTGTTTCTGACTAATGACATATGAGGGTCTCAGCAGCTGTAAAGATTATGGCTCTGTTAGTCCATCTCTTCATAATGACATACACTATGTATCCAACTAACCTACCTCATCACTGATCCTTAACCTTGCAAAGTTCGCCTTAAAAATAAGCTCCCAGCCATGTCACTGAATAAAAATGCAAATCGCAGAGTAGCATATAGGTTGTGATACTGTTAACAAATGTGTGCGAACACACGGGCCTAATTTCTCCGTGGGCATATATGTAACTGTAGAGAAACCGGCCTGGAAGGCAGCATGCCACACTGATGACAGCATCTGCCTCCAGGGGAGCGCGGTGGAGGGCCTGGACCTGGCAGGGGTACTCAACGGCCATTTTCACACTACTGACTTTTTTTAAAGAGAAAAATATATTCAGTAAATATTTTTTTTTTAAGTTTAAAAATTCACTTAAAGAAAAAACTTCATTGTAGAGGAAGTGGCAAATAAATGCCAGTTAGTGTTTTTCATACTTAGGAATAAAAAGAGTAGAATGATTTCCTAAAAAGGGCCATGGATGGCAAATGTAGAGACTATGGGAAATCTATAAATGGGCAATGCCCTGAAGTGTATTCCTTGGAAATCAAACAGTGCCTCCCACACATAGATACAGGCATCCTCTGTACCTCGGCTGTAGCTTACCAGAGCAGCCACCTTCCAGGATTTTGTAATGGTCTTAGAAAATCAGTCCCTACAAACATGCAGTTAGAGGGGGAAAAATGACATAAAATTGCATGTTTTAAGGTAAATCTAAAGTACTTCTTTACCTCCCGCTTGGAAGTTCTAGGCAGTTTCATTCCTGTTTCTACAGCACCCAAAGTGGCAATTCTCAAGGAGGAGGGAGCCAAAACCAAAACCACACCTGCCCATACACTTGTAGGAAATGAGTGGGTAAGGAGACCCGGTTACTAGTAGGATGCTATATCCCTCAGCTGTGCAAGGCAGCAAACAGGATTAAGACCTGAATTCTAAGTCTAGCTTTAGTATTAAATATTATCTGTCCAAAAAAAAAAATCATTAATATAAAATAGCCACATATATGGCCGGGTGCGGTGGCTCACGCCTGTAATCCAGCACTTTGGGAGGCCGAGGCGGGCAGATCACAAGGTCAGGAGATTGAGACCATCCTGGCTAACACGGTGAAACCCCATCTCTACTCAAAAATACAAAAAATTAGCCAGTGTGGTGGTGGGTGCCTGTAGTCCCAGCTACCAGGGTGGCTGAGGCAGGAGAGTGGTGTGAACCTGGGAGGCAGAGCTTGCAGTGAGCCGAGATGGCACCACTGCACGACAGCCTGGGCAACAGAGCAAGACTCTGTCTTATTTAAAAAAAAAAAAACCACATACATATCCACACAGCAAAAGCTATCTTCAGAGTAAAGCCCCCTCCCCCTAAAATATCCCCACCATTTTTGTGGTTAATTGGTAATCCAATTTGCTACTATACAGTAACACAGTCTTGACAGCATGGAGCCAGAATGCTGGCTTCAAATCCCAGCTGTTCCACTTCCTGTGACCTTGGGCAAGTTACTGAATCTCTCTGGCCCTGAGGCTTCGCATCTGTAAAATGGTAGTGATCACGAGGGCCTCCCTCGTAGGGTTGCTTGGGGTAGTGAAGAAGCTGACACACTACAGCTGTCTGAATAGTGCCTGAGAGACTATTAAGGAAAGCCCTTAAATAAGTTCAGCTAGTATTATTTGAATTGAGTAAACTTCCACCTTTAAGAAATCAAATGATTAAGACACCCTAATTTGATGACTATACTGCAGCCTGACAGGCCACACATGCTCTTTGAGACAGGCCCCCTAGTTCGTCTTGGGACACTCCTTTTTGCACCCAGTGTGTGTCACTGAGTGCTAGCTGCGTGGTGCTGGCTTGGCAGATGGCCATGTGTCCTGAGGGCAGAGCGTCTGAGAATTAAGACTATGAGGGACACACAGCCAGGTGCTCCTTCAGTAGGAATATATTTATTCCCCTTGGGGATTTGGTCTGTCTTCACAGAACCTCAGGATTTCATCAACACATAGTTGAGAGCCATCCCTCTGTGGCCGTTTATAAAGCAATAACAGAGATAGATAAGATCTAGAAGCACTGCTTGTGGTCCTCACTGGCATGAGACAGTTTGAACCAAAAAAAAAAAAAACTGCCTTATACACAATGTGAACTCTGACTTACACAGACCTACATTTTAACAGCTCTTTATTCACTGGTATTGGCATCTCAAATAGCTTTTGGAACAGGTTGGTTAAAACTAATGAAATAGTGCCTGTCTCTTTCACCATCTATCCTGTGTGTTTTGAGTATCAGTGAGACAATCCGAAGCACCTCCCTGGCCTCACCAAGTCTCTGGGCTGGGGGAGGAGTAAGGAAGAGCCGTCCATTTGGATTTGGACAGAGGGACAGGTATCTTTTTTGCCAGTGCACATTAACTTGGCTCCTTTGGGTCTGTGTTGCAGGGATCATGTACCGCAAATCCTGTGCGTCATCAGCGGCTTGTCTCATCGCCTCTGCCGGGTACCAGTCCTTCTGCTCGCCAGGGAAACTGAACTCAGTGTGCATCAGCTGCTGCAACACCCCTCTTTGCAATGGGCCAAGGCCCAAGAAAAGGGGAAGTTCTGCCTCGGCCCTCAGGCCAGGGCTCCCCACCACGATCCTGCTCCTCAACTTAGCCCTCTTCTCGGCACACTGCTGAAGCTGAAGGAGATGCCACCCCCTCCCGCATTGTTCTTCCAGCCCTCGCCCCCAACCCCCCACCTCCCTGAGTTTCTTCTGGGTGTCGTTTTATTCTGGGTAGGGAGCGGGAGTCCATGTTCTCTCTTTGTTCCTGTGCAAACAATGAGGCAGTGTAAAGCATTCTGAATAAATTCAGTCTGGCTGAATTGTCAGTATGTACTTCAAGGAAGGAGGTGGAGTGAAAGTTCACCCCCATGTCTGTGTAACCAGGGTCAAGGCCATGCTGGCAGAGTCAGCCCTTAGAAGTCACTGAGCTGGGCATCTGCCTTTTGCAAAGCCTCCAGTGTCCATTCCATCCCTGATGGGGGCATACTTTGAGACTGCAGAGTGAGGGTGACGTTTTCTTGGGGGAGGAGGGCCAGTTCCCACTCAAGGCTCCCTCACTTGACATTCATTCAAACTTCATGCTCCTGAAAACCATTCTCTGCAGCAGAATCGGCTGGTTTCGTGCCTGAGTTGGGCTCTAGTGACTCGAGATTCAATGGCTGGGACTTAGACTGGGGTTCGGCCTCACTCTGAAAAGTGCTTAAGAAAACCTTCTTAGTTCTCCTTGCAGAGGACTGGCGCCAGGACGCGACGAAGAGCAGCGGGCGCTGCATGAAGCGGGCGCTGTCCGTCGAGGAGTGCGCGTGGGCGCGCAGGCGCTTCTCGTGGTTGGCGTGCTGCAGCGACAGGCGGCAGCACAGCACCTGCACGAACACCCGCCGAAACTGCTGCGAGGACACCGTGTACAGGAGCGGGTTGATGACCGAGCTGAGGTAGAAGAACGTGTCCGAGAAGGGGAGGAGGATCATGTACGCCCGGAAGTAGGACCTCGTCCAGTCGTGCTTGGGTTTGGCTGCAGCCATGATCCTCCGAATCTGGTTGGGCATCCAGCATACGGCCAATGTCACAACAATCAGCCCTGGGCAGACACGAGCAGGAGGGGAGAGACAGAAAAGAGAAAAATACAGCATGAGAACACAGTAAATAAATAAATAAAACCATAAAATATTTAGCCCCTCTGTTCTGTGCTTACTGGCCAGGAAATGGTACCAATTTTTTCAGTGTTGGACTTGACAGCTTTTGCCACAAGCAAGAGAGAATTTAACACTGTTTCAAACCCGGGGGAGTTGACTGTGTTAAAGACCATTAAATGCTTTAGACAGTGTATTTATACCGGTTGATGTCAATTTTTTAAAAATGTTTTCATTGGTGTTTGTGTATCCAGAAAGCATTTTATTTTTGTCTTTTTGTTTTAAAGAAAAAGATGTATACATGCAGTATAGCTGCATTAGATAAAGCAGTGTTTGTATTTTAAAGGATGTCCGCACAAAGACGACCTAGTGATATTTTTAAATCTAATGGAAGTAGTGTCCCTTTGGCAACAAAGCAGCATATTTAATAACACCGGTTTTGCATTCGGTTTCAGGGGAAGCAAAATCAGGAATAGCCTGTCACCAAGAATGTTTGCTGGACATATACATGCTAGGTATGCACACCTATAATCGTGATGCTCATATCCGCAACAGCACATGTGTTTCTTTCAGACACTTTTAGATTCATCATCTCTTCCACCCTCATGTGGGGAAAAAGAATTATTCAGAGATGGCAAATGTAAAACTTCCTTCAAGTTCAGCCAGTAACATGTTCCCTTCCTTTGCAGCTCTGAGCTGTGCTGTCAGCAGCCCAGAAGAAATCAGGCCCTAGAGAAGAGACCACTCAAAGGCCCCTTCTGTAGATCAGATGTTTACTGCATGGACATTTGTTTGCATGTCCACGTTTGTATTCCAACTTATGTAACCACCACTAGTTCTGCAATTCTGACAGCGATAAAGATGCTACACAGACCACAAACAACTGAAATCACAGGTTTCTTGAGAGTTTAGCTACAGTGACAAAAAAGAAAAAAGAAAAAAGGAAGATCAGGGTATCTGCGGAGCATTTGCTCTCTTTTTGTAAGAAGCCAAGACACCCAGAATAAATTCCCCTGTAGAGAACTGCTATGTTAAAGCAGGATTTGCATTTTCAGAAATGCTTCCTTCCTCTATTTCAATTGTAGTAAGAAACATTTACTCACATTTTCAATCCTCTGATTTTCTAGGAAACCACAGGGAAGTGACAGTTGGCAATGAATGCTTCCTGCCCATGACCCATGGTAAATATTTTATTAATAAATGGGGGCCAGACATGGTGGTACACGCCTGATATCTCAGCACTTTGGGAGGCCAAGGCAGAAGAATCACTTAAGCCTAGAAGTTTGAGACCCACCTAGGCAACATAGCAAGACCCTATCTCTACCAAAAAAAAAAAAAAAAAAAAAAAAAACTTAGCCAGGCATGGTGGTACATACACACCTCTCGTCTGAGATACTTGTGGGGCTGAGGTGGGAGGATCACTTGAGCCCGGGAGGTCAAGGCTACAGTGAGACATGGATGTGCCACTGCACTCTAGCCTGGCTGACAGAGTAAAATTCTGTCTCGATAAGCCAATAAATGCTCCAGGAACAAACAGCCACATTCACACATCCAGAGGTGAGCCTCCTGTATGCACTGGCCTGGGTATTCCTTCCCTGCTGTTGGAGGGGACCCTAGCTGTGTTCAAATCCTCCACAAATCCATATGTGAGCAAGGCGCAGGTTTCTCCTGTCAACTCCCAGTCTAAACTTTGAAATATAAACCAATTTGTTTATTTTTTTCTTTGAGTTTGCTATCCTGAGAACATCCAGTAAATCTAAAACTAAAATAGGTGAGGTAACATATTGATCTGATGAAAAAATGGTGAAAAAAAAATACCACCTTAATTCAAGAGTTTATTCTGAATCACCTAGTTACAGGTGCTGGATAGGAACAACAACAACAATAAAAAACGTATTTCTGATTTTAAAAAAATGGGTAAGAAATCAGGGACTTTTTTTCCCACTCCTTTGAGGAGTACAGGTGCCCCCAGCCACCTGTGCTATTCCAAATTTATCTTAAGTTCCTGCTCCTTGTTTGCATCTCATTCAGCTCTGACTGAGAGGCTCATTAATTCTGAAGGAACTAGGAAAAAGACCATACCTGAGGAAGCCACATATTTTGACGAAGTTTGCATATTTTTTTTTTCCTCTTCCCTGTCACTGCATTTCAGAGAACATCTACAACCATCTTCATCTGAGGAGTTATTGGCCAGAATATGGAAATTGAGTGCCATTTTAGATGTGAACGGTGCTATACCGTGGGAGGTTGTACTTCAGGCAGTGAGAATCTAGAAAGGCGATGAGAAACACCTTGTACTAACCATGAGCTGAACATAGCACAGCTTTTGCAGCCAACAGACAAAGGCAGTGAGAAGAGAAGGCAGGCTTGTGAAACAAGGGGAGAGAATGATAACGTTGCTTTTCTTCTGTCCTGTCTTTGCTCCTCGTTCTCTTGATCTCTTGTTTATGTGACCCTTACTCTTCTGACAGCTTCCCACATGCACTGGCCTGGTGTCAATTGTCCTTTGCTGATCATCCCATCAAAAGCAGCAGAGTCCAGTAAAAAGCAAGACCCAGCCTCCAGGTACAAGGCAAAGGGCAGGGGTAGATAGTTGTGGCGCGGTTTGTAGCCAGGATAAAATTCCTGCTCTGAAGTCAAAAATGAGCTAAAGGAACTAAGTGGGAAGCAGCTCAGTGTGAACAAATCTAACAGAAAACCAACTCAGAGTCGCAATGATGAGGCAAAGAAGGGGAAGTTCGGTTTTCTGGGTGTAAAAGTAGGTAGATATAATAGCAAGGACAAACTTGTAGAACAGGAGAGACAAAGACCTGAGTTAGAAATGGAGACAGATTTTCACATTGTGCACCAGATGGGTGTTTTGATATAACCTACAAAAATGCAGAATATTTATTACTGAGTTTTTCCTATGCCAGTTTCTGTGCTAAGCACTCTGCTAATTTCCCATGCATTTCTCACTCCTAACAACAACCTGGAGAGCTTTGACCTGGTGAGGTCAAAGTAGTTATTCTCTTAATTTAACCAATGACGGAGTGTAGGCTCAGAGAAAGTTAGTTGCCCAAGTGCAATAGCTAGGACACATCCTTGCCAGACTCCACAATCCATGCTATATATTTCTCCTCAAAACACAATATTGTCTGCTATACATTCAGCTTGAAAAATACAGAAACACAAGCAAGAAAGTAACCACAAGTCCACCATGTAAAATGGATACAGTACAGTGCTGTCCACTGAAAATATAGAATATGAGCCATATATGTAGTTTTAAATTTTCTAGTAGACACATTCAAAGAGAAAAAGAGGTGGGTGAAATCAATTTTAATACTATTTAACCCGATACACTCTCAAATTATTTCACAGGTAACTTCAACATGCAATCAATGTAAAAATTATTGATGAAATGTCTTACATTTTTTAATACTAAGTCATTGAAACCCAGTATAGCTTTTACTCACACAATATGCCTCAGTTGGGAACAGACACACGTGGCTAGTGTCTACGGTATTGGACATCCACTGGAAGAATCCTTCCTAGCCCCTCCCCAGAGTAGCAAGACTCTCCCGTTTCCCATTCCCCCAACTGTCCCTTTAACAACCACATCCCAGACAGTCATATCAAACCAAGGAAGCCCCAAGGAAGCTCCCACATAGCCTGTATTTATTACACTACAATGCAACCACTGCTGAATTAAATTTCTGAGCATGCATTCTCAGCTATAGTGAGGAACAGGTTTAGCCAGTCTTTTCCTAGAAAGCCTTCCATATAAGGGAACTCTAAATCATTTAAAACCTAAATAATCCTGAAAGCACAAGGATGTATTTTGCATTTCTCATTCTAAACTTTGTCTAGCTATCCTAGAATAATGCAGATCATGCCAACTACTTGGCAGGGCTGTTGGAATAAACTTCCCCTACCTCAACTGGAGGTGGGAAAAATGGCTGGCGCGTTTCTTCCTGTGTTTTGAAAGACAGTTTTGCTCTAGGAAAATGGAGCATTAGGCACAGAGGTACAGCCGATGACAAATATGAGGTATGGGTCAGTGAGCACTGTAACGGAGGTGAGCCTCTCAGGGTAAGAAAACCAAATTTGCCCCCTTGTAAAATTTGTCATTTTATAATGACAAGTAATTATTTTTACATTAAAAAAAAGTTTGTTGTTCTAGATGATATGCTATTGAGAATACATACTGCATCCCAAGGTAACTTTCTATTCTGGCAGTTTACGATTGGTTCAACTCTAGCCCAGCTACCCTGTGGCTAAGACAAAGCTTTAAAGTCTTATTCATGCCCTAATAGAGTGTATTAAAGATTTGACTAAATGCATGTTTGGCTGCCATCAATATGGATTTGTATATTAGACCTGGAAAACCTCTATAATTCTTTGGTCGGTGTGGCGTAATGTACAGCCCGCAGTTAAGTAACTGTAGCGTGAACTTGAATGAAGATCAGTGAACTGAACCCACTCATGTAAAGCAGGTAAACTGTTTTAACTGAATTCCTGATAGATCTGTATTATTATACTCCAGAGAGCCTTGCACTCTGGGTTATGAAATACCTTCTTATCTGGTTTTCCACATAAAGTACTTTCATTTTTCCTCCTTGATCACTACACTAAAATGACAAGAGCCATTAGATCATGACACAGATTCATTCTTGGCAGAGTAACGTTGTTTAAAAAACAGAAGTAATGCAGATGTCTACCACCACCCTGAACTGAAGGCTGACATTTCAACAGCATTAGAGGCAGTCTGCTTGGTTTAATCTTAAGAAGTGCATTAAGCTCTGCAGCCTGGGACATGGTGGCATTGATGTATCTGACACCATGCTCTATTTTCTCCCCTCTAACCTTTAAAGTCAAAGTAACTTCTAGTGTGTTCCCCAGAATTCCATCTTAGAGTCATTAGAGAACAGGAGAGCAAGAGGAGACCTTGAGAGCAGCCTTGTAACTCCCTTGTCTTACACATGGGCAAACTGAGGTTAAGTGATTTGCCCAAGATCTCCTGGGGTCAGGGTGGCCATACTACTTAGAACACTGGATTCTACCCTCGATTGCCAAGCAAGCCCATTTTTTTAACTGCAATTTTAGGGGGTTTTTTTTCCCCAGCTTTAGACTCAAGTGCTGACCATTCACAGCATGGGATACAGCAAGTGGCAGGTCTATACAACACATTTTCTATGCACTGTCTTGCTTCAGTTTTAGAACCAGGTCCTCCAAGAACAGGCATTTGGCAAAACTCTGGAGAACATGTTTCCTGCCCAAAGGAAGGTAAAGTCCCAGCCCAACGGAGCCAAAGAAGATTAAAACAAAATATCACTTCAGGTCATGACTTGGTGACCTAGCCTACAATGACTCCATCTGTCTATCATCTCTTTTCTATCCATTCATCCGTCCATCCATCTTACATAAGTACCGACTAAAAATGGATACTTACCTCTCATTAAGCACAAAATTTCTGGAAAGTTGACTGCCTCCCAAGCAAAGATATTTTGTGTAATTTAAATAAATTCCAAATATTCACTTTTCTACCTACTGTTGGAGTCCCATTTTACAGAATCATTGAAGTCTTGAGGACGCAGGGGTATGTTGATGATGATTTAGGATTTCTGGGATTATTATATGCCTGCTCTGTCTTCCTCCTGCCTGTTCCTGCCTCTATTTTTCAATTTCTCTCTAATCCTGACCATAGTGAGCAGGGGTTAGACATCTCCATCTCCCTACCAGCCCCTAGCCTCCTCTTATCCCCCCATTCAAGTTCTCTGTATTTTGCTTATTTAGTTGGCAATTGCTTCTTGATGGCTGGGGCCTATTAAGGATCCTCTCCTAGGTACTGACGATACAAAGCTGAGCTGGACAAGGTGGCCACAGCCTGGTTTATCTAAGGGCTAGGAGAATGGTCTGAGCCAAACAGCATTGCAGCAACAAGAAGAGCTGGATGAACATTCCCATAGGCAAGAACATTCAGTTAAGGAGAGTAAGAGTTAAGGAGAGTAAGAGCCTGGGAAGGGGCATCACCAGCAGAGACACGGCATGAGCAGGGGGTGGAGAAACACAAAGGCAGCTTACCTTCTGTGAGCAGCAAGGCTCAGTATGGTTGCAACAAAGGAGTGGGCGGGGACAGTGGGAAACCAGCATGACTAGAGAGCACTCCATCAGGCTTTGTGGACAATAAATTAACTTGCATGTAGTAGGGTGAGGAGCATCTGCTTGTCAACTGACATTTAAATAGCAGTTGCCAGTGGAAAGTAAGCATATGGTTAGTTGAATGAAGAGCCAGAAAGAGACAAATACATCCAATAAAAGATTTTAGCACTTTCTCAATTTATATGTTAGTGTTTGCAATCTGCTTCTGCAAGCCAGCTGAGATGTTGATCTCACTCACTGACCTTGTATGACCTAAGGCGTCCAAATCAGCACCAACCTTGGTTTAGTCTTTAACTGCTGAGACAGAGTTCTCAAAGGAGGGTTCCCTGGAACAGTAGTATCAGCACCACCTGGGAACTTCTTAGGCATGCAAATTCTCAGGCTCCAACCCAGATCTCCTGAACCAGAGACGATGAGGGTGAGGCCCATAATCTGGGGTTAACAAGCCCTCTGTTGACTCTGCTGCTCACACAAGTTGGAGAACACTGGTCTAAGAGAAGCATAAATTGAGGTGGAGCCCCTGGCTCAGTGGGCACTGGTAGGGGCCCTAGTACTGTCACTGAAGCCTTTGAAGCATCATGTTTTCATCAGTGTCTACAGTCAGAACAGACGGTAGCTACAAACTCCCTCCCTCTGGTTCCACTCCTAGGCAACCGTCCTGGCAGTCCCACTCACTTCCACACACAGCCCTTCCCCATCCTGTCTCCTTTCTCCCTCTGTCTCCTTCTCCCTTCCCCTTCCTCTTGTTTTTCCCCACCTTTCCTTTTTGGCTTCCATTTCTCCTCTTTCTGTACATGTTTCTCCAGTATGTAAAGCAGTGGCATCTCTTTTCTACTTTTTCCCTCTTGCTCCCTACCCATCTTTGTTCAAGATCACCACAAATCAAGCCATGCACAGCCATTCCCAGCCCACACCTCTCCCCTCCCATTATTTATTCGGATCATCTTGAGAAGGCAGTTGGGTCAGCTGCAAGCAAGTTCCTTAATAGCTAACAGGGAAGTGGCAGAGAAGGCAGTCTCCACCCATTGCCGAGTTTGTCAAAGGAGGCAGAGAGGCATTGGGAGCTGCATGGATGGGATGCAGTTGACCACGGACTGACTGCACCTTCCCTGAGAGCTAAATCCGGGTATCACGTCCTCTGACATGGTCTAAGTCCAAGCTAGGACTTTCCTGGAAACCTTGCAATCACTTTTCCAGTGACCCGCAGCTCGGAGGTCTTTGTTTACGCCCTCTTTCCTATTGAGGAATTTCCTAGAGGCGAAGACAGAAGAACTGTTGGGATTTGGTTTTAGAAAGGCACAGGCCACAACTTCAAAATGATATAAATGCCACAGATGGCTGCCTCTGTCCATGAAGACAGAAGGTTTGATGTCTCATCCTTGTTCCAGCTGTTTGATGGAGCCCAGGAAAGGACGCTCTCTCCAGTGCAACTCCATCTACCACGTTGAGTACAGAGGCCTCTGAAATGTGCCACAGAAGCCAGATTCCAAATGGGCTGCAATTTGCTAAGCATTACAGCTATTTCATTCTGCTCTACAAGCTTCAGTACAAGAAGAAAAAACTATCAATCACTACCATAACAAACACATATTTCTAAAATAAACCCTCCTGTCTGGAAACTGTAGGACAGACACTTGCACTCAAAGTAAATGGCATTTAGGGTCATCATTGTGGTTTAGTGCTCCTGTACCTTTATGATATGTGATAAACGATCACCTGGAATCTGCTAAATAAATATTTTTCTATGTAGATCTCAACTGTAAGTAGCTGTGTGACTTTCTATGCAATCTATTCTCAATCCACTGATAGTAAGTCCTCCAATGTGGTGTAGCTACATAAACCTGTAGCTGTCTCTCAGCCTGGCAGGTGAAGCCAAATGCTTCTTCCCCAGTAACACACAGCACAGGAGTGGGTGGTGATAACGAGGGGCATGATGTCCTCCAAGCCCACCGGGGAAGCTGCAGAGCATGTAATGAAGACGCTTGCAGCTGGGGCAACCAAAACAGCGAGTCGATGCATACCACACAGGCACTAGCCATGCCACTTACAAACACTGATTAACAGCTGAAAGGCTGCACTTTTAATAGAATTCAGCTCCCTATAAATAGTAGAGAATTAAAACTCTAGAATGCTGGCACTGAAAAGACCTCAGAGTTTAGTCTACTGATGAGCTAGCAGAATCCCCAGAGAAGGGGAATGAGGTGCCCACATTCACACAGCCCATGAGTCCAAACATGGGGCTTCCCAGGCAGGTGCTGTCTGCACTGGCCCAGCTCCCTTTAGAGCCTGGTGAAATCATGCAGCCCTCAGATGAAGCCAGCCAGTGCACTCAGCCAAGCCTCTGCTGCATGGGCGTTTCAGGAGTGTGGAGAAAAACAAGCATGCCTACAGACCCTGCTTTCTCACCATCTCCTTTCCGGAAGTCACTGAGTGGGCTCCCAGACACTGGTAGGACCAGCCCCCAAAGCCTGTGACTGAGACAGAGGAGTGACTAGACAGGGTCCGGCCTTTCAACCCAGCCTGGGGAGGCCCAGCATGGGTGGAGCACAGAGCTAAGAGTTTCCTCCAGGGGAGTCTTTTTTACAGCTGACCCGGCCCAGAAGAGAGAATGAGGTGTGAGCTAGGAGATAGTATTCACCTAGGTTATCCAAAGGTAAGACCAGACACCAGCTACCACTTCTTGTTACTGCTACAGAATTAGCAACGAGGACTAAGGGCAGGAAAGTAGTTTCTGTCCACCCTTGTCCAGATATGGGGTGTACTCATCAACTCAGGCTGCCATAACAAGATACCACAGACTGAATGGGATAAACAGCAGAAATTTATTCCTCCTGGTTGCAGAGGCTGGGAAGTCCCAGATCAATGTGCCAGCTGATTTGGTGCTGGGTGAGGGCTGTCTTCCTGGCTTGCAGATAGCCACCATCTCTCTGCATTCTCCCACATGGCAGAAGTAAGGGCATAGAGGTGGGGAGAAGCTCTCTTCCTCGTTCTTTTATGTTCACTCGTCCTATTCAGAGTCCCACCCTTATGACCTCAACTAAACTTGAACAGCTCCTAAAAGCCCCATCTCCAAATACAGTCAGATTTGGGGTTAGGGCTTCAACATATGACTTGAGAGGGACACAGTTCAATCCACAGCATAGGCTGTCACTCTTCTATGCCCCAGTCCCCATGACCTGCTAGGCTCCCTCCCCCATCTCTTTTCTTTAGCCTTCATGCCTCTGCACATGCTGCTCTTTTACTGAGACCACACCCTCCTCCATCCCCTGTGTTTCCTCCTTCTCTCTTCCTTCCTCCCTACTATTCCTCTCACACCAATTGCCCACACTTAGTCCAGATCTTAGTCCAGAAGTTTCTGCTTACATGTCACTCCTTCCAGGGAGCCTTCCTTGACTTCACAAGTCTACATCAAGTTCCCTTCCATGAGTTCACCAAGAATTTTCATTCCCACCCACATCCTCATAACACTGCAGTGTAAACTAGACCAGAAATTCAAGGAGGGCAAGATGCTCCATCTTCACTGTGGTATTCTCAATGTGTAACAGAAAACTTTTATATAGTAGCTGCTCAATAAATGTTTGCAGGAGGGAAAGAGAGTTCCAGGTGAGGGGCTCTGGTAAAGGTCTATGGAATCCATTTGAAGCCAGCTTCTCTGTCCAAAGAGGTCAGTATTAGCCCTCCAAGCGTGGGGCCTAGTGCCCGGCTCATTTCCATCTCTGTACTTAGAGGAAGAAAAGGAGAGAGAATGGAGAGAAGGGATCACTTTCTCATCCAAACAAGACCAGCACCCTCAGCCCTAAAGGAGAACTAGACCGAGGTTGAGGAGTCTTGGATTCTGACAACTACCTTCAAGGCAGGTGACTTTAACCTGAAGCTCCCTTTGCTACTGATTAATCCTGAGTTCTCTATACTAAAAACTCATTTTTTGTCTGTTTCTTTCTAAGATGGCCCTATGGGGTACAAAGTACATATGCAGGTCAACGGGTGTAGCAGGACACAGAAAACTCCATTTACCAAAGACATATCAAAGGACGTTCACTTATGCCAAAATAGTTCACCCGAGGGGCCCTTCCCCACCATGGAAGATATAAGCCCTTGTCAGAGAAGCTGCAGGACAAGACCTAGAGCATAAGGCTGGGGTCTGCTGCCAAAGAAGGAAATGTGTAGACAAATAATAAAGTACTTAGAAGGATGTGTGCAGAAGCATGGAGGCCATTCTATGCTGTGTGGCCTCGGGGAATAAAATCTGACAATTATAACCCTCAATTTCCATCTGGGTACAACTGGGTTGTCACAGGAAGGAATATGGGAAGGACAAAATATGAACATGGCCAGTATTGACTCCCCTCCCTCCCTATGCCTACCACAGATTTCCCGACAAAGGATTCCTTGGACACCTCCGGCTTTGCCTTTACCTGACTGGAACAATTCCACCCAGCACCAAGATGCTCAGCCTTACTCTCTAAAATTCAGGCTCCTCGGACTTCTGATCTGCAAATGGAGATAACACTATCTGCTGTGAGGATCAAAGGAGACACTGGAGGGATAGTGCTGACCACAGTGACTGCTACAAGAAAAGAGCCACTGTCAGTTATGACCATGTCAGCTCCGGAATCATCTCCACCTCTACCAGTACCATCACCATTACCACCATCTTTCCTACCTCCACCTCTATCACCATACCACTGCTCCTCCTATGGCCACCATCATCACCTCCATCCACAAACACCAACACCACCGCCACTACTGCCACCCCCACCACCATCATCTCCACCTCTACACCAACTCCACTGTTCCCACCACTGCCATTATCATCACCTCCACTTCCACCAACACTAATAACACTACTACTTTATATTACTACAATTATATTACTTGCATTTTACTTACTACTATTACTAAACTGTACAAGTATTTTGTATACTTTTACCATTGGTATATTTCCACTTTGGCTACCAATAATACTAAGTTTCTACTTGCTACTATTTCATTATTCTACTTTGGTTACTAATTTCCATTTTGTCACTCCATTGCTATTATTAATACTGCATTTTCTCTACTTCAATACTTCATAATATCGGCATTTATACTTCTACCATATATTACTTTTAATGACTATACATATCATTACTAATGCTACATTACTTTACCACTACCATTATCACTCTCTTGGGCTTTCATTTACCAATAACATTGCTTCTAATTTCACTATCATTCTACTCCTTTTACATTCAATTTACTTGTTTTCAATTAAAAGTTATGAGACATTACTTCCATTTTACTAATACTACAATATCTACTTATAATACTCATACAATTAATATTACTTTACTCTAATACTACTATTGGCTTTTTCAATACTACTGTTACTTCTAATTTCTTTTAACATTATATTTCTCTCTCCATTTTCTACTACTACAATACTAAGTTTCATTTGGATTACTACTAACATTATTCTTACTTTGCTAATTGCTAACTCTAATTGTTCCTTTCTACTATTTCATATTATTACTATTACTCTCTAATTTCTCTACTACTTCATTTAGTAATATCTTTGTTACTATATTTCCTACCATATATTACTCTTAATTTTAGTAATACTACCACTACTAATAATACTAATATCACAATGCTATTACTTAATTTCAATTATCATCACTCTCTTACTCTACCTTCTATTAACATTTTACATAATACTGTTACTATACTACTACCATATTATTTCGCTTTTCTTACCTATAATTTACTACTATTGGCTTCAATACACCAATGCCGCTACCACCCCCACCACCATCACCTCCACCTCTACCCCACATCACTGCTACAGCCACTGCCACCATCTCTACCATCACCTCCACCTCTGTCTCTGTAACAATCACCATGAATTCACCTCCACCTCCACCATCATCATTACCACCTCTAACAACAACTTCCTTTGTCATCCTCATCTCCATCACCTCCTCCACCATCAGTACCACCTCCTTACCACCACCATTATCGCTGCCACCAAGACTACTCCTAGTGGTCAGAGATCTAGGAGAAGGCTGACTAGAACCACAGGATGTCAGATACTTTCCAATCCTCAATCCCAAACTCATAGATAAGGCCCAGAAAGAGTCAGTGACTTTTTCAGGATTATCCTTCTAATCAGTAGCAGAGAAAGGATCAGATTAACAGCCTAATTAACAGCCCAAAGTTCTTTTCCACTACCGGGTAATGGAGCTCTTCCCAGTCTGCCCTAAGGTCTTAACTCCCACAACACACACACACCCAGACACACACAGAGGTATTTGGAGTTTAAAGACAAGCAGTGGACAAAAAGTAGAGGACATAATAAAGGAGGAAATTGATAGAAGGTAGGATTACAAAATGAGGGAACAATTCCAAATCCCCTGAGGCCTAGAGCTCTGAGCCTTTCCCCAACTCCCTATGCTCACAGGCTTCCCATTCAGGTGAAATGACAAGGGGCAGGGATGCTCTAGAACTGCCTGGTCATCTGGTTAATTGGCCAAAAAGACCTTTCCACATAACCTTGACCTTGCTTATTTACTCCCCATTCTTCATGCAAAGTGTACAGTGGAGGCAGCAGTGGGGAGGTGAGGACTAGGATTTGGAGTCAAATAGACCTGGGTTTGAATTTCAGCCCCACCACTTATTAACTATGTGACCATAGACCTATATCTCTGTGAAATTGATAAAATAATAGTGTCCACCTCATTGTCGCATGTCAGGCACTGCGCATAGCAGCAGTGATCAATGGCAGCTCATACTCCTTATTACACAATCCAATCATCTGCCCCAGAATAGAGGTAATACTCAGCTAAAATTAATATAGTACCTGTACGACAGATACTCTTCTGAGTACTTAACTTGCACTTGCTTATTTAACCCTTACAAAAAGCTCCACAAGGTGGCCACTACTGAATTCCAATGCTCTTACACAAATAGAAAAGTGGAGGCATGGATAGGTTAGGTGACCTGTCCAAACTCACACAGCAGGAAAGTGTCAGGGCCAGAAGTTTGACCAGGCAGCCTGGTCCAGAGCTCAGGCACCGAAACACACAGTCCCAGCCAGCCGTTTTGTCTGGGAAGCATACCTCAGGAGGCCAAAAGTCAATGCTTTCTGAGTCTCAAATGCAAATTAAGGTAATTCGATTGAAATGGCCACAAGTTCAGGAATGAATTTCTTCCTGTGGGTGTCATGGTGAAGAACACAATGTCAGCTGGCAAGAAAGAAAGATCCCCTCTGATGCCTCTCTATGACAACGAAGGGCCTTTTTACATGCAAGGGAAACAATAAACTTTTCTGTTATTAAGAGACAAGCTAAAAAGAAGCAAACTAGCTTTGAATAGGAATCTGGCAAGCTAGACTCCTACAGAGTGTCTGTTTTTAATTGATTGGATTTACTTTATGGAAAGCAAGAACTTCCACCCCACTGCCACTGCCAGGCCTGGAACCAGTCCTGGGGAAGGATACTTTACTATGAAAATTCATTTGACCGGGTCCAGTGGCTCATACCTATAATCCCAGCACTTTGGGAGGCCAAGGGCAGATCGCTTGAGGTCAGGAATTCAAGAACAGCTATTTTATGAGCCCGTTCACAGTAAAATACAAAGGTGGCCAAGCATGATGCATGGCTGTAATCATGGCTACCCAGAGCTGAGGTGGGAGGATTGCTTGAACCAGGAGCAGGGGTTGCAGGAAGCCAGATTGTGCCACTGGCCTCCAGCCTGAGGTGACAGATGGACCGGTCTCAAAAAATGAAATAAAATAAAATAAAATAAATAAAATAGAAGAGAAAGAAGAAGAAGAAGAAGAAGAAAGAGAAAAGAAGAAGAAGAAGAAGAAGAAGAAGAAGAAGAAGGAGGAGGAGGAGGAGGGAACAGGTGGTGGTGGGTGCGGTGGGTGGGCGCATTCGTTGCGGTGCTGGTGGGGCGGTGGGTGCCATTGCGCTCGTTAACGCTGGTGCCAGGCTGGTGCCAGGCTGGCTGCCATCAATCAGATCGATCCGATCAGACAGATCGGATCAGAATCTGCGGATCTATTATCTGTTCATCTCATGTAACTTAGCAATGAAATTCTCGGAATAATCTGCAGCCAAATGCCAGGACCAGAGGCAGAAAAACAAAATCAACTGATGAGAGAGATAGTAAGAGAGGTGCACACAGAAGCCAGGCTCACACTGTGTTTGATTTAGAGCTGAGGGTCTCAACAGAAATCAGTAAAGCTCTCAGGAAGGTTGAGATGGTATCAGGCTTCTAAGATAGGGTTTTGAGGTGCGAATGATCAGATGAGGATGCCTTCCTGTTAATGATTTGAAAATGAAATTACTGTTGCATGACCTGATAAGAATAAATCCCTCCTGGTGGGTTTTTCTTTTAATAGGGGCAAAAATAACTTGGAGGAAATAGTCTTGCAGATTTGTGAACATTAGATATCATCTCTCCCATCCAAGTGCAGCAGTAAATGTCAGAGATGCACATTGTTATACGAAGTACAGTACAGTGCAACAATGAGAACATCCTGCTTTAATTTTTAAAGCTAATCTTCATCTGTTATCTCACTTGATGATCACCAAATGACAGAGCACCTCCAGGAGCTGCCCTCAGTTCTCTACTTCCCTTCTTTTTCCCTCTCCCTGGGGCACCTCCTCCATCACTCTGACTTGAAATACCATCTCTAGGGATATACAATTCCCAAATCAACATCACCAGCATCAGTAGACAACTACGGACAGAACCCTGCAGCCAACTACCTACTCAATATCACAGCTTAGAGAGCTTATCTATACCTACAATAGGACATGTCCAAAGTGAATTAATGATCAGCTATCTTAATGATCAGCTACCCACCCAAAGCTGCCCTCTCTGCACTACCCCCAATCATAATAACCTCTAATGCCATGTATTGAGGTTTTCTAGCTGGGAACGTGCAAGTCATCCCGTTTTACTTCCTCCTCTCTCACCCCTACATCCAATCGATCCCTAAGCTTACCAGTTATACCTCCCAAATCTGTCCCTTTCTCAGCATCCCCACTGCCACAACCCTAATTGAGGATACCGTCATCTCCTGCTTACACTAGGAGGAAGTCTCCCAGTCACTCCTGCTCAAGCTATTCTCCATACAAGCCAGGATGATTTTAAGTCACAGAACAGTTCACATTACCTCCCTGCTTAAAACCTTTCAATGGCTTCTTATTAACCTTCGAATAAGGTCCCAAATCCTTAACAAATCCTACAGGATCTGACCAGGCTTATTCCTCCAGTCTCTCCTTGAACTTCCTCCTTTCCTTGCTGTACCTGCTCCTGACATCCAACCCTCTCCTGGTTCCTGGTGCCAGCCAACTCGCTCCTGCCTCAGGGCTCTGACCCAGTCAGTCTGTCTTCTCTCCTTGTTAACTCTTATTCATTTTTCACTTCTCTGCTGAAGGATCACTTCTTCCTGGAAGCTGTCTGAGACCTCCTTGTTAGGCCTTCCTGTTATAGTCCTTATTGCCCCCATACTTCTTGGCTGTACTCTGTGCACTTGGACATAATTAGCTGGAACTTGTGCCTTGGATGTCAGTCTTCTCTCCATGTGAGCTCCATGGGGTTCGAGGCTGGATCTGTCCTATGTCTATGTCTGCAGTGCTTGGCATAGTGTCTGGTTTGTGGTAGGTGCACAATACATTCATGAAGGCCTGCCAATTTGATTCTCCCAACCATGTAGTGAGAGAGCTAATATCCCTATTTTTACAGATGAAAACAATAAGACGGACTATCATTGAACCAGTTTGGTCCAGGTTGCAAAGAAAATGAGTGGAAGCAGCCTGAAAACTGGGAACTTCCAATCAAGAGTGTCCACCAGTTCGAGTGCATCACCTCTAGCGTTATGTCTCCATGTTTATAACGCTGTCATCCAGAGATACAGTCCCACACCCTCCTCCAAAGTTTAGCCCAGAGAGGGAAGCAAGCCTGGGGCCTTTCCCAGGACTGACCGAAGATTTTCATTCAACCTTTGTCTTTAAATACTTAGAAAACTTTGAGCAACACATTCATATCACAGAAACTTGGGCTTTTAGACCAGGAATGACCTCAAAGATGACAGATGAGTTTCCTTGCCTGTATATTGAGAGGTTGTCTTAAATTTCTGCAGCCCTTTTCAGCTACAAAACTCTAGTTGTTTAACTTCCCTAGACTGCAGGATCTACATGTAAAAATCATGAACCATATAAATCACATTACACATAATTCATATTATATGAATCAAATTAGACCATACACTTACGCTTTTTAGAATTCCTAGGTACATAGGTTCAAGGGATTATGATCACTCTCTTATGGGAAGTTCTCAGTGATGCCTGGGCACCTTCCCTCTTGCTACTCAGAGTGTAGTGCATGGGATATCCCAAGAGCTTGTTAGACATATAGAAGGTCAGGCCCCACCTTAGACCTGTGGTCAGGATCTGCATTTTAACAAGACATCCAGATGGCATGTGACTTACACCACAATCCCAGCGTCATAGCATCATATCCAAGCCTTTTGTGACTTCCCTACTGCCTGTCTTCCAAGCCTCATCACCAGTCCCCATCTTAGTCCAGTGCTCCAGCTTTTTTCCAATGAGTCTTAATTCCAGGACACTGCATGTCTCTGTCCAAGACAGACTCCAGGAAACGGCTACCAGCTCAAGTATCCTCTCCTCTGGGAAGGGCTCCCTACCTTTTTAGAACCTCCCAGATGCTGTTCTTGCTTCCAAGACAGCACAACCACATGATGTGAATGATAAATGTCCATGACTGGGTCACTCTGAGCACCTGGAGAGCAAGACCTGTGTCCCAGCACATGCCTAGTACAGCACAGTAGGGACTCAATATGTGTGTATTGAAAAATACGGAAAAAATTGAATCTCATTAACATGTGTGCCAAGGTCTTATCCTGTGTGGACTAAACTAGAATTGATTGCACATATGCATGCACACACACACACACAAACACGTATTACTATGTATTACTTTATTAGGGTAATGGCACTTAAAAAATATACGGTATTTATATTGGGTAATGGTACTTAGAAATGGGTAATGGTACTTAGAAAGTAGTTTTCTAGGGTAATAGTACTTAGAAAAATGATTTCAAACTTAAAGGAGAAAAATCAGTTATCATCTTTCCCAATCCCGCCCCAGAAAGATGTGCATAGAATAGAGTAACTTCAGGTTGCTCTAAAGCCTGGATGGAGATAGGGCAGGAGGGCAAAGGCCAGCCCAATTATTTTCTGGGGAGGCTGCCTGCTGGCCCTGCATGAGTGAGGAACAGGACTCCTCCTCTGTCTTGCCATGGCCCTCCCAAACTTAAGAGACCACACTTGAGTCTGCAGGTCTCTCAGGTTGGATGGGACCCAACCTGTGGGTGTTCTGAGCTGAGTCTGGGAGAGGATGGAGAAAGACATAGGAAACCAAATAGCTCCTCCAAGCAAACCAGTGCAAGCCAGAAAGGCAGGCTGGGAAGCAGTGGGGCAGGAGCTTCAGGGCATCAGTGGAGCAAGCTCCAGAAATCTGGAACTCCAGGACATTAGGCTCCAGAAATTCCAGAACTCTTCTAGGAGTAATGCTTCCCAGAGCAAGGCTGTATTTGCCCAGGTGCATGTTTGGGGGCTGGGGGGAAGTCCATGCCCCGAGATGCATCTGAGAATGGAGAAAAGAGGAAAATAACATGGGGGTGGAATAACAGGAGTAGAGAACCACAATCAGAAGCCCAAAATATAACACCAGAGCCACTTTGGGATTCATCCACCTGGGTCATTGCTGGCACAGCCAGTCACCCGCCCTCACCTAATCACAGACTGGCCACAGTCAGCCTTGGAACACCGCATAGATTTTCCCAAACCTGCCAAGCTGTAAATGAGGAAATGGGGATGCAGAGAAAGCCGGAAATTCACCTGAGGTTTTCCAGCTGGGCAGCTGCTAGGAACAGAGCAAAACCCAAGCCAGACCTTTTTCTCCTCCCCCACAGCCAAGGCTCCTTTCAACTTTATGTTTACGACTCACACAGCTCTGGGCACTGAAAACCCAGTTTCCAAAACAGCACAGTGCAGTGAAGGAGATTTTAGAATCAAGACCCCTTGTTTATGAGCTAGGCCCCTTTATTTGCTAGCATGCAACTCTAAGGAGCAAGTTGTGAACTCACTTATCTTCATTTTCATTGATTCCAAAATTGGGAAACTAGTATCTTCCATGAAAGATGACTGGGATATAAAACTAGACTGTACATCATTACTCGGCATATTGACACTCGATAAATATTATTTCTCTCTCTCCACTTCCTAGAATCCTGGGTTTGAGGGAAAGACAAAGTAGTGTCTTGCCACCACCCTGTCCTGAGTTTCCGGGGTTTTCTGCACACTGTTGTACTTGGACGGTTAAGTAGACAGCCGTTTTCATGCCTGCCTA
Organism: Papio anubis; assembly: GCF_008728515.1. Classification (NCBI taxonomy): domain Eukaryota; kingdom Metazoa; phylum Chordata; class Mammalia; order Primates; family Cercopithecidae; genus Papio; species Papio anubis. The sequence continues at coordinate 17,120,072 of NC_044985.1, read as the reverse complement.
AAACTAATCTTCTCTTCCTCCAGTACGAGCACCCTGATGTTCTGGGAAGCCACTGTCCCTGACAATCCCTCCAGCTCAGGTTGGGGGTGGACCCTGCTCTCTATACCCAGAGGTGGGTACACAGAGAGGCAGTGGACAATCAGGGTCACAGGGCCGGTCCCCTCTGTGATGAACATGGGATCCAGATCGGGCCCATAAGAGGCAACTTCAGGACATCTGCTGGAAAAAAAAATATATTCTGCTGGAGTTGCTAAAGCAGGAAAACACAAGCCTGTAACTCTGTGGCCATGACTTCCCCAACACTGGGGTGGCTTCCCTGAAAGACTCTCCTTTGCCAATGCACAGGAAAGCAAAGAGAAGACATTGTGAGAAAGAGAAAGAATGATTTCTAATATTATTTGAGCCTGGATCCTACAATCCTAAAATAGGATCTATCAATCATATAAGCTAATACTTTTGTTTGTTTAAGCCAATGTGAATGTTTTCTCTTACTTCCAACCATAAGAGTCTCAATTATATAAATGTCTTTATGTAGTGGCCTGCAAGGGAGGTTGTTCAGCCTCCTAAGGTAACATCACTTAGTCTCTCAGGTATAACCTGGAGGCCTCCAACCATAAACAAACATTTCCTTTTGCCCATTTGAACTGAGAGAGACTATTCACCACCACTCACATCACAAAGGAGTTTACTTATTTGAAGCCTAATTTCTCTCCTTTCTCTGTATTGACTAAAGAAACTCAATCATTTCCTTTCAAAGGAAACTTTACTTACTTACTTTGTGTCCTGTTTAAAAAAAAAAAAAAAACTGGCTCCCCTTTCTCTTCTCTCAGGGGAGACATTTTTGGATGTAGAACTCAGGGATGGAAGAGCTGTCAGAGGACACTCCAGTGCAGCCTTATTATCCCGCCAACGTGAAAGCAGAGGCTGCTTGCCGGGCCACCACCATCGGCAGCCAAGTCCTCCAGCTTCCAGGCCAGGGCCTGCCCTCCACCCGCAATATTCCAGCTGACATCACTGTCTCCGATGACCTTGCACATGGTCAAAGGTACTTATGGGTTGATTTAAATATTAAAGACTTGCAAAGATGCCTTTGGAGAAAGTACAGTAGCCTTGGATTCTAGTCCCAGCTCTGTACTAACCAGCTGTGTCACCTTGGGGGATGTCATTTAACCATTTTAGGCTTGTTTCTTTATTAATAAAATTAGGGGGTTGGACTAAGAGAATCATAAAATGTCAGAAGTTTAAGGAAGCTAAGGCAGATGATCACAGACAGACAGAAAACTGAGTGCCAAATCAGCACCACAGGGGAATAAAAACGCATCCCAGTATTGGACTCTGAAGGTGAACATCTTCAGAAAGATGTAGGAAGAGAAGGAACTGAGCACCCTATAAAGTTGTATACTGAAAACACGGCATTTTCCCCCCTTTTGTTCTCATATGAGCTGTTGATACTTTCAAATTTGTCTCTTCGAATCTTCACCAAACTGGAATTCACTATGTGCTGAGCAGTCAAGTTTGCTAATCTGTCTAGTCGTCCTGGTTTACAGCACCTATTACAGCTTATTATCAATGGCTCCCCTACTTTGACTCCAAAAATTGTCACACAATCAGCAGAAGACTCATGAAGAATATATAAAATATTCCTACAAAACAACAAGAAAAAAGGCAAATAATCCAATAGGAAAAATGGGCAGAAGACTTGAAAAGGCACTTCACAGAGGAAGGAGGCCAGCCAAGTGGCCAGTCAACAAATGCCAGGAGACATCAGAGAACTGCAAATTAACACCATAGCAAGACGTTTCCATGTACTCAACAGAATGGCCAGATTAGAAAAGGTAGAGGGGACAAAGCCATGTAGAAGCAAAGCAAACAGCCATGTAGAAGTTAAAAAAAGCCATATAAAACCAAAAAAAAAAAAAAAATTGGAGCAGCTAGAACTCCCACACACGGCCAGCATGGGGTGTAAATTGGTGCAACGAATCTGGAAAAGTGTTTGACAGTCTCTTGTAGAGCTGTTCATGTGCAGAACCTATGAGCCAGAAATTCACTTCTAAGTATATGCGAAGAGAAAAGGGTAAAATATGTACATCTAAGACATGCAGTAGGATCTTCGTGTCTATGTTGATCCCAGACTGGGAACTACGCAAAAGCTTGTCAACGGTAAAAAGCATAGACTAACTGTGGAATATTCACGCAACGAAATACTATACACTGCACACAGCAGTGAGGATCAGCAGGCTACAGCTGCACCCTACAACATGAGTGAATCTCACAAGCTTATGTCCACTGAAGAAGGCAGATGCAGAAGTTTACATTTTGTATGATTTTGTAGAGAAACTACAAAAACAAAAGAAACTAAGATGTGGTGTTAGAAGTTAGGATGATGCTTACCTGAGAGGGAATAAGTACCATCGGACACAGAGCAGAAGTTTTGGTGGAGCTAGTCATCTGGTTATGTGAGCATGTTCAAGCTATAAACATCTAATGTGTGTATTTTTCAGTATGTATGTTGTACCCTTCAATAAAAAGTTCAAAAATATTTCTTTAGAATTATTCCAGCATTGACAATAAATGCCATGGTCACTATCATGAAATTCGTATCTTACAGCTCTAACTGCTGGTACTTCCAATTGTTACTGTATTTGGAGAGAGGGTCTTAACGAGGTAGTTACAGTAAAATGGGGTCATTACAATGGGCCCAAATCCAATGACTTGTGTCCTTACAGGAAGAGGAGATTTGGACAGACATGCACAGACAAGAGGGACAACCACAGAAAGACACACGAAGAAGACAGCCATCTGTGAGCCAAGGAGAGAAACCCAAGAGCCAACCCTGCCAACACCTTGACCTCAGACTTTTAGCCTCCAGAATTGTGAGACAGTATATCTCTGTTGTTTAAGCCCATGTTATTTTATCATGATAGCCCCTAGCAAACTAATGTCATCATGCAGGTTATCCTTGGCTTCCTTTTAAGTAGGCTACTGTGATATAAATTAAGCCGTTTCCTGGGAGGCAGAAGAGTCTTAGGCTGCTGATGGAGGTGAGGGGGTGGTCAAGGAGGTGGGCTGCTCCTCTACCCCAGCATCAGCTACCAGGCTGCTTCTGGCTGTCCCATCATTCCAGAACCTTCCAGGCTGCTTCTGGCTGTCCCATCATTCCAGAAGCTTCCAGGCTGCTTCTGGCTGCCCCATCATTCCAGAACCTTCCTTGGCTGAACTAAAAAGGAGTGAGCCGCCTTCCCAAGGCAGTTGTGCCGGCTTCTCCACCTCAAAGCAATCAAAACAGAAGTGGTTCCAGGATTTTTGCTTTGATCATCACAGAAATGTTTCGAGCTAGAAGAGACAGCAGAGATCACCTCAGCCAGCCTTCTCCTTTTGTAAATGAGGAAAGAAACATCCAGAGAAGTTAGGAAACTGGCCCAAAGCCACACAACTAGTTAGTGATGAGCTAGGTTTCCAGACTGGGGCTCTGCATACTGAGCCATTTTTGCCTTCGCTTTTTGAAGGGCAGGATGAGGAAAAGGAATAAAGGGAATAGTTTTATAACCTTTTATAAGCTTTAATACTGTTCCTGACTTTTGAGGTGGCACCAAACTGTCTCAGTCTTCCTTCTCCCCTCCATTCTCTTCTTATTCTTCACTGCCCCTCTCTCCTTCCCTTCAAGCACCCGTGGCCACTGCCCTTTTTTCAGATCTTCCTTCAATGGTATCAGGAGCCTGGAGTCCAGGGCACCGGGTTTTCCCAGCTGTGTGGCTTTAAGCAAGTCACTGAAACTCTGCTGGGCGGCTTCCCTCATCCATCCCAGGGGCTCCACTGCCTCTCTGGGGCTTGGGGAAGATTCTTGAGGACTGAACTCTTTTTTTTCCTTTTGAAGGAGTCTGGGGAATCATGCCTTACAAACCATAAAATCTCATTAAATAGGTCTTTCTTTCTTTTTTTCTTATTTATTTATTTAGAGACAGAGTCTCACTCTGTCACCCAGGCTGCAGTGCAATGGAATGATCTCAGCTCACTGCAACCTCTGCCTCACCTTCCGGGTTCAAGTGTTTGTCCTGCCTCAGCCTCCTGAGTAGCTGGGATTACAGACACCTGCCACCACATCCAGCTACTTTTTGTATTTTTAGTACAGACAGGGTTTCACCATGTTGGTCAGGCTGGCCTTGAACTCCTGACCTTGTGATCCACCCGCCTCAGTCTCATAAAGTGCTGGGATTACAGGCATGAGCCACAGCACTGGCCAATAGGTCTTATTTTTTGACCTACTACAATATGGCTCACTTCTCAACCTTCTTCTGGTAGGCATCACATGATGGGCGGCAGACCCCCTTATTTTAACTTAAGCATTCCTTTCTACTGACTTCAGATTTTTAGACAAAGCTTAACTCTTTCAATCAATTGCCACAAAAAGAATCCCTAAACTCACCTATGCCTTGTAACCTTTTGCTTCACGGTAAGCTTTTTCAGGCTGAATCAACGTATACTTTACAGGTATTGATTTATGACTTTACCAGTAATTTCTGTCTCCATGAAATATACAAAGCCAAACTGTACTGTCTCAAGTGCACTTTCTAAGGATTTCTTGAGACTGTTTCCATGGCCCATGGTCACTCATACTGGCTCAGAATAAACCTCCTTAGGTATTTTGGTAGACTTTTTTTTTTTTTTTTTTTTTTTTGTATTTTTAGTAGAGACGTGATTTCACTATTTTGGCTAGGCTGGTCTCAAACTCCTGACCTCAAGTGATCTGCCGACCTCAGCCTCCCAAAATGCTGGTATTACAGGAGTGAGCCACTGCACCCAGCCAATTCTGGCAGACTTTTATTTTTCCATCATCATTCTCAAAGGTCTCTCCCCAGCCCAGGGGACCCCTCACCTCAGCAGTAGTACCCGTCGGGGCAGGAGAGCATGAGCAGAGTTAAGTGGACAGGTAGCCATCTCTATGCATTATCCCTCTCATTGCCAGCCTAAGCTTTGTGACAGGACCTCTCTAATGCCCCACACCCCAGCACCCTATGGAAGCTGCTGGAAATAGACAAGACACCTTCTTACTTAGGACGAAGGAACCAGAAGGCTGCAATGTATTGCACTGCCCAAGGCCCAGCTTGGGGTTTTACAAATTCACTCCCTGCTATAACCTTGGAAGATGGACATCACTGAACCTACTTAACAGTTGGGAAACAGACTTGTACAAAGACGCCAGCTGGATGGGCCGGAGACCAGGTGTGAGCTGGAGTCTCTCTGCTTCCACCATACTCAACCCTTCTGTGGCACCCCAACTGTCTCTACTTGTACCTCAAAATGACAACTTGACAAGTATTAGACTACATGGGCCATTTGCCCAGGCCTGTAGGTGATAAGCGACATCTCAGGCACTGACTCTCCCACAGAAAGCTGGCAGTGCTGATGGTAGAACAGGTTCTCAACGAATCAACTGGAAAACAGAATAAAACAGTACTTATCACAAGTCAAAATATGTGCCTTACACCCTCTGTGTGCTCTGCTCAGACCTTGAGTACCGGCAGCTCTAGACACCAGGCTCAAGGAGCGGTAAGCTCCAAGTCATGGTCATCTGCGGCAATGCTGGTGACACTAGCATTTCCCTGGTTTAACCTCCTCTCTGAGAGTCAATGGTATGAACTAAGGGAATTCACCTGAGTTCAGAGACACGTTTTCAGCACAGCCAGTTCTGGATATGAGACAGGAACTTGGAAATCTTCCAGGTCCAGCTGAGAGAGGGGCTCTAGGGACGGGTGGTTGAGGCCAGGGAAGCAGCTGCAGCCAAAGGGAAACTACCCAAGCACAGGAGACACACAGTAGGCCTTTCCCGATTTCTCTGGGGAGTGGACATGTTACAAATGTGAAAGTTGTGGTTTGAGTTCAACAGCACCCACTGGTGAAGGAGAGAGAGAGGGGAAAGGAGCGAGAGAGGGGAAAACAGAGGGGTGAGGGGAAAACAGAGGGGTGAGGGGAAAACAGAGGGGTAGGGGAAAACAGGGCTGAGGGGAAGTGTCTGGTCAAACCTAGCCCCAAGACACACTGGGAGGTAGGCAGGGAAGATACCCTGTAGACACAGGACTCCTCATGCCAGGCCTTCCCTGCCTGATGCGGAGAACCTGATCCCTGCAGGGGCAAAGGAGGGGCGTCTGAGTCCAGATGTAACGCAGGGGCTATGGGGCACGGTTTGCAGTAAAACTGGAGACAGTATGGCCTCTGAGCTTCACAGTCCCAGGAAACTGAGATGGGGAGGGGGCAATGGGAAGGTAGGAGGGGGTGATTGATTGAATAGCTGAAGTCCTCCTCCTCAGAATCCCTTGCACGATTGAGTCACAGGCCAGAAGATATTGTGAGATCCTGGCACACAGCATGAGGCACCCTCTGGGCAAACCTCCAGTCCCCAGGGCTTACTTCTCTGAGGCCACCAATGGCATCTTCTTGAGACAACGCATGCCGGAGCTGCGGCCTCCTGCCTCCAGCGGGAACTGCTTGGGTATTTATCAACTTTCATGCAAACAGAATTCTCCTGGGGAGTTGCTTATAAGCGCAGACCTCTGGGCGTCACCTCTCAGGAAGCAGTTCAGGCATCTGAATTCTGATCAGGCAGACACCAGCTGACCGATGCCCAGGGACTTGGACCACACCAATAATGGCTCGAAAGCCCCGCTAAGGAGTTGAGCATTTTGATACCAGTGGGTTTGGCAGATTAGCACCAGGAAGGGCAGAGACTTGGGCAGGTGAAGGGGCTGGTTAGCAGGCCTCATTCAGAGAGCTTGGGCAGGGCTGGGAGGCAGTCCTGAAGAGGGGTTGGAGACCGAGGTGGGGACCGAGGTGGGGGGCGGTGGCGGGGGAGGGTGTGTGTGTGTGTGTGTGTGTGTGTGTGTGTGTGTGTGTGTGTGTTGAGAAGGAGGAGGCTTTGGATAAAAGGTTGCTGAGCCCTGAGGATTGATGAGACTATGTGGGAAGGCTCTGGAAGCAAATCGCCTAACTACCTAGGCCAATGTAGGGAAAGTAGGTCTAATCTGCACCAATTGGACAGCCCCCTTTCCTCCCAGGAGGCTGTGCCTAGACATGTTCCAGAGGACAGAGACTTCCTAAATGACAACTTCTTACATAACTCCCGCTCCAGGAAGAAGCCGCCAGCCTTCCTACCCACCGAAAGGAAGCACAACTGGGTAGAAATGGTTTGAACCTGAGCTCCCTCTACTCGGTTTCTTGGCTGCTCTGTGACTGTCTACAAAGTGGGACTAACACTGCCTGCCGCAAGGGTTCTGCCCCTGAAGGCTGCAGGGGTGGAGGTCAGTTCTGCCTTCCCAGCTGGGACCGAAGACACGCTTGGCGGGCACACCAGCCAGGACCTGTGAAGTCTGCTGCGAGGGCCCTTACCCACACTTGCCGATCTTTCACTGGATTTCTCAGCAACACAGTCTGGTGCCTCAGATTGCTGTGACCATAGCTGGCTGCTAAGGATGTGCACAGCCTCATTCCACAGCAAATTTGGCTCTGGCAAAAGAGAGGGTCGGCGTGTGCCTCACCACGATCTCGCACCTGCACGGTTGGCCCCGGGTGAAGAAGAAAGTGAACTGGGCTGCAGACCCTGCATCAGGAACCCAGCGCACTGGAAAAGGGCCTGCGGGGGGTGTAGCAGCCAGAGTTACAGAGCAGAGGTTGATGCTGCCCCACTGCCTGGTGCTCCTAGGTCCGTCCTTGGGGCTGCCAGGCCTGCAGACTCCTGGGAAGTCCATGGGCAGTTCCCATTTATTTCTGCACCAAACTGAAGAAACATAAAAGGGCAGGGCCCCTCAGCCTTCCCATCCTGGTCCCAGGGCTGTCCACCCTTGGTTCCCCTCCCATCTTCTAAATGGCATTGGTTCTGTGGGGACCTGCACAACCACAGGCCAGCAGCCTGGCATTAAGTGAAGCCAGCCTTTAAAGGTTTTGCGATGGGGATGCTGAAGATAGAGGAGGATTGGGCGGGATGGGAGATAAGAAAACCCAGGCAGCCTCATAATTTGCCTGCTCATGTGGGAAGGGGGCTCTGCTGCATCCCTGGTGCACGTGTGGCTTCCCAAAGCACCACCCAGCCCAGCGCCTCATCCTTCCAGCAGTGGCCTCAGTTTCCCTGGGCTCCTTGGCACCCACATAAGGCATGGCTGTGTGCTTAACACTTCTTCGCTCTTTGTCCTCATTTAGTCATAATTGAAGCTGTGTTCTCAATCTATTGTCACATTTGTGATCAAGAAAGCCCTAATTTCCTGCAATAATCTTAAGTGACAATTCAAGGCTAAATGCAGTTTAATGTTTTGTAATGTGTCTGAAGCAACATCTCAAAATTATAATATAGCCCCTGAAATTACTAGTCTGAGTGAAAGGGAATGTACAACTTGAAAACGAAATGAAAATCTAGCGAATTGATCTAAGGCTGAAATGATGAGGCTCAGGAAGTTCCAGCTGTGTAAATGGGAGAATGCTGGGGTGACCTTTGTCAGGTGACCAGATGGACTGGCCGGCGGAACAAACACTTAGGGAATGTCTTCTTTTTCCAGCTTCTGTTAAGCAGGACAGAATTTTCCCACCTGGCTTTTCCTGGAGTGGGAAATGGAGGGGACACATTTAGGGGGAAATCAGTGCTCCAGACCAAGACGAGTTTTAGGGAAGAACCACAGTAAGGGGAGTAGAGGGAGGTCAGGGAAGCAACTGGCCACAGAGAGCCCACTTCTGACTTTTGGAGGCTGGCCTCTGTTAATTCCATCTATTTTGGTCAATGCTTACCCTGTTCCATTATCTCCTTCTCATTACTTCTAAGTATCAGATGTGGACACTGAGGCTCAGAGATTTTAAGGGACTTGTGCAAATTAAACTGCGTGGTCTGTGTTTGAACTCAGATCTATCTGCATTCAAAACTTACACCCTTAATCTGAATTTTCAAAAAGTATTTAAATATAAGAAGGCTTTTGTAAAAGATGCTACTACTAATAATAACCCATAGAACAGACAAGTAGGAAAGACATTTCCGATATATATGACAAACAAATGTCTAATTTACCCAATATAAGAAAAGCTCTTAGAAATCAATAGAGAAAGACTAACAGTCCCAAAGAAAAATAGACTAAGGGCATGAACAGGTAATACTGATGGCAATAAACATGTAAAAAAATAAAGTTATTAATAAATGAAAGAAATATAAATCAAGACAGCAATTAAATCTCATCTTTAACTTTTCACAGTGACTAAAGTGTTTTAAAGATTGGTACAATATTAATGAGGTTCAGGTAGAGAAGCAAAGGCATTCCCATTCATAATTTCAAAAGAAAGCCTGCTCAGCCTCCTCGAAAACAACTCTGTAATATCCTCCAGAATCCAATAGTGTATACTATTTGCCCCAGGAACTCCATCTGTAGGACTCCAAGCCATAAAAATACATGCCAAAAAAAAAAATGTGCAAATATTTTAGTACAAGGAAGTTCACTGCCAGAAAAGTGTAGTCCAACCCAAGTATCCATCATCAAAGGACATTAATCACTTATAGTACATCTACGCATAGCTGCTAAACCAATGAGACAATTCTGTGTGCACTGAAAGACCCAAGGCTACATTGCACTATTAAGTAGAAAATGAGAATTCACAAAACATATGCATTGTTTGACTATGCTACTGGAAAAAATTTAAAAATATATATGTCTGTGAATGGGTGTGTGTTTGCGTACAGACACCTCTGGAGGAGGGGGCATCCAAGCTCAATAGTGGGGACCACGGAGGGGACGGAGGATTGGGAGAAAGAAAGGGTGTTTCAATTTCTGCTTTATATACTTCCATATGCTTTAATTCTTTCAAAAACAGTTTACTGAGCAAAACAGAATTCTCTGGGAAAGTGGTAAAATAAACCCTGGATTTATGCATGGCTCCATTAAAACACTGCACAAAAGCACTGAGGCAAGTCCAGTCTTGGCCCTCAAGGAGGTCGTGCTGGATCAGAAGTTGACATACATGTAGAAGCAGCAACCCTACAACAGGAGATCCTACAAAACTGGATGGATGAAGACCCGTGGAAGAGGGTGGGAGAAGCATTTCATTCTGCAGAAGGTCAACCCCGCTGTGAACAGGTAAAGTCAGAGAATAGGGCCTCTGCAAATTTTCCTTCACATGACCTCCAGAATCTCCGCTCTGCATTCTTTTCCCGGGCCCCAACATGCTCAGGCTTCTGGCTCCTTGCCTTCCCCCAATGCTCCAATCTGTCACTGAAAAATTCAATAGCATTACCCTGCATGATGACAGGTGTCCTATTAGATATAAGGGCAGCTCAATGAGTATAGGATGCTGGGGAGTCTGACTGGAGACAGACTGGGTCGAATCCTGGCTCTCCCTCTCACGGGTTGTGTGAAGAACCACCTTCCCTAACCCCAGGTTTGGTCATCTGCAAAACTGAGATAACAACCAACCTCACAGGTTTGTCGGATGACAATAAATAATAACCAAGTGTGGTCCCAGCTGAGAACCCACATATACAAGTCTCTTAATAAACAATAGCTCTAATATGGGGGTGGGTTTGTTACAGACTAAGAAAACATTTCAGGGTTCAGTAGGAAGATGACAGGGAAGGTTTAGCAGGAAGGAGGGGGGCTGTTTGCATTCCTGTGACTCTCACCATACTTGTCTAATCTGTGTTAAAGAATCACTTGCTTAAAATATTTGGGTCCAAAAGAAGAGCTGGAATGGGGTGAGACAAGCCAGGTGTGTAGTACATGACATTTAAGGAGAAACTTGTTCCCTGTGTCAGGCAAGTGCAGGACGAACACCTGAGAGTAAAGGCCTCCTTAAATTTTGCATCCCAGGTACCTAGCTTGCCTAACCCTAGTCTTGGCCCACATCAAAACAGTGACTTGCAAGTGAACCTCTAAAAAGTAGAATTTCAATTAAATATAAGTACTGCTCAAGGGAGAAGTAAGCAAGCAACCAACCCCTCTGGCTAGAGAAACATATTTATTTAAGGGCAGGAGTGCAGCTCCAATTAGTGACCTACCATCCCTGGAGCAGGAGCTGGCATTTAAGAGACCCTGATCTCACCTGTTAATTGGCCCTGCCTACACCCCTGTGGTTCTCAAGTCAGCTGGCATTAACACAACCCAGGCCTGCTCTCCAATAAAGCACAGTCTCTGTTGGGAGCTGCTCTGCTGCTCAGCCCTTCTCCATGGGGTGAAATAAAGTTTTTAGATGGGAATCACTGTGCAATGATGTCTGTGGGGAAGGCATGCAAAGTGAGGATAACACCAAAGCGGGGGTGGGCCTCCGGGTGAGGCTGAAAGAAGGAAGGAGGCAACTGCCTGTTGGAGTGAGGGATTCTGGAGAAGCACCCTACAGAGCTTCATTCTGTTTTCAAAAGTGCCATGCAGGTCTCTGGGTTGTGAGCTCATGGCTGAGTTATCACAGCTCCTGATGACAGTTCATGAAAAATAGGTACTTCCCAAGCTCTGACTAGATCTCAGCAGTTGCAATTAAATCCATGGTGTCTGAAAACTTAAAAATGCACCTCCCAACTTTTGAAACAGCAAAGCAACCAAGACACATGGGGTGGGCACAGAGGAGGCAGCAAGTAAACAGAACCGGGAAGGGGTAAGATGTCTGGGTCTAGAGAGGGTTGCTCAGATGAAAACCAAACTTTAATTCTGGGAAGAAAAGACCGACAAAGAAGGTTGAAAATAAATAAGATGATGCAGTTTTGACTCTTGGACTAAGAAAATTATCTCTTTGTTTTCTGAAGTTCTTAGAGCTTAAGATGATGATTTAAGAAAGCTCCTTGGCCAGGCGTGGTGGCTCATTCCTGTAATCCCAGAACTTTGGGAGGCCGAGGCAGGCAGATCATGAGGTCAAGAGATCAAGACCATCCTGGACAACATGGTGAAACCCTGTCTCTACTAAAAACACAAAAAGTAGCTGGGCGTGGTGGCATGCACCTGTAGTTGCAGCTACTCGGGAGGCCGAGGCAGGAGAATTGTTTGACCCCAGGAGATGGAGGTTGCATTGAGCTGAGATTGCACCACTGCACTCCAGCCTGTGCGACAGAGCAAGACTCTATCAAAAAGGAAAAAAAAAACAAAGCAATCTCCTCAAGGCACTGCAATTCTGGATGGATGAAGAAAGATGCTACAAGAATTCACAAGAAGAACTTCCAGGCAAAGGGAAATTCAAACTATACCAAGGCATTAGTTTTGGCTTTAGGGCGTATACAGTAATCCTACAGAATGAGTGTGCTTAAGTTGCTACCCAACTCATTCTGTATGGACCTCAGTTTCTTATAACAAGGAGCACCCATCCACCAATTCATTCATGTATTTATCCACATATTCACTCTGTCATACTTTTGTTCAATGTCTATTAAGAGGTAGACACCGTGCTAAACACTGGGGATGCAATCGTGTGAAATAAGATGTTTGCCCTTGAGGACTGCATGACCTAGTGGAAAAGACACTAGTGGAAAAGTTCGTGCTAAACTTCAAAAGACACTGATGCTGATGAGGGCCATGCTTCCATAAGTAAATGAGAAAGAAGAAGATGAAGTATCAGGACAAGGACAAGGAGGAGAACGAGAAGCTAACATTTAACACTGTGCTTGTGATATGCCCTACACTGTGCTAAGTGATGGTGATATAGCAATGAACGCTGCAGAATTTCTGCCCCTGAAGGGCTTGCAGTTCAGCAGGAGAGACAGACTTACCAACAAGCATTTGAAGTAAATGAACTTGGATAAGAAAGAATTCCCACTCCATACACTACACGCAGTCTCAGAAGGGCCAAGGAAATCATCCTGAAGGAGGAGTTTAATCTAAGACTTGAAGGATGCCTAAGCTTTGCCTAAGGAGAATGGAGAAATGGACAGTTTTCTGGGAGGATGTAGAGGCACATAAAAAAAATCTTCCCCCATAGAGTTATTTAAGTTTTATATAAATGTTCCTTATGCTTGCACAAGTGTCTGTCTATATGGAGTGCGACACAGCTAGAGCACAGAGCAAGTGCAACAGGAAATAAGAAGCAAAATGATTGGAAAGGAGGAAATAAAACCCTCATTAGTCACACATTACATGATTGTATACAGGAAACCTAAAAGCATCTATGGAAAAACTGTTAAAATTAATGTGAATTTAGCAAAGTCCCTGAACACAAAGCCAAATTTAAAATGGTACAGTTCATAACCACATTTTAAAATACGGATTTCTAGGAATAAATCTTTAAAAATGTCACCAAGACCTCTACATTGAAAAGTATAAAACATTAATAAGAGAAATTGTTGAAGCCTAAATGAACAGGGGTATACCATGTCCATGGTTAGGAAACTAAAGGTTACAAACATTTAAATTCTTCCTAGATTTTATATCAATGAAAATCCCAGCAGCTATTTTGTAGACATTTACATTCTGATTCTAAAATTTATGTAGAAATGCAAACAGCCAAGAACAGCCAAAATAATGTTGAAGATGAAGCATGATGATAAAGACTTATACTACCAGCTATCATGAGGTATGATAAAATTATAATAATGAAGACGGTGTGATATTATCACAAGAATAGATAAACTGAGCAACAAAACAGAGGATCTAGATATATATCTGTACATACAAGGTCACCTGATTTATGACACAGTGACACTTTAGAACCGTAGGTGAAGAAGTGGCTTTTCAGTATGTGGTACTTGATCAATGGCAATCTCCAAGTGGCAGACATAAATTTGTGCCTAACCTGACACCATACACAAAAATTGATTCTGTAAGGAGTGCAGATCTGAGTGTGAAAGATAGCTGTTTAGAAAAAAAAGCATAGAACACGGTCATGATTTGGAGTAAGCAAAGAGTTCTTTGCAGGAACTAAAATAGGAGCTGATTAAAACCGCGGGGTCAGAAAATGTAAAATGCACCTTTAATGTCTCACAAGAACAAATTATTCAAGACTGAGGGGAGGTGGAGGCCATTGAGGGGGTGTCAAAAGAGCAGAAACCGTGGAGGGAAGAGACACATGAGTCCAGGAGAAGCTCCTGAGATGAAAAACAAACTTCAATTTGATTCTGCAAAGGAAGGAAGGCTGAGCAAGGTGAAAAGATTAAGATGTTTGGGTCTTGCTTCTTGGAGCAAAAAAGTGTCTGGCCTGAGCGTTTAGAACTTAACATGATGACTTGGAAAAGTCAGTTCAGGGCACTGCAATGCCAGATGGATGGAGAGAGACATGTAAACAAGCATAACGAGCTTCTGGGCAAAGATAAATGCATGCTGAACTCACATGTTGGCTTGGCTTCTTCTGCAGTATTAAGTATGGGTAGAGATGAGAAGACTCAGTTTCAGTCATAAGGGCATTCAATTTATTCAGCATGATAAAGGCTAATGCCTCACATTAACACTTCACTAATCACCTTTAAGGAAGGGAACTATGAGATGTTTACTACATGTCAATGCCCACAGAAGGAAATTACTGTAGAATAAAAGCAAGTCAATCAAACAAGAAAGAAAGAAATTTACACTGTATCATCTCCATCCCAGATGCTAAAGGAACAAGGATGTGGGTGTTCTCAGGATAGAGTGGCATTACCAGATAAAGTTTCTGGAAAAGGGTTGCTTTGAGTCTCCTTTTTTAAAAAAATTTTTTCCCCTGCAAATCAATACACTAGGTCTTCAAGCATCCTTCAGAGCAGTTTCCTAGAAGAAAATTGGTCATAACGACCACAGGCAATGGAGATGCTTAATTGAACCAAGCTGAAATATGCAAATAGTTTAGTCTCTTCCCAGCTTTCTGGAGCTTACCGATTTCTTGCCTAAACTTGCACTTGCTCTGTCACTTGAAAATAAAAATGGAATCAGGCGATAGATGACCTCTAAAGGACGGCAGTGAGAAAGAGTGCTTTACCTGAGTTACTCTCAACATGCCAACTTGGCCATTAATCTTCACCACCTGGCGTGGTTAGGAATCTTTGGCAGCCAAGTAAAAGAGGCCTAATAAATCTAGAAGCCAGTCCTTCTTCAGCCCTTACATTTGCAAAAGAAACGTCCGACAGTGCAGCCACCAGTGAGGCAAACTGGAAGTGACGAATTTTCCCACAGTGTTCTTCCCCAGAGAATTAAAATGGAAACACTATGTCCTAACTCAGAACACGGGGAAACTGGGTGCTTCAAAATTCTGCAGATTGTGCATGCACAGTGAGGTAAATAGTATGGCAGACACAGCTGACTGGCCCACAGGGAGACCACATTTCTCAGCCTCCCGGGAAATCGAGTGTGGCCATGTGAACTAATCAGTGAAATGAAGGTGGAAGTGATTGTTGCTCCTCCTCTGGCCCTAGCCCTAGAAATGTCCCACACCTATGACTCTATGCCCTTTTCCCTTCCAGCATCCTGATTCAGAGGAGCTCAGTGGCCTTGGAAGCCACGTGTTCATGATGACAGAGCTGCAAGGTGGAAAGATTGTAGATTTCTTTTTTTTTTTTTTTTTTTGAGACCGAGTCTCTTGCTCTGTTGCCCAGGCTGGCATGTAATGAGGCAATCTCAGCTCACTGCAACCTCTGTCTCCTGGGTTCGAGCGATTCACCTGCCTCAGCCTCCTGAGTACCTGGGACTACACGCATGTGCCACCACACCCAGCTAATTTTTGTATTTTTAGTAGAGACAGGGTTTCCCATGTTGGCCAGGCTAGTCTTGAACTCCTGACCTCAAGTGATCCACCCACCTTGGCTTCCCAAAGTGCTAAGATTACAGATGTGAGCCACTGTGCCCAGCCAAAAGATCCTAGATTTCTGAATCATCAGTTAAGGAAGCCGCCTGCCAATCAGTCACTTCACTTTGGATGTTACATGAGTGGAATATAATCTTCTCTCAAGCCATCACATGTGATACATTTTGGAGTTGCTTGCTACAGCAGTTAGTGTCATCTTAATTAATGCTTCATGCTCTTGTGTGATGACTATGCCTAGGAAACGTGGGTGATTTGACACCTGTGACACTGAAGCCCAGGCCATTCTGGACCAGTTAGCATTGAACAAAAGAACAAACCACCAGAAACATGTAAGTATTTAGATTCTCTATATGGACCTGACAGAGGGTCTGTGACCAAAAGGGTGAGGTATTCCCATTCATTCAGCAGTGGATGAGACAGATAAATAACCAGACCATTCCATGCATGCAACAGTTACCATAGAATCACTGACCGAGTCTTGCAAAAGTCAGAAAAGACTTTCCAGGCAAAGAATGTCTAAACTGAGTCTTGACAAATGAACAGGCAGGTATCAAAGTAGAGACAGAGGCTGGGGAAGGTATTGCAGAACAAGGAAACTTGGTTTGCACTAAGTTACAAAGCTGGAAGGTCAGGCTGGCTGTAGTCAGAGGTGATGCTGGAGAGGTCAGAACAAGGACACAAAGGAAGTACCTCTGACACCAGGCTGGAGGGTGTGACCCTTGCTCCTCCTGTCTTGAGGTTGAGTGGGGAAGACTGGGACCCAGACTGGTTTTGAAAGTGTCAGAAGCAGAGCAAAAGGCAGAGAGTCTTTTGGCAGAGAGCAGTGACGAGGCCCCAGTCAGAAGGGGGCTGCGGTGATTCTGACTCTGGATGAGGAAGGATGCTACACTCACAATGAGAAGCCCGGAGCCAACTGGCATTCCATACATCGTCAGAAGCTCCCTGTGCTGGAGGGAGGCTGCAAGGGGCCTTTGCATCCCTGCCTAGGAAGCCATGTAGAATAGTAATTAAGAACACTGACTTAGGAGTTCAACTCAACCGCAGTTGCACCCCTCGTTTTCTAACTGTGTGACTTTGTACAAGTGATTTCACCTCTCTGACCCTCAGTTTCCTCATCTTTCATGATTGGGCTAATACCACCATTCTCCAGGTTTTACGTGAGCCAGAGTACATGAAGCACACAGCACAATACCTGGCACGCAGCAAGTGTTCAGTAAATAGTCCCTCTTAGCACTCTAAGAAAAGCATCTGACCTGACAAGAATAGCCAGGGACACAGCTGGCAATGAGGAAGAAGAAACCTACCTCTTCCTTTCCACCCCTACTCTTAACATCTGGCAGAGGACAGCACATCTGAGATTTGTCTTAGGGGCCTATGGCCGCGTGCCCACAATCTATTATCTGCTGTCATGTACCCTCCCTGCAACTGAGCTTCAAATAAAATATCCCGGGCACCTTTGTACAATGTCACGCACTGGAAAACATCCTCTCTCGCTGCTCTCCGAACAACAGCACCCCCTCCCCATTTATTTGTTTGTCCATCTGTTTATTTCTTTATTTTGCAGGCCCATGTGGCCTGGTGATGTTTATAGGTCTCCTGAAACACCACTGAGAGATGAATCATGAAAACCCAGCTCCTCACCGAGGCCCTCAGTAATGAGCGACCTCATGCCAGGAAAATGCCATCTCAAGTGCTCATTCATTCTGCTCGCCCTGCTCCCACACCCCACCTCAGCTTTGCAGCGGAGGGGGCTAATGGCTTCTTAAAGGTGAGCTGACCCCAGATGCTCTCAGAGCCCTAGCAGGGGCCTTAGGGTGACTGACATGGCTGAGAACGGAATCAATGTGGGGTCTGTGGTCGTTCTGCCAGCATGCCAAGGCCTGCCAGGCTGCTTTAGTGTTTACAGGGTTCCAAGCAGCAGCAGCGTCTGTACCTGCTTAGCGGTGGCCAGCATGCCATCTTGCCAGCCTGTGACACGGCCACTCAGCAGGCTGGGCTTTGACTCTAAACAGCTATTTGACAGATGACAAGATTTTCTAGAGCCGAGTCAAAAAGGAAACAGTGGGCCGAGACCTTCAGAGGAGAGGTCCCAACAGCAAGTAGCTGACACAATTGGGCCTGAAAATGACAGGGAGCCGGGGGATGTGTATTTGGAAGACATGCAGGGGGGTTCTCTTTATGACAGCTACGAATCGTGCAGCTCATGGACTGCATTTGTTTAACAATGTACCCGTTCTAACTGGTGCCTCCAACATGCCCCAATACTGCTTTCTTAGAAATTGATTTCAAGGAGGTGTTTTATTATTGTGCTTGTCATTAGTATTATTTTCGATGTCAATGCAACAAACGTTGAAAATCAAACTGATCAAATGCATCATTGTCAGCAAATGACTTTTTAAGTGATGGGCATTTTTTCTTTGTTCTTTGTCCCTGAAATTGCTGATCTTCTAGTAGGAGAAAAATGGAAGATTTAATTGCATGGAACTGTATATCGTATTTCCCCTCTCCAGAGGGTTCATTATAGGCCCAAAACCAGAGAATTGCTCTGCCACCTCTTGCCTTCTTTTCTAGCTATTCTGGGTTTTAATAATTATTCATTAATTGCGCACTATGATAAGATCCTCACTGTTTTGAAACATTCTCCCTCTGGCCTCCCTACTATTAAAGACCCTGATTGCCTGCCAAGAGCGTAAAATTAAAAATCAAAGTGCTACCTCTGAAAGGTTTAATACGTGCCATATTGAAAGAGTTTTTGCAGCTTACAGCCATTTTACTGCATCTGCGGCTCGAGGGAAAGTGGAGTTCTATGTTGAAATTGTTCTCCTTTGAAACATAAGTCAACAGGACCAGCATTGGGGGAATTTTTCTCATAGCTGTTATCTCCTTTGGATGAGAGGTGTATTCCCCCAGATAAAATTTGCCTCTTGCTGATGTCAGACTTCAAGGATAACTTTAGACTGCAGGAGAGAACCTCCCTCACGGTTCTCTAAATTATAGACAAGCATCCATTTAAAAGGGCAAATCCCACTCAGGCTGGCCCCCAAGGTGATTAGAAATAGAATCCCAGACATGTCTTGCAAAGCCTAGAGCTACCCCACCTACTCTCTTCCCTCTAACTCTGGATTTCTTACTCCTTAAGGGAAGAATGAAAGACTGACTTTACAGTCGACCCAATAAATTTTACACAGGGGCTTATTCAACATAGGATGAATAATAAAGGAATGAACAAATGTAGAAACTTAGCAAAGGACAGGAAAAAGACAAGCTAGAATTACTTTAAAAAAAAATAAATCTTGCAAATTTTGCAGTTACCTTCACTCACTGAAAAATGCCAGAGCAAGCTGATACTTGAGATCCCAAATGACACCCAAATTACCTTTTCATGTGAATACTCCCTGCTTCCTTTTCATTCTTCACCATGGAAGCTTTCTGATCCATATTACCCCTAGCCTTACAATACGTTTCTCAGACTAAGAAGTTAGCGGGGGAAAATATGTATCAAGATCAGAGCGAGGTAACACCCAACTATCTTCCCTGAAGGTGGCAAACCACTGCCTTTGGCAAAGAGTGGCAGGGTCCTCTACTCTTGGAGCCCACTTCCCCCTTGGTTAGAAATACAACCTGGGATTCCAGGAGGAAAGCTGGGGCCCCAGGGCCCCAGGAATGACTTTGTGGTTAAGCATGATCATTATGGATAGCTAGAAAGGAGAGAGAGGATGATACTGTAATCTGGATCATAAGAATAGAAATGGAGAACAAGAACATACAGCACCCACTGAGTACTTCTTATGAAATTTTAACTGTTTAAAGCTTCCATTGTTCTATCAATAGAACCCCAAGTCCTGGCACCTAAGACAGCTCCAATCTGGCTCTGCATAAACTCTCCATTGGCCATCAAAAATGCTCTACTGTAAACAGAGTTCATTGAACTCTGAACAAGCTTCACCTGGTGTCATTTCTTGGACTTTGCTCACAGCTCTTTTCCCATTATAAATACCCTCCCCATTTCTTTCAGTTACTCTAAATATCGCCCCTGCCCCCCGCTCCATTTTTTTTTTGAGACAAGGTTTCCCTCTTGTTGCCCAGGCTGAAGTGTAATAGCACTGTCTCAGCTCACTGCAACCTTGCTTTCTGGGTTCAAGCAATTCTCCTGCCTTGGCCTCCCAAGTAGCTGGGATTACAGGTGCCCGCCACCACACCCGGGTGATTTTTTCATTTTTAGTACCGACAGGGTTTCACCATGTTGGCCAGGCTGGTCTCCAACTCTTAACCTCAGGTGATCCGCCCACCTTGGCCTCCCAAAGTGCTGGGATTACTGGTGTGAGCCACAGCATCTGGCTAAATTTTGCCCTTGCTTCAAAAATCAGGCTCAAGTCTTATCTCCTCTAAAATTCTTTCCAGGGAAGGTCAGGGTAAAAGCCCCCACACAGAGCCTCAATCACAAGTTTCTGCCTGGACTTCCTGTTTTGCATTTTTCTCACATGGCTATAAACATCTGTTTCTCCAATGAAATTCCACGTACGCTGATAATAAAGCCCACATCTCAGGAATTCCTCATGCCCCTCACATGGGGCAGCATGGCAGCTGGGCTCGAGGAGTATCTGTCAGCTAACAAGTTACTGTGAACCTTGTGACCATGTCTTCATTTTGGAAGTCCTGAGTGGTGGGCACACCCTGTGACACATGAGCATGTCAAAAACCTATGAAAGTGGGCGTTCAAGTGGAACAGGCACTTTGGGACTCGATTTAGTGATGTATAAAACACACACACACGTATGTGCTATTTCAATTGTCTTTTGCTGCCTAACAAACCATTCTGAAACTCGGTGGCTTCAAACAGAAACTACTTTAATATTTCTCACAATTCTGTGGGTGCACTGGGCTTGCCTGGGTGGTTCTACTAAACGCAGTGAGAGCCAAGGCTGCACCCATCTGAGATCTGGACTGGGCTGGAATGTTCCAGATGTCTCCCTGTGCATCTTGGTAGGAGAGTTGGAAGGGGGAGCTCAGCTGGGACAGCTCAGCTGACAATGTGGGACATTGTTTATCTCCACGTAGCCTGTCCATGTGGTTTCTCCAGCGGTGTGGCAAGTATTTTATGTGGTTTCTCAGAGCTCCCCAAAAGCACAAGTGGAAGCTGCCAGGCTTTCTTAAGGCTTTAGTGCAAGACTGATGCAGCACTTATTTCTGCTGGTGAGAGTGACAGGTACTGCTAATGGTGACTGGTTTGTTACCTAGATTCACAAGTGAGGAGAATGTTAAATTTCAATGACAAATTAATAAAAATGTATATGTATGATTTTCAAAAATTTCATCTATATTCTCAAACACTCTAAATTCTGTCCCATGAGCCCCTGTGGTTCAGAGGACCCCAGATTAACAACAGCTTAGCTGAGAGTTGAGGGCACTCCTAGTAAGTCATTAGAATATCGTCACAGCAAAGTACAAAGTGACCTTGGAGATCATCAAGGCAGTCTAATCCCAGGTCACAAACTCGAGTGATTGAGGCCAAGTGCTGGGAGAGAAAAGCAGCAGGGAGAGGTCCAGTTTGAGGCTGAAGGAGAAAGTGCCTGCCCCACCTGGAGGCCCACAGGTTCCCTCTGCTGCCCTTGGTCACCAGCAGGAAGCCCCTGGTCTTCATGAGGTCCCTACATTAAACAGGAACAAAGGCCCAGAGAATAAAAGCCCAACATGGGGAGGGCACTTGTCCAAGGTCACAAAGCAAAGGTCTAGAGAATCCAGGCCTTGGGTTTTCTTGACTGTGACGCTGGAGGTGAGCTCTTTTTCAGGTCCTCTCTTTTTCACCTGAGTTCAAATTGTCCCTCATGCACCATGTCCATTAACAGCCATTCTTGAAAGAGAAAGAAGCACTTGCCAATAACAGTGACAGAAAGTGCTCCTGCCACCCCCACCACACGCAATCCCCAGACCGTGCCTAAAGCAAATAGATAACCATCATTCTCAGCAAACTATCGCAAGAAGAGAAAACCAAGCACCTCATGTTCTCACTCATAGGTGGGACTTGAACAATGAGATCACTTGGACTCTGGAAGGGGAACATCACACACTGGGGCCTCTTATGGGGGGGGGAGGGGGAAGGATGGCATTGGGAGTTACACCTGATGTAAATGACTAGTTGATGGGTGCAGCATGCCAACATGGCACAAGTATACATATGCAGGTTGTGCACGTGTACCCTAGAACTTAAAGTATAATAAAAATAAATAAATAAAAAATAAATAAATCATCATGTTAATTTTTTCCCTGAGGACCCTTTCTCAAGGTCTAGACCCATATCTTAGTTTAACAGACTGTGAATGCCATCGGCTCTAGAAAAACCTTACAGCCCCCAGGGGAACCCTAGCAGCTCTGGTTCCCACCCTTCCTAACCCAGCAACCTCCACCTTTTGATGCTACTCCCCAGGGCTTTGTCTCCATAGAATTGTGAAACTAGTCTGACACCTTCGCTCTCTGCACTGACTGCTCCCCGCTTGCCAACTCAAGTCTGCACCGTGACACACTAACCTAGTGCTACCCTTCCTCCTGTGACTCACATCTCCTTCTCAAATAGACATGACTTTAAAAAGAAGACAAGGAACAATGTTTAGGGATGAGGAATGTATTCCAAACAGTGGTGTTTCAGAAATGGTGGCACGCAGGTATCATGCAACACAAGTGCCCTCCCAGTTACCCCTGCATAGAACTTGCTCCCATATACAATTTGTAATATTTACTTTTGATACAGGAAGGGGGCAGGGAAGTGCTGTGTAGAGAAAGGCAAGGTCCCTGGTGAGGGATCCACCCTCAGGCCTGTGCCCACAGACCTAATTGAGGACAGGCACTTCTCTTTTCGTGCCCAAAAAGTTGCTTTTTGGCCTGCCACGCCCCCCATCCTGTGCCCATATAAACCCAAGACCTTAAGTGGGCACAGACACAAGTGGCTGGACCTAGACATCAAGAGGAGCAGAGGAACACACCAGCAGACACTGGCAGGCCAGTGACAGTGGAGCAACACGGACTCCAAGGGGAGTTCTCTCAGGGGGACTTGGAGGTTAGTTTGGCCACTGAGCGGCCCAACCCCAGGGGAAGACCACCTTCCCACACTCCATCCCCCTCCCAGCTCCCCATCCATCTTGCTAAGAGCCATCTTCACCACTCAATAAAACCTTGCACTCACCCTCTAAACCCTCGCGTGATCCAAGTTTTTCGGCACACTGGGTAAGAACTTATGATACAGAAAGTCCTCTGCCCTTAGGATACTGCCAAGGATCTAACTGAACACAAGCCATCTGCAGACAGCAAAGCTGAAGGAACACACTGTAACACACACCCACTGGGGCTTGTAAATACTTATCCCTAGATGCTGCCGCACGACCTCTGCACTTGCCTGTCTGCATGCTCCCCCTTTGGGGTTTGAGCAGCGTGGCATCAAAGAAGCGAGCCACACCCCTGTTGCACACCCTGCAAGAGGGATAAAAACTCTCCTGTTTCACTTTTATAAATCCTTGCTGCTAGCTGAGCATTGAGCTAAGCACTTTGGTATGTGTTATTTCAATTCACTCTCTCCGTAAGTCTAAAAAAATGCTATTTCAATGCCCTTCTACAAGTGAGGAAACTGAGGCACGGAGAGGCTCAATAACTCACCTAGGTTGACAGGGCTGTTGATTGTACTCAACCAGAGCTTTACCTCTGATCTGCGGGACTAGAACACTTCTTATTCTGCGTCATATTAGAATCACAATTTTGCAGCTCCTTGGCCAGGTTCCGGAAGCAGCAGGTTGCAGACTAAACCCTCCTCTGGCTTGCTGCTCTGCAGATTCTCCGCCCGCCCCCAAACCTGGGCTCCTGCTTCTCAGGGTGAGGGTTTGCATTCTCAAGCGGGGAGGCCACGGCTCCACCAGCAAGCCCCAGCATCAGATGGCAAGCCCACTAAATGAAAGTGACAGCCAAGCCCATGAATATGTTTGTAAAAAGACAGCTCAGCATCTCAATTTAATTCTAACAAAATTCAATTTCATTCAAGGAATGGTCTCCCTTTGGCCTCTGCTACCCTGCCCTGATGTCTCTCTTATTTAAATGTGTGCAGCTACAACCTTCTGCTGCTCAGCCGGCTGAACACCCCTCAGGGATTCTTAATGGGGAGCAAGGCACTGCTGGATTCATTAAATCCCACTGCCAAATAGCATCCATCCTCACCCAGGAATGCTTGGTAGGAGATACATTATAAAAGCACGCGTAACAGAGGGGAAGATCAGCCCATGAGTTTCCTGCGGGCATCCATCTTCCCTTGTATGAATGACTGCACCTTCCCAGGCCGGTGAGAAGCAGGAAGGAACAGAGAAAGTGAACAGACGTGAGTTCCCTGGACCTTTTTGGAGAGCAGGGATGTTTCTGGGGCCATCAATGAGATGTTCATTTGGGCTTTGCCAAGAAGCACCAGGCCACTGAGCAGACTAATGGGCCGGGCGAATGGCCCATTCCACATCATCGTTCCCACACATACAGCTTTTATCACGGCTTTCCTCCATGCCTGGGATGTCTTCTCATCTCCTCTTACCTCAGCCTACACATGTCTACTTCATTTACCTCTTTCTGATGCCACCTTCTCCCTGAAGCCACATCAACCTAACCTTTGTCATTATTAACTTCCAGAACTACAATATGCACATCCAACAGCCTAGTGGTGATGCGCACAGGGTCCGGTGTCAGGCTGTCTGGGGTCATGTCCCAGCTCTACCTTTTATGTGACCTTAGGAATGTTTCTTTCCTAAGCACTCATTGACTGTACCTCAACTTCTCCAACAGTAAAATGAAGCAAACAGTACCTACATCACATGTATCTCAGAGGAAATGAACATGTAAAGTGCTTTGTATGATGCCTGACACGTGGTAAGTACTCAGCAAGTGTTCATTGTTATCAATATGTAGTTTCATTCCTTACCTTCTATACCCTGCCATCCATGTATCCTCAGCTTCAGCCACATTAAGCTGTTCCCCCCTTTCCAAACACCATGCATTTTTAATGTTTCTACTTCTTTCAGTTCTCTCTGCCTAAAACTCTCTCCTGCTGCTTCTCACCTAGCAAACTCCTATTCGTCTGCAAAGTCTAATTCAAATGTCCATTTCTCTGAGATATCTACCTTAAGCAGGCCAGACAGAATGACTTGAGCCCCTTTTTATATGTTCATAAGACTTTATATATAACCTTCTATAAAAGCAGTACTTATCCTTCTGCTTTATGGTTAGTTGTTTAAAAGTCTGTCTCCGCCATCAGATAGCAGACCTCTCAAAAGACAAGTCATAATTGTCTTTTTGTCTGCAGCACCCAGCTTGGGACTGTATGCTGTGTTTAATTGGATCCCTCTGTGTAGAGGTTGCATTCTCTTCCCAGGGCTGTTGGCTTAGCTTCTTGTGATGCCAAGGCCAGTATCTTTTATGCCCTTATAGCTCAGAACTCAAAGATTTCTTTGGTGATAATGAATACCCTCCACAACCATGGCTTGTGATAGGCAGTTCTCAGAGCTTCAGTAGTTCAAACAAAGAACTTGCCTTTCTTTTTTAAAATCATTCTGGCAAGGGCTGATAGACATCTGTCATGTGCCCAGATATGAGTTGCGTGCCGTGGGAAGAGAGGAGAAAGTTAACAAATGACAAGACTAGTGACCTTGTGAAGTGGTGAACAGAACTGAGAGCCAGACCTGACCTTCTCATGTGGGAGGTTATCTCACACATGCATGGAACAACCTGGGACTCAGAGTAAGGCAAGCATGTCTTGGTTAAGGAAAAGGATCTTGGAGGTAGGAGTCCTTGGCTGGGTTGTGAAGTATATTTATGCAAACCTCCATAGTCAGCATAAACACACATGAACACACACATGTTCACACCCACAAATGTGCACATACCTTTCTCTGTCCCTCCCGCTCCCCACACCCTGCACTCTGCTATCACTATAATGCATTGTTTAAAAATCAGGCCTAAATAACACAGTGTTTTTTCTGTCCTTAGCATGAGTCAGTGGCCTTGACTCCTTCAAAGGTTGGAGGCATGAAAATGTTTCTTGAAAAGAATGTTGACATTTTCAGCTTTTGGTGAATAGCTCCTGACTTCAGTGGATTTCAGTAACCCATTTCACACACACATGCCCACAAATGTACACCCTTTGTGATCACCTTTTCCCCCCTTCTTAGTTGACATATAACAATTGTACATATTAATGGGATAGTGATATTTCAGTACATGTATATAATATGTAGTGATCAGATCAGGAAAATTAGCATGTTTATCACCTCAAACATTTATCATTTCTTTGCATTGGAAACATTCCAAATCCACTTTTGCAGCTTGTTGAAAACATACAATATATTGTTAACTATAGTCATCCTACACTGCTATAGAACACTAGAACTCATACCTCCTCTCTAGCTGTAATTTTGTATCCATTAGCCAACTTCTCCAGATCTTCTCCTCCCCGTATCGGACTCAATCACAATTCCATTCTCTACTTCTATGATGTCAATTTTTTTTATCTCCCACATGAGTGAGAACACGTGGTATTTGGTTTTCAGTGCCCGACATTTTACTTAATGTCTTCCAGTTCCTTTTTTTTTTTTTTTTTTTTTTGAGACAGAGTCTCGCTCTGTCGCCCAGGCTGGAGTGCAGTGGCGCGATCTCAGCTCACTGCAAGGTCCGCCTTCCGGGTTCATGCCATTCTCCTGCCTCAGCCTCCTGAGTAGCTGGGACTACAGGCGCCCGCCACTGCGCCCAGCTAATTTTTTGTATTTTTAGTAGAGACGGGGTTTCACCGTAGTCTCGATCTCCTAACCTTGTGATCCGCCCGCCTCGGCCTCCCAAAGTGCTGGGATTACAGGCGTGAGCCACCGCGCCCGGCTCCAGTTCCATTCATGCTAAAGTGAATAAGAGAATTTCATTTTTTTTTTTTTGTAGCTAAATAGTACTCCATTGCATATATATATCACATTTTCCTTATCCATTCATCTTTTTATAAAAATTTTGGTCAATTCTATATCTTGGGTATCGTGACTAGTGCTGCAATAACCACGGAAGTGCAGATCTCTCTCTGATAATCTGATTTCCTTTCTTTTGGATAAATACCCAGTAGTGGGATTGCTGGATCATATGGTAGTTCTATTCTTAGTTATTTGAGAAACCTCCATACTGTTTTTCATATAGCTGTACTAATTTACATGATCATCAACAGTATGTCAGAGTTCTTTTTCCTTCACAATCTCACTAGCATTTGTTTTTTCTCTTTTTAAGCCACTCCGAGGCTAAAAAAAAATCTCTGATCTCTGTGGTTTTGATTTGCATTTCCCTGATGATTAGTGATGTTGAATATTTTTTCATACAGTGGTTGGTCATTTGTGTTTTTTTGGAGAAATGTCTATTCAAATCATTTGCCCGTTTTACATAAGATTATTCAGTTTTTTGCTTTTGAGTTATTTGAATTCTTTGTAGATTCTGGATATTAGTCTCTTGCAGGATGTATAGCTTGCAAATATTTTCTCCCATTCTACAGGTTGTCTCTTCATGCACTTCATTGTTTCCTTTGCTGTGCAGAAGCTTTTTAGTTTGATAGAGTTCCATTTGCCTATTTTTTGTTGTCTGTGCTTTTGAAGTCTTACCCATAAAATCTTTGCCTAGACCAATATCCTGAAGCATTTCCCCTATATTTTCTTCTAGTAATTTTATAGTTTCAGGTCTTGCATTTATTTAAATCTTTATCCAATTTTGAATTAATTTCTGTATATGGTAGGAGATAAGAACCTAGTTTCATTTTTCTGCATATGGATATCTAGTTTTCCCAGCACCATTTATTGAAGAGGGTGAGCTTTCCCCAATGTGTATTCATGGTACCTTTGTTGAAAATCAGTTGGCTGTAAATATGTGGATTTATTTCTAGATTCTCTTGTTCTATTGGTCTATATGTCTGTTTTTATACCATTATGCTGTTTTGGTTACTATAGCTTTGTAGTATATTTTGAAGCCAGGTAGTTATGATGCTTCTGGCTCTGTTACTTTTGCTCAGTATTGTTTTGGCTATTTGGGGTCTTTTGTGGTTCCATACAAATATAAGGTTTTTTTTTTTCTTTCTATTTCTGTGAAGAATGTCATTGGTATTTTGATAGAGATCTGTAGCTTGCTTTGGGTAGTATTGTCATTTTAACAATATTCTTTTAATCCATGAGCATGGGTTATCTTTCCAATTTTTTTGTCTTCAAGTTCTTTCATCAGTGTTTTGCAGTTTTCATTGCAGATATCTTTAGCCTTTTTGGTTAAATGTACTTCTATTTTTCATAGCTATTATATATGAGATTGCTTTCTTGATTTATCAGCTGGTTCGTTATTGGTATATAAAAACACTGATTTTTGCATGTTTTTATCCTGCAACTTTATTGAATTCATTTATCACTTCTAAGAGTTTTTTGGTGAAGTCTTTAGGTTTTCCTATATGTAACATCATGTCTGCGAAGAGGGACAATTTGATTTCCTTTTTTTTCAGTTTAGATGCTTTTTCTCTTATCTAATTGCTCTGGCGAGGACTTTCAATACAATGTTGAAAAAGAGTGGTACAAGTGGGCATCCTTGTCTTGTTCCAGTTCAGTATGATCCAAGCTGTTGGACTGTCATATATGGCTTTTACTATGTTGAGGTATGTTTCTTCTATACCTAATGTTTTTTAGAGATTTTATCATGATGGGATGTTAAATTGCATTAAATAATTTTTCTGCATCTATTGAAATGATCGTGTGGTTTTTATCCTTCATTCTCTTGATGTTATGTATCACATTTAATGATTTGTGTATGTTAAACCATCCTTACATCCCTGGGATGAATCCCGTTTGATCAGGGTGTATTATCTTTTTGATGTACTGTTAGATTTGGTTTGCTAGTGTTTTGTTGAGGATTTTTGCTTCTATGTTCATCAAGAATATTCACCTAGAGGTTTGTGTGTGTCCTTGTCTGGTTTGGTATCAGGGCAAATGCTGGCCTCATAGAATGATTTAGGAAGAATTCCTACCTCTTCATTTTTGGGGCAATAGTTGGAGAAGAATTGGTGTTAGTTCTGCTTTAAAAGTTTGGTAGGCACATGTTCTTACTTACAAGCAAGAGCTAAACTATGGATATGCAGGGGCATATTCTGGACACCGGAGATGCAGAGGAGGGAAGGTTGGAGGAGGGTGAGAGAAGGAAAATTACTTATTGGGCTCAATGTATACTATTCAGATGACAGGTACACTAAAAGCCCAGACTTCACTACAATTCACCAACGTAACCAAAAACCACTTGTGCCCCTAAAGCTATTGAATTTTTTTTAAAACAACAACAACAAAAAATAAGTTTGGTAGAATTCAGAAATAACGTGATCCGGTCCTTGTCTTTTCTTTGTTGGGAGACTTTTTAATTACTGAGTCAACCTTGTTACTCATTGTTAGTCTGTTCAGGTTTTCTATTTCTTCTTATTTCAATCTTAGTAGGTTATATGTGTCTGGAAATTTATCCCCTTTCTCTAGATTTTCAAATTTGTTGGCATGTAGTTGTTCATAATAGTCTTTAATGATCCCTTGTATTTCTGGGATATTAGTTGTAATGTCTCCTTTTTCATTTCTGGTTTGAGGTTTTTTTTTTTTTTTTTCCAGTCAAATGTTTTGTCAATTTTATCTTTTTAAAAATGTTTCATTAATCTTTTGTATTTTTTCTCTATTTTGTTTAGTCCTGCTCTTATCTTTATTTCCCTTTCCTTCTGTTAATTTAGGTTTGTTTTGTTTTTGCTTTTCTAGTACATTGAGGTGCGTTGTTAGGTTGTTTATTTGAAATCTTTCTACTTTTAAAATTTAAGCACTTATCACTATAAACTTCCCTCTTACCGCTGTTTTTACAGTATCCCATAGGTTTTGTGTGTTGTGTTTCTATTTTCATTCACTCCAAGAAATGTTTGGATTTCCTCCTGAATTTTTCATAGACTCACTGGTTGTTCAGGGGCTTTTTGTTTAATATTCATGTATTTATACAGTTTGTGATTACTTTTTCATACGGCTTCTGCTTAGCCAAGAAAATGGTGACCTCCAAAGTATAGACAAGCATGGTCTCCCTTTGGGAGACCCAGCTGTGATGCGGACAGTCAATGTGGATGGACAGCATTTGCGGGTAGACACCCAGCATCTGAGGATTCTTTTACCCATATCTCATCCATGAGCAGATCTGTGGTGTTAAGAGGAACTCCCAATATCATTTTTGGGGGAAGTCACATTCACAGCAGGCCTAGCTTAGCAAGGAGAGTTGGAGGAGCTGGAACCCAACCTCGGTTTACCGGCTTGAGTGGTCTGCTGGCACGCAATGATGATCTTGCACTCCTCAAACCCCCTGGAAATCAGAGACAGTGGCAATTCACCAGTGTCCTCACTACCACACCTTGCTCCCATGCTTAATTTCACTGCAGAGCACAGCCCCTCAGTTTTGCTCCCTATCAATAATTAGCTCATTCATATTTTGGTGATGAAGTATCAGAGGTAGAAAGGACCCAGGGAGCACCTAAAATAGCTGCCTTGGTGTTTATTTCCCCCAGATGTAGACATTAAGTGATGCTAAGACTAGAATCTAAGCAGTCCAGAGATGGAACATTCACCTCATGCAGAGAAAAATTCTCTCCCAGCTACAGACACTACCTCCAGCCATGGTCAGTTGCCTCAAAAACTGTTGCAAAGGCAGACAGAGAGAGAACAGGATGGGAAAACAACCCAATCCCACTCCTCTTCTGCAAAACACATCGAAACGAAGGTATCACACCACGCGCTCTTCTGATTGTGGGTCAGCAGAAGCATCTTTGAAATATGAAAGAAAAATAGATCTTTGTTTTTAAAAAGATATTTAAGAGTCTCAAAGGGAAAAAAATCCATAATCTCCCCCTGGAAGGTTGTTAAAAATGTAGTCCTCTCGTGCCTGGAATATCTGCCCAGCAGGAGTCGCTTCCTCCACTCCCTTTATAACTTAGACCCTTGAGAGCGCCTGGTTAAAGTAGAGAACACATAAACCACTTCACACAGGCATGAAAGCAGTTTGGAGATCACCACCACTGCACCTCCACCCGCTTCCTGCTTCCTCGTCAACTAACCTTGATGGTTTTTTGTTGTTGTTGCTGCTGTTTTATTTCCCCACTGCATCATTTTCCAGCAGTTCAGCCCTTTCTTTCTCGTGCCTGGATGCTCTCCATGTGCCTGACCTGTGCCAATTACATTCTCAGTGCTTGGAGGACCAGGACCTTGTCACACGTCACAGTGCTGCTCATGTAAGGTCACAGGGCCCTAGACTTTCTCGTTCAGAGGGATCTCTGAGATTGACTGCCCAGTGGCTCTCAGATGCTGGTGTGGATTTTAGTCTGCCTAGTGTGGAATGCTGAGCTTCTGTAGAATTTCTAGGCTCCCTGGTGGACTGGGATGCTTGTGGAAGTTTTCCATCTAGCTGCCCTTCACATTTTAAAGGAGCAGCGTAGTCTTTCCCCAGTGCCACATCTAGGAGGTAGCAAACCTGAACTCTAGAACACAGGAATTCAGTTGTCCTGGCCTCTCCACATGCTTTTCACTGTACTGGTGTTCTTATCCCTGAGTAACATTAGAATTAGGAGCCTTAAACAAATAACAACAAAACCCAATTGCTTTAAAAAAAAAAAAAAAAAAAAAAAAAAAGTTCACCTTACACCAGCCAAATCAGAAGCTTTGGACGTGGGGCCTGGGCATCGTTATCTTTAAAAAAAAAAAAAAAATTCCCTTGGTGATTCTTATTCAATTCAAATTGAGAGCCACAGGCTTCCCCAGGTTACTCTCAGTTGAAACTGGTTTAACAAATACCTGCAAATAAAGTTCTTAAGAAAGAGGCTTTAAACCAATCTGTATGTAGCAGCCAGTGCCTAGATACTAACTAAAGATAAGATCAAATTCCTGCAAGGAGAGTGAATTCTCAGCCTCAGAAGGAGCTGCCAGCAACTTATCCTCCTGCCTTTGAACTGGAGGCCAGGGTGCAGCCAATCAGCCTACCCATGCCTTGGGAAGCCAGCCCTGCATTTTCTGCAGTCCCAACCTGCTGCTGGTCAGTCTCAGGAACAAACAGCTACTTATGGATTAGCTGAGCTTAGTGTGGCTATGCTGGTTCAGCACAGCATGGCAAAGTCAAGAAGCCAGAGCTGCTCACTATGCATGGGTACTGAACTTTGGGCATGGGATCAGGAGCCCCTGTGTGACCCACTATGGGGCAAACCGATTCTCTCTCCTGGACTTTGAATTTCTGCCTAGTGGGTCAATAGTGTTTGGACTTCCCTACCCCTAGAACCCAGTAAATTTTCATCATCATTTTCATATTGCTTGTTTGACTTGGGTTCCCCTATCAGATATTCTTCAGCTGATTTATAAATGGTCCATGAACACATGTGTTATACAACGGTGAGACTACATGCCAAATGCCTATGCCTTTACAGTGTTTACCAGGGTCCATTCCAGGTTAAACGTGGTAAAAATTACAAAATATGAGGCAGGGCTTCCAAGAGTGCTTCTGGAGCTGCTGCTTCCTTCTCTACTTGACAAGTGCTAGAGATTTTAGAGTCCACTGAGAAAGCCTTTGATTTGCTTCTGAGATGTCCCCTACATGAAGTAAATTCCTTACTCTGTGTCCAGTGAAGAGACTGTCAAGGAAGAGCCTGCTCTGTGCACCAGAGCCCACAGTGCATCACCCAACATACCTGACACAGAAAATGAGATGGCGGAATCCAGAGCCAGGAAGAAGCTCAGAAGAAAGAAAGGGTCTGCAGAAGTTTAGAAGCTAGAACTGTTCTTGCTCCTCAGGCTGGGCAGCTGATGTTCTAGAAGCCAATGTAAGCAGAGCTGCTTATATCAGGGGCACTTACCCTTTCCACACAACCTGACTCCAACCCAAGTCAGCTTTCCACTTGGGTGTCTAGAAACTGGAAGCTCCAGTCCCTGGCTGTGCCTTTACTGTCTCTCTGCATTTAGGGTAGCTTAGATCCCACCCCAGTTCCCCATGCTACTCCTGTCCTGACTAGAACCTGGTCTCACCTCTCCTTCATTTTTGACCTGGGCTCTTTATGACCTTGAGGAAGAACAAAGGTCACAGGACCCACACAAGGAAAATGCTTTCCACTAAATGAAAAATGGAAACATCAATTAAGCCAACTAGAGATAGCCACAGTAATATAAAGTTGGCTTTGCACAACAAACGTGTTCAATCAGAAAGCCAAGCAATGGTTCTCAACCTGGGATATACATGGGAATCAACTGGGGATCTTTTTAGAAACATTTCTACTCAAGTTCCATTCCCAGAGATCCTGATTTCATTCATCTCCGGTTCAGTGTGGTCATTGGGATGTTTTTAAAACTTCTCATGTGATATAATGTTCCAAGCCAAGGATGAGAAGCATTTGGACAAAGGGACACTGGAAAAATAGAGGCAGAGACCACAAGAGAGGCAAAGAGAAAAAAAAAAAAAAAAGATTGGGGGAAGGAGGGGAGGAAAGAGAATTTTAGATTGGGATTTAAATCAAACGAAGGTGAATGAAAAAAGAGTCACACAGGGCAGGAAGGAGAAGGGGACTAGGGAAAGGAATCAGACTGATGAAGAGAACGCAGGTGGCTAGGGGAAGGGAGGAAGGCAGGGAGAAGGATATGGGAACAAAAACAAAGAGAAAGCAAGTAAACGCAGAATAGATCCAGGTGAAAGAAGAGGGAAAAAAAGAACACCATTTATTGCGCGCTTACTATGTGCTGCGGGCATTGCAAAACAGAGAGAGAAGGAAAAGGGAGTAAGGAAAACAAAGCCCCTAGACACGGGCCACCGAGAGGAGAGAAGAGGAAGAGAATTTTCAGAGCAAAAACGAATGCATTGAACAAATACATGCAACCTGTTTCAAAGAGCCCAGGCAACAGCAGTTTGTAGTCAATTTTTTATAAATCTCAGTGGGGGCAATAAACCCAGGATTTTCTTTAAGCTTGGTCTTTTTCCTTCCACATGCAGTTGGCCTCTAGCACCCTGAAGATGTTCTTCGCTGCACTGCGCTGGGGTGCAGGCCAGCTTGGAGAGCCAGTGGGGCTCAGATGATCTGGGAGGAAATGCTTTTCCACAAGGGTAGGGGAGAGCTGGCTACACTGAAGAGCCCCAGCTCACTGAGGCTCCCTGACATGAGCTCTTACCAGCAGCTCCATTTTTGTTTCTCCTCTGAAAAGAATCAAAAGAGAAGGGGCTGCCAAGGGAGCTCAAGGGCATAGTTATAATTAAATTCTCCCTAGTACTTTCATTAGAAACCTGCTTTGGTGGTTTATTCCTCAGCAGTAAAACTGGAGCTGCTGCGCTGGTTCTCACAACACAGGAGCTTGGCAGGAACAGAAACACACTTTGGTCACAGCAAAAAATTGCACATTATGATGACTAAGCCAGAACGAAGGGTAAATGTTTCTGGATACTGAACAAGTTCCCCATTCTCCTCCAACACAGAATTACTCCATAATAAAATAAGTCACCTTCCATGCTAAAGAAAAGGAATTGAACCCTTGATCAGCAGAAAATGAACTCTGAGTCGTCTCCAGTGGTGGGGATGTGGAGGTGCTGATCTGTTCCTCCAGGTCTTCTACGCACCTCCACCTGGGTCACCAGGCCACCCAGGACAAGGACTTGTAGGTTACAGCTTCCAAGAAAGCGAACTCATTTCCCACTTGAAAAAAACAAAACTAGGCCCATGGTAACCTTAGCTTGAGGTGCAAACTAACTGCATGAGGTATGTGCTACAAGTATTACCGCCCACCTGGCCAGTCCTAATGCTATTCTAATGAAAAGGAAAAAGGCCGGGCATGGTGGCTCACACCTGTAATCCCAGCTCTTTGGGAGGCCGAGGCAGTCAGGTAGATCATGAGGTCAGGAGTTCGAGACCAGCCTGGCCACCATGGTGAAACCCCCGTCTCTACTAAAAATATAAAACTTAGCCAGGCATGGTAGCGCACACCTGTAATCCCAGCTACTAGGGAGGCTGAGGCAGGAGAATCACTTGAGCCTGTGAGGTAGAGGTTGCAGTAAGCCAAGATTGCACCATTGCACTCCAGCCTGGGCAATAAGAGCAAAACTCTCTCAGAGAGAGAGAGAAAAAAAAAGTAACAACAAAGCAATTCACCTCTGAATACCCAAGACCACCTCCACTTACATAGCCTTCATTATAGCCATACAGTATTTCAAGTGCTTTACCAATATTAAACGGTTTAATCCTCAACTCAACTCTATGAGATAAGTATCATTATTAGATTCGTTTTACAGATGAAGAAACCAAAGCATAGAGTGGCGAAGTAACTCTCCCAAGAGAGTTAGTAAGTGGTGGATTTGGAATAAAACCCAACCAGACACTGGCCCTGGAAGCCACCTTTCTATTCTGCCTTTAAGAGGTATCTTGGTGTCTCTCCCCATTTCTCCAGAGTAAAGGTGAAACTGATGCTATTAAACAGATGACTCAGGATCTGAAACACTCTGAACCCACAGATAAAAGTGTTTAGTTAGGTTTGGATCGGAGGCAGGGAAGGGATTTAAATTTTCTGAATAACTGTTTCAATTCACTACTATTAAAAATTTAGTGAACATTTACTGTGTGTCAATTTCTATGCCCAGAGGGATAGGAAAGAAATACTAGATGGGACCAAGCAAAATCAGTTCTAAACTGCTCTACGATCCTTTAACATCCCTGCATCAAAATTTTACTAGCTATTGAGGAGGCAAGACACACACAGGCACATTCATATACACACATACAACAGCACACAAGACTCTTTAGACTTAGAGATCATTTCAGCCAAAAAGAGACCCAGGAAAGCATCAAGTCCAACCTTTCCTTTTAACGAATGAGGCCTAACAGCCCCAGAGGACTCAAATGCCTTGCCAGCGTCACCTGACCCCTGTTCCCCACCCCTGGTTATGAGGAGTTTGAAGGCAGAATGGGGTGGGTATGACGTGTCTCCCAGTGATACAGTAGGGAAAGGCAGAAAGTCACCCATCCTGGCTGTAATTTTCTACTCCTGTGACAATCAACCCAGAGATTATCTGTAAAGATTTGACAGAGGAATTTGGCAACACTTGGACCTCCAATCAAGGTGACCTGGACAAAACATCAGGGAGGTGGGATGGGAGGAATACGTTTCTAGGCAAAGATGGGGTGACCAGCAAAGGAATGATTAAACTGAAGGACAGAGATGAGCTGCCCAAAGAGTCAGATGGAGAGCGCTTCTTTCCTCCAGTGCTGCAAGCTCTCAGGACTTGCAGCCTCAAGTATCTCTCTAATGTGAATCCCATCTGTTTCTTGAAGTGTTGATCCTCCAATCAGGACCTGTCCCTGAACACCAACTGCCTACTTGCATCTCTGCTTAGGTGACTCAAAAAAAAAAAAAAAGTCACATCAAACTGAGCATATCCAAATACACTCCCAGGCTTCCCAAGCCTGCTCTTTCCTTCCTCATCACAGTTCATGACAACCCCATCTTTCCATTTGTTCAGGTCAAAATCTTCTAAGTTATCCTATGTGTAGTAAAGAACTTGGCTGGCTCTTGTCTTCAGCTCCTGGGAGTTAACCTATAAGCCTCTGAATTTCTGAAGAGACAGCAACGTCTTTGTTTTCATGCTGAGTCTCTCAGACCATGTCTGATCATGTATGCCAATGGAACGACTCATGGTGGGTCCCTAGATCGTTTTTGCTAATGAGATAACTCAAGATAGGGCAAGTCACACCAGAAAAACCAACCATGTGATTAGGGGGTTGGGACTTCAGCACACATGATATCAGCCTGACCTCCAGGAGGGAAAGGAGGAGAGCTGAAGACATGGGCTATGATTCAATCAATCAGGCTTATGTAGTGAAATGCCAGTGAACACTGGCCATTGAAGCTCAGGTGAGCTTCCTTGGTTGCCATGACTCTTGGAGTATTGTCATATGTTGTGTTAAGAGAGCAATGTGTCCCTAAGGATGGAAGCTTTGCACTTGAAACTCTCAGATTTTACCCTATGCAATTCTTTAATTTGTATCCTTTTGCTGTAATAAAACTGTAATCTTCAGTATAGCGCTTTCAGTGAATTCTGTGGGTCTTGCTGGTCAATTACCAAACCTGAGGGTGGTCATGGTCATCACACCTCAATGTGTAGCCAGCTGGTCAGAAGTGAAGGTGACCCTGCGACTCTTGAATTTATAGCTGGTGTCTCAAGTGAGGATAGTCTTATAGAAGACTACCCCCTTCATCTGTAAAGTCTGGCCCAACCCCAGGTACCTGGCGACTTCTATTTCTCTCACATGCTGCATCCAATCTACCAAGAAATCCTGCTGGCTCCAGTCTAAAGGTATTTTTAGCATCCAATCACTTCCTGCCATCTCCTGGTCTACGCCAGAAGTCTCTCCCTTGGATTACTGCATTAGCTTTCTAACTACCCTCCTTGCTTCCTCTCTTACCCTTTAGTCTCTGCTACTCAACACAGCATCCAGAGTGATCCTTTCAAAGACTCAGTCAGATCAGATCATGTCACTCCTCAGTTCAAGCCCTCCCAATGGCTCTGTGTCCAACTCCAAGAAAAAGATGAAGTCTTTAGTGTGGTTCTCCAGACCTGGTCCCCCCAAACACCACTTTTTTCCCTGACCTCATTTCCTACTACCCGCTTTCTCCCCGAGTCTGCTCGACCACACCAGCCTCACTTGACATACCAGGTGTGCACCCATCCTAGGACTTTTGGACCTCCTGTGCCTTCTACCTGGAATTCTCTTTCCCTAGGTATCCTCAGGGCTTACTTCCTCACCTCCTTCAGGTCTTTGCTCAAATGTCACTGTCTCAGTGAACCCTTGCTGACACACTCTACAGTTTCACTCCCATGTTTGATCTTTCTCTTTAGCACTAATTCCCATTTGGCATGCTACGTACGTGGCACTTGTTTATTTTCTTATCCTTCCACCAACTAGACAATAAACTCCATGACGACAGGGATTTTTGTCTATTTTGCTCTTAATGTCTAGAATACCACTTGGCATTTAATGAATTCTCAATAACTATTTATTGCACAAATGAACAAGTCCCCGTTTACCAAATAAATATAATTTGGTTCTTATTCATTGTTGGTGGGAATGAGAAATGGCACAGCCACTTGGAAGACAATTTGACTGTACACCAACCCCACACTGGCCGTATATATACCATACGACACAACAATCCCACTTAACCCAAGTGAATTCAAAGCCATGTTCACACAAAAGCTTATACATGATTTTTTAAATCAATTTTATTCATAATTTCCCC
This sequence comes from Papio anubis, assembly GCF_008728515.1. Taxonomy (NCBI): domain Eukaryota; kingdom Metazoa; phylum Chordata; class Mammalia; order Primates; family Cercopithecidae; genus Papio; species Papio anubis. The sequence goes on along the minus strand of NC_044985.1, from coordinate 17,082,045 downwards.
AAACTGGGAACTACCAACATGTCCTTTCCTGCAGCTTATCCACTGTGATGTTGATCTTTGGCTACAAACACTGGGATCTGCATAACAGATGTGTTTCTCGTTTTACAATTCCATCATAAATTGTCACATTGGCACTTGAGTTTCTAAATCTGTATTAGACAGGTTTCTCTAGAGGGACAGAAATAATGGGATACATGTATATATGGAAGGGAGTTTATTAAGGAGTAGTGACTCACACAATCACAAGGTGAAGTCCCATAATAGGCCCTCTGCAAGCTGAGGAGCAAGGAAGCCAGTCCAAGTCCCCAAACCTCAAAAGTAGGGAAGCCGACAGTGCAGCCTTCAGTCCGTGGCCCAAGAGTCCCTGGTGTAAGTCCAGGTGACCAAAAACTGAAAAACTTGGAGCCCAGTGTTTGAGGACAGGAAGCATCCAGCATGGGAGAAAGATGGAGGTGAGAAGACTCCATTGGTCTAGTCCTTCAATGTTCCTCTGTCTGTTTTTATCCTAGCTGTGCTGGCAGCTGATTAGATGGTGCCCACCCAGGTTGAGGATGGGTCTGTCTCTCCCAGTCCACTGACTCAAATGTTAATCTCCTTTGACAATACACACACACACACACACACACACACACGAACAATACTTTGCATCCTTCAATCCAATCAAGTTGACACTCAATATTAGCCATCACAATATATCAGTCTTCCCAGGTGGTTGGTGGGAGTCCATCCCTGAAAGACAGACCCAAATTCATTGTGCTGACAGTAAGGATGAGGAATAGTGCTTAGGCTTGAGTGCCACTATTAAAGCAAGTGACTCTTTTTTACAGTCTCTTCACCTTCTCTTCTTTGGCAAGTCCCAAACTCAGTGCCTACCCTTGTGGTATCAATGCAACCTCATTTGCTTATCTTTGAATCAAATACTAGTAAGCCTCAGCCCGCCATAGGTCTTGCGCCTAGTCCACTCCTCACTCCACTAATGTAGAAACAGGGGCTGAGTGCTTGTCTAAGGTCACACAGGGGACCAATGACAGTCTGGGCTAGAAGCTCAGGGCTGATCCTCTAAGGACCTAGCCATCATCTGTGTGAGTGTGCACACGTAAGCATGTGTGTATCTTCAACCTCACTGTGTTTTCTCCTTCTGACTAAAGCTTTCTCTCTCATTCTCCTTCCTTAGATTTCTCGATTTGATAAGAAACAAATTTGCTAGCCAGAAAATGCTAGCAGTGAAACTCAAAAATTGACCAATGTGTGGTTTAAACATTACCTTGCAGCATGTTTGCATTTGAATTTCTGTTGCTCAATAGCTTCAAGTTATTTGGGTTTGGCCAAAGTCAGTACCATGTCAAAGAACAAATGATAAACTGTTTAAAGTTTAATTCTACTATATGAAAAGAAATAATGGGAGCAGCTTAATTTCTGCAAAGGCATGTTGTGGTTCAAATGAACTTTAAGCAGAGCTAGCGCACCCATGAGGGTTACTGAGCAATAAAATTAAGGCACATCAGCCCCTTTCTCCCACATATTAAATTACAATGCCTTTCTCAACCTTCCCCCTTCCTTAATAAAACAAACACTCAAACTCATCACTGAGATAGAACCAGCTGCTCCATGTCCTGCAGCAGCAGGGAGAAAGACAGACATTCCTTCAAGTAAAGTATAATTTTAATCTTTATGGCTCTGACAGTTAGAGCAATCGGACACCTTTTGTTTGGAAATACTGATCCCTTAAGTTGAAAACTAATAAAACCAAATAGGCTTTCAGGAATGTTCATCAAGTGAGAAAAGCAAAAGGAAAGGCTCCATAAACTAGCTGTGTCCAAGGATAGAGGCCACTTCCGCACACACAGCCCAGACGCTCTCTAATGTGCCTGAGTATGCAAGAGATCTCGGCTCTGCCTAAGACATCTGAGCTGAAACTCAAAGAGGAGCATAGTGCCTAGTAGTTCAAATGAAATTAGCTTAAAGGATATGGAAATTTTATCAGATAAGCAAAATTAATTGAAATTACATCTCTGCCTAGAAGATATGCACATGGAAAAAATGATTTGATTCAATGTGACAATTAAAATCTCATTATGTATCCTGTCCCCAGTGATCCATGGGAGACTTGAGAGCTGATGGAGGACAGACTGAGCCTCTTGGCTCAGCAGCCAATGTGGAGGAGACATGGTTGCCAGGTAACTGCTTAGTAACCAAGAAGGCAGAGGGGCAATGGGGAGGGGCGGACGTTGCCAGAAAGGCCACCTCCAAGCTTTTGTTGCAGACATGGGTCCCATGATTCTTTGCCTGGACCTACATAACAATCTTTGGAAAGGTGAAAAAGCTCTCAGTCAGCCCATTTGTCTTTGGCTTACACAACCCCAAATAGTTAATCTGATGGGTTTTTAAAAATATGATCAACTTGACCAACCAATTGTTTAGGCATTGCACAGGGTCTAAGTTAGAGCTGTTCTAAGGGGAGAACAGAGCAAGAGCAGGCCTGGTTTGCCCTCAGACCCTTTCTGCTTGGTTTCTCTATTTCCCCATTTGAGGCTATTCCAAAGGTTGCTGCAAAAACATCTCCCATCCCACAGCCTCTTCTACAATGTGTGTTTGTCACACTTGCATTGAGGGGGTGCAGTCCAGTCCTCCTCTGCTCATCACGGTGGGCTTGGAACTGGTTCTACCACCAATAGCATATGATGGTAGTGACAGTGTGTGACCTCTGGGGCCAGGTCTGAAAAGATGCAGCTTCTCCCTTGTTCACCGGAACATTCAAGCTTGAAGCCCTGAGCTTCCATGTCAGCAGACTTTTAAGTCTGACTCCCCCAGGCCACCATGCTTCAAGGAAGGCCAGTGACAAGTAGTCTTTGGTCTCCTCTCCCAGGCATCTCAGCAGCCCAGGCCCCAGATGCAGAGTGAAGCAGCCTCCAGATAATTCTAGGCTCCCAGCCATCAAGTCAGCACCCAGCCTCCTTGCTTTCTTAGCCGAGATTCTAGACGTCACAGGGCAGAAACAAGACATTCTCACTGTGCCCTGTCCTAACCCACAGAAATGATGAGAATAAATTGGTAGTGGTTTAAGCCAGTAAGTGTTGGGATAGTTTATCTTGCAGCAGCTAAGACCCTTGGCCATCCTTCCCTCCCACCGAGGGATACAGAGCTCTTACTTCTGCTGAGGAGGGAGAATGTGAAAATGGGAAGAGAACCACCCTCTCACTAAAGGGTACAGAGGAGAGCTGGACCAGTGCCACAGGTCTTTAACCCATACATTGCTAGCCACTGCCTGCGTTTTTGAACTCCAGGACCTTCCCCATCACAATCACAAACACCTTTTCCCTTCTCTTCCACCTCTTCTCACCTTCAGTCTCTTTCCAGGCTGAACCTTCAAGTCTGCAACAGGATGTCAAGATCCTATACTCCATGATCTACACTCACATCGAAGGCCCAAGTAAGACACCTCAGCACCACTACCATGAAACTCATGAACCTTAAAGTTGGTTTTCATTCATTATTCCAGTCAACTCCTTATGCTTACAGAGCCTGCCCTCTCTGTTCCATCACCAGAAAGTACATGGCCAGGGAAAAATAACTTACTTTAACATGTATTAAACACAAACGTAGGCTGGGCACAGTGGCTTATGCCTGTAATCCCAGCACTATGGGAGGCTGAGGCGAGTGGATCACCTGAGGTCAGGAGTTCAAGACAAGCCTGGCCAAGATGGCAAAACCCCATCTCTACTAAAAATACAAAAATTAGCCGGGCATGGTGGTGAGTGTCTGTAATCCCAGCTACTCGGGTGGCTAAGGCAGAGAGAACTGCTTAAAAACCCAGGAGGCGGAGGTTGCAGTGAGCTGAGATCGCACCATCCTGTTCCAGCCTGGCCGATAGAGTGAGACTCCATCTCAAAAAAAGAAAAAAGAAAAAAAAAAAAAAAAAGACCTAAACAAGAAAGCAAAGACACTCCCATTTTTAAAAGTATTTCACTATAGTTCAAAGGCAAGTAACAACATATATATACTTCTTATGTAGGACCTTAACACTAACACTGGCCCCAGCTCCAAGAGGCAGCTGTTCTTTAACAGTATCCTGGTTCTTGGCCTATTATGACAGAGTAATCTAAAAATAAGTGGAGAAATGGCTACAGAGCCACAGATCTCCTAATGTGCTATAGAACCTTGGTTTCTATGCTTTTGTTTGTTTGGAGATACTTTTTTGTAAACTGCACAACTTCATTGAAAGACTTGACAGCTCCCACTTCCAGCAGATACAGTGCTGGTGAAATGCCACAGCAATCACCATAGATCAGAATCATCCCAGACCATCCAAATCTCTCTGGAACCAAAGCTTTTCAATGCAGTCTTTACTGCAAGACCTTTACAAATTTTAACTGTGGAAACGTATTTTTAGTCTTTTAATGCTCCCAACAAGAAAACCAGATTCAACATACAAACTCTTGATACCGTATGAGAGATACCCAAATTTTAAAATCCTGCTTTCCATTGCAGCCCACTTATTATATCAGAGATATTTTCTGATGGACATCAAGCTGAAAGAAAATCTAAAGAACTAAACCATCTCCATTTCCTGAAGAAGTTGGAGATACTGCTGAGAGTCATTTGAAACCAGGTAGATGAAGAAAGACATTGAGAATCCCATATGGTGAGCACAAATCTACAGTCTCAGACAGCACCATATTCTTTTGAAGACCCAGCAAACTATGCACCGTGCAGTAAGTGTCTGAGTGAATTCCTCTAGAGTATCTCTAATTATAAGTTTAAAGACTATCACCTTGTGGTTTAAAAATAAAATGTGATGTCTGCCAGGCCCAACTCCAGCAGCTCTGCTGTGGATACATTCTAACCCATCTCTATCGAGGAAAGAGGGAGTTGATGTTGCTAAATTGATGTCAGGAAGGATTTCCAGGGAAGCCCCTAAGGGTGTCCCATTTGGATATATCCTCAGGGACGCCAGCAAACACACAGACAACAGATGGCACAGCAAGTTCCTCCTAAGGAAGAGAGGCTAGCAAGGGAACCCTTTGGTCGGCCAGCACGCCTTGCTTTTCCAAACTAAGAAGCTCCAGCGCGCCTGTCACCAGACCATTTTACAATGGAGTCGCGAATAATGCAAGGCGCAAGGTCTGAGTGCTGGCATGATGCCTTCAGAATCACCGACAGACAGACTGCTCTCCTCTATAAATGCTAACTATAAATGTTCCAAGTGAATAGCTTTATTTTTTGTTGCTTCCCTCTCCCCGCCACCCGCCTTATTAAGTGTTGGAGGAGACAGCGCAGATACTTTACCGTCTTTCTTTGAGAAGCACCAAATGCTCCGACATTAGCGTTATTAACATATGCATTAGCCGAAGCTGATTTGCTCTCACAGCAGCAGCTCCCAGCTTCCCACCAGCGGCAGCAGCCGTGAATCAGACGCCACTAACGGGCGCGTTAATGAAGTTTCTGCAGTGCCACTGGTCACTCTGAGTGGGGCATTTAAAAAAAAAAAAAAAGAGAGAGACCCTTCGAGGAGCCCGATCACTGGGTGTTGACTTCTCTCTTTGGCCCCCTGGGGTACCCCACAATAAAAGCAACTAAAGCCCAACCCAGGGGCCTCCACCTCGAGGGACACCAGAATGCCGAGAAGCAGCTGCGTGATCACGCCCCGAAATGCGTTTCCAAATCCGAAGCAGCAGGAGGAGTTATTGGAAAGCACCAGGCCGGCCGGCCCTCCGAGGACCCCAGCAGTTCGCAAACTGCGCCCCCCTCGCCCGTCCACTCCAGTGGCCACCTCGAGCACCAGGTGAACTCCCCACGCCGGTGCCTACTACACGCATTCCGGGGACGGCCGGAGCAGGGAGCCCGTGGAGCTGCGCTGCACTGGGGGTGCTGCCGCGCCAGGCGGCCCGAAGTCCAGGCCCCGTCCGCACACACAGATGGGCGCAGAGAAAGCTGCTTTTTGGAGTTTGGAAAATGTGTGCGAGGGCAACTCACATCAATCACAGGAGAAGGGGGGAGAGGATAGAGCGGGGTGGGAAAGAAAGAAATTCCTCAACTCTGATGAATGTGGAAGGGCTCAAGGACTGGGACTGGTAGAGGGACACCTTGTAGACAGAAGGTGATTCTTCTCCAAGGACCTAAGGAGAGTCCAGAAGTTGGAATACGGGTTTAGGGAAAGGCCTGGGGGACAGGGACGCCTATGAGCATAGCTGGGGCGGCAGCGATGTGACTTTGCTTCAAGGGCCCACGGAGAGCCCCCAAGTTGTTACGGGAAAAGCAGTGGAACAGTAAAGGGGGCGGGTGCAGTAGGGATTGTTATCCTAAATCCTTAATCCACGAGATACCTCTGTGAGGTCCAGAGTGTGGGGCTTACTATTTAATATGCCAGGGGCTCCCACGTAAAGAATGTCAACCAAAGCAGTGCACAAACACTGATGTATTTTTGTGTTGAGACCTCCATCAATAGCCTTCTGGCCCACCACACGGCCCTGATGGTGGCAGGCAGGAGAACCCATGGCCTCCCCTTCCCCCAGGCTCAGGTTTTTGAGGAGGTTGTAAGATGTGTGGAAATGAGCGTCTCCGGAAATGCTCACTCTCACTGTTAAAAGTCCATAAACACGATTTTGCAGATTATCCAAATGAATGCAGCCAGATCAAGAGGCTTATTCCAGTTTGGGGGAGCGAACACTGGTAATCGTCTAACAGACATCCCATTTTCTACCAAATTGCCTCTGAAAGCCTCATTTGCATCCGATCCTGCCTGCTTTTCTAAACAGGGTGTTCTTTCTTAGCAGCCTCCAGAAGTGAGTTCTCTTCCCTTTCTTTCATGTTCCCTTTGGAAATGTAACTACATTTTTTTTTTTTTTTCCTGAAAGAACTGGAGACTTGGCCAGCCCTCCTTTCAGACAGAACCTTGGGGTGTCTGAATAGGGTGGGTGCAGAATGGGGCAGAGATGCTAGCCTTCCTTCCCTTTCAACCTCCCTGCCCTCTGGGCACCTCTCCAGGCTTTTCTAGTAAAGGAGTTAAAGGAGTTACTATACCATTTTCTGGCTTTGGAAGCTTCCTCTTTGTTCTGAATATTCAGTGGCTAGCACTCAGGTAATCTTCAAGCATGGGTGTTCGCTCCTATGTCCAATAATTAGCTCTTGCTTTCTGACCATTTGCCTGAGAGAGGAACACGCAGGCCTTTTGGGGATGCCGTTCCTCTAAGATTTCATGCATACATTATTCTCAGGACTCATCCCAGCACTCTGCTCCCAGAGCCTCCATAAAAGGCCTCCACATCCCTTTTCTTCCGCACCACAGGCCACATGCCTCCTGGTCTCTGCCACATGGGTACTGTCCCACCACATTCAACTGCAACCTGTCCTCCAAAGGCCACTAAAATTCAAACCCCTACCCCACCCCTCAAATAAATTCCTACCTGCAGCAACTTAAATTCTTCGACTTTCCTTCCCTAGAAAGGTATGGTCTTTTCCCTCAAGGGTTCCTCTGAAGTCATTAGAAAGCAACAGAAGCTACCTCTGAGGCAAGGTCCCAAAGGGACCACATAGTTCCCACTTGATTCTCTTGGAATACTGGGCTGCCTACATGGAGGTCACAGTGTGAAGAAGCCCAGGCTCATGGAGAGGACATTGCTGTGCTGTGGCTGCAGCCTCAGCTGAAGTGTTCCTGACAAGGAACATTAACTGCTAGACCTGTGAGCACCTCCCAGTGATTCTAGACCTCTGAGACCAAGTCGCCTCCAGCCACCATCTTCCTCACTGAGGCCTCAGACATCACAGAGCAGTCAGGTCATCCCTGCCATGCCCCTCTTCAATCTCAACCCATATAGTTCACAAGCATCATAAAAGGGGCCCATTCTTAACTAGCCACTAAGTTTTGGGGTGCTTTGTTACAAAGCAGTAACTGAAATGTCCGCAAGACTCCCCCTTCTCCCACCGTCCTCTGTCAGAAGCACTCAGCACTTCTGAAGTCAGAGGGCACCCTAAAGACATTAACCTCAATTGCAGGGTTGGCCAGAGTTCTTACAAGAGTCTCTTTAAGTTAGATTAAATGTGCCCAGCTTTGGCACTTTTTTTTTTTTTTTTAAGGGATATGTGTATATGTTGGGAGGATCTTACCTAGGAAGGAGTGTTCGCTAACAGAAAAGTCCAGCAGCTTTAAACGTTTTGACCCATAGTAAGGGATATATTTGACAATATTACCCAGCAAACAAACTCACGGCACACTTGGAATACATTTCATGAAACAGTAGGTACTACTTGTGAAGTGGCTGAAGTCTGTAATCCCAGCACTTTGGAAGGCTGAGGCAGGAGGATCACTTGAGGTCAGGAGTATGAGACCAGCCTGGGCAACATAGCAAGATCCTGTCTCTAAACAAACAACAAGAAAAAGTAATTTAAAAAATTAGCTGAATATGGTGGCAGGTACTGTAGTTCCAGCCACTTGGGAGTCATGAGCCTACAAGTTTAAGGCTGCAATGAGCTGTGATAGGGTCACTGCAACCTGGACAACAGAGCAAAACCCTATCTCAAAAAAAAAAAAAAAAAAAAGGAATCCTAATTCTCTCTATTCAATTCTATTTTTTTCCAATGCTTGTTGTGAATCACTAAATCAATGTCACAAGTCACAAGTGGGTTGCAATCCACAGATTGAAAAGTACTGCTGTAGGTAGTGAGGTAAAAAAGGTGTTGGAAGGAGGATGAGGCTGGTGTGGGGACTGGGCATGGCTGGGCAGAGGCAGGCAGGCAGGAGGCACTGTCTGCAGGTCACGGTGCTCCCCCTGCTGGGTGTCCCAGCCAGGTGACTCCTTGGCCTCAGGCTGCTCAGGCACATTGACCTTACTCCACTGAGAATCCCCTGGGCTCTGTGGCTCTGTGAGGCTGGAAAGTGGGCTGGTCAAGTCCTGCCACTTGATCTGCATTGTTCATCCCCAGCTCTAGTCTAAGCTGGAGAATGGAGCCAGCAAACACTCATCTGGCCTCCTCCCAGCCACTGAGAGCAGGCTTCATGTAGAATTGTAATAAAACCTGCCTGAAAGGCAATTCTTAAGTGATTTGCAATGTGCATTATCCAGGTCCTTCCGCCATGTAATCATGAATTGAAACAGCAGCTCACGGAAGATCTTTAACACTGCAGTCTCTGTTTCTCACGCAAGAAGATGGTTTTGTTTGTAATCTATAGCCCAGCCTCTTCCCTGCATGTGTCTTCCCCGCAAGCACATGGAGGTGATCGCACAGCACTAAACCCACGTTCTCCTCCTCACTCATCACCTGTAGCTTTGACTCACAGCCCAGATGTGGCCACCTGCAGATGGTGTCTAAGAGGCCCTGAGGACAGACGGCTGGCCACATCCCCAGCACACCTGTCACTTAATCACCCCCTCAGAGGTCTGCCAGGTGACTCCAGCAGCAGCAGCTGGGAATGTCAATCAGCACTTTGTCTCCCAACCAGCGGGCCATCTGCCTGAACCAGTTTGGATTTCTTTTTTTGAAACATCTGCAGTAAACACCACCACAGTCATAGAAAGATTCAGTAAAACTGGAGTTCATACCACACACATTTTTATTTAGATAACTAGTTATAAAATGAATCACTCCCCCTGAAAGATGGGCCCCCCGAGAGCACCATACTTCATTAGCCACTTAATAAAATCTTCTTGAAGGTGATAATTCCTCCCCTGCAGAGGGTGGCCCTGAAGATCAATTTGGTTTCTTTGTATTTCTACCCGTTCCCTCCGATTTGTCTGAGAGTCAGTCTATCTTGCCCGTGAAACTAAGGGCCTCACTCCCTATTCACCCAAACCGCATTTCCCTAGGAATATTGGGAGTCAAATGCTAGAGAATGGGGGTTCAGTGCCTGCCCCACACATTTGATTCTAGATTCTTGGTCTTTGCCATGGACGGCAATAGAGAAATGTAGAGAAGAGACATGAGCAAATATAACAAGGTCACCAGCCAAAGGGAACATTTTTCTTCCCAAGTAATTTTTAAAAGCATCTGCAAGGACTTGCAGGGATATCACATGGTTTCTGGAACCCCAGACCTACTAGAAGTTTTGCTAAATTTAACCGAGATCATTCTCTTTAAAAAAAAAAAAAAGTCACTATCATTTCCTGAGAGCCCTGTGAAGACCTCTGAGTATATGTCAAATGGAAACAAATACCTAATAGAGGATTGAATCGTTTCTTGCTAACTAGCGTTTCTTGCACTGGTTTCCTGGTTAAATCAAAATGATTTAACGAAATAAAGCCCACAGAGAGAAAGTCACTGGACGATTAAGATATTCAGTGAGTTCATAAAAACTACTTTGCCTCACAGGTTTTTCCCAACCACTGATACCTCTTCTGCCCCTTCTTTACTAAAGACGCAGTAATGCTTTTTAAAGAAAATCTTTATACTACTATAAAAGAGAAGTCAGTGTTGTAGTTGTTTTTTTTTTTTTTTTGGAGACGGAATCCCACTCTGTTGCCAGGCTGGAGTGTAACGGCGTGATCTCAGCCCACTGCAACCTCCACCTCCTGGGTTCAAGTGATTCTCCTGCCTCAGCCTCCTGAGTAGCTGGGATTACAGGCATGCACCGAGACACCCGGCTAATTTTCATAATTTTAGTAGAGTTAGGGTTTCACCAAGTTGACCGGGCTGGTCTTGAACTCTTGACCTTGTGATCTGCCCACCTCGGCCTCCCAAAGTGCTGAGATTACAGAAGTGAACCACCGTGCCCAGCCTGTAGTTAATTTTTAACATGTCTAAACAGAAGGAATAATTGTAAAGCTGGATTTGGATACCACACAGTGCTTTTTGTTCTAATACCTGGCTTGGGATATAGTGGAACCTCTCCATAAGTAAGGTACACACTTATTGTACCACAGCCAGTAAGTGTGATTAGCATGTAAATAAAAGTATGCAAGTAAACATATTTCTACTTTCTAAAGATGATGTTTCTAACCCAAGAACAGAAACATGTGTTGATAAAGTCAAGTGACTACTCTCAGCCACCAGCACTTTCCTGCCAATGTCCCTATGACTTACAGAATACATTTTTGTCAAATGAAAGGAAACAGGAAACGGTTCCCGTCCTGGGAAAACCCTCACACTAGAAATAAAACCAATCCCAAACTCGTTAGCGCCATCCCTTAATCCAACTGAGATGCAAACATATAGTGAATGCAAGGTACTAGGTTAACCATTTGATTCTTAAAACAATCCTGAGAGATTTCAATTCCTTTTCATAGATGAAGAGACTATGAGAGACTTTACATACCATCCCAAAGTTACACAGGTAACAAGTGTAACTAGGAAGCCCGAACTTTGCCTCTAAAGTCCATACTTGTAATCATTTTGCCAACACCACATCTTGTAGAGTTCACGATTTTCAAAAGTTCTGAATTTTAACAGAAGTCAGTATTTTTTTACCTAAAATGAATAAAGCCAATGTTTCAGAAGACTGAAACTTTAGACATTTTACAACAAATTATCTCAGTATCACATAACCCTTAGGTCTCTTCACAGAGAACTTAGCCACTTCATTTTCCTCTTGGAACCCTGATGTAAACATTTAAGAATAATTAAGAAATACAATGTACCTCAGGTTGAAGAAACATTTAAGGATATAAGAAAATTGTATCATTTGTCAACAGACTCCAAAAGACGTTTGCTCTTCGAAATAAAATACAAAATATATAATAATATATAAGAAATAGAATAAAAACTCAATTTTTAGTCAACTAGGTCTAGCAGACCACCTACTAATATGGTTGAATTTTCTGCCTAAGACCAGAAGGTAGCAAAATATATGAACTGAAAGTAGAAGTAGACACATCCATAGTCTTATAGTCGCAACTTCAACTCCCCCTTCTCAGCAATTAATAGAACTAGTCATAACGTCAGCAAGAATGTAAAAGAACTGAAAAGCACCATCAACCAACAGGACTTAATCAAAATTTATAAAACACTCCACACAACAGAAAAATACGCTTTCAAGTTTCCACAGAACATACACCAAGAACAGCCCCTATTACAGGCCCCAAAACAAATCTTAACAAATTTAAAAGAATCAAAATTACACAGTGTGTTTCTCTGACCACAATGAAATTAAACTAGAAATCAATAGCAAACCTTTCAAACACTTGGAAACTAAGCAACGTACTTCTAAATAAGCCATGCATCAAAGAGGAAGTCTTAAGAGGAATGTTAAAAATACATTGATTGCACTGTGTGAAAACAAAAATACAACAATCAAAATCTGTGAGACACAGCTAAAGAGTACTGAGAAGAAAAACTTATAGCACTGGAAGCATACATTTAGAAAAGAGGAAGAGTCTCAAATCAATCATCGAAGCTTTCACCCTCAAGAACCTGGAAGAGAAAAAAGAAAAAAACATGAAAGGGCAAAATAAACCCAAAGCAAGCGGAAGGAAAGAAGGAAAGAAATCAGAAATTAATGAAATCGAAATTTTAAAAATAGCTGTTTCTTTGGAAAGACTGATGAACTTGAAACATTTCTAGCAAGACTAACAAAGAAATAGTGAGGACACAAATTATTAATATCACAAGTGAAACAAGGAGTGTTACTACAGACCCTGAAGATATTAAAAGAGACTAACACATCCATACAATGTATTTGATAACTTAGATAAAATAGAACTACTTTAAATTACAAATTCAATTTCCTTAATAACTATAGGGCTAATTAAACAATCTAGTTCATCTTGAGTGAATAGTGGTTAAGTGTGTTTAGAAACACTCTTTCCAGTTCAAGAAAATACTTGTGTTTCTAAAGAAACACAAACTACCACTACTCATCCAAGATGAACTAGATTATTTGAATAGCCTTGTAACTATTAAAGAAATTAAATTTGCAATTTAAAAAATCTCCCCTCACGAAAATCCACAAGACCAGATGGTTTCACTAGAGGATTCTACCAAATGTTTTTAAAAAAATACATCAGCAATTCTATACAATCTATTCCAGAAAAGAGAAGAACACCTCTCAGTTCATTTTATGTTGTTAGTTTTACGCCAATACCAAAATCAAAGACAGTACCAAAAAAAAAAACTAAAAACCAACAGAGATTGTGTATCTAAAGTTCTTTAACAAAATATTAATAAATAGTATTTGACAATATAGTCCAAAAATTAGGCACCATGACCAGTAGGCATTTTTCAAGGGATGCCAGGCTGATGCAGTATTTGAAAAAAATAAAATCAATGTAATCTACCACATCGACTCAAGAAAAATCACGTGATCATATTAATTGATACAGAAAAAGCAACTGACAAAATCCGACACCCATTTATATTTTAAAAACTCTAGAAAAATAGAAATAGAGGGGAGTTTCTTTAACTTAATAATGAACTTAATAATAACCCTATAGTTAACATCACACTTAATAATGAAAGGCTCAATGCTTTCCCTTTAAAATGGGGAACAAGGCAAAAATGTCTGTCACCACTGTTATTCAAAATAGTACGGATAGTTCTAGCCAGGTCAACAGGCAAAAAAAGGGAAATAAAAGGCATACAGATTGAAAATGAAGAAGTAAAACTGTCCCCATTTGTAGATGGCATGGTAGTTTATGTAGAAAATCCCAAGGAATCTTACAAAAAAAAAAAAACCTAACATAAGTGAGTTCAACAAGGTTACAGGATACAAGGTCAACACAAAAAGATATTGGATTTCTACATAATTATAATGAACACACGGAAACCAACATTTAAAAGACAATACCACTTACAGTCACTCAAATACTTATATATAAATCCAATAAATCATGGATAAGTCTTATACACTGAAAACTACACAAAACTGATGAAAGAAAAATATCTAAACAGAGACATACATGTTTATAAATTATAAGACTCAATACAGTACAGAGGTCAATTCTCCTCAAATTGATACACAGATTTAATACAATTCCTTTCAAAATCCACATAAGAGTTGTTGTTGATATAGATAAGGTTATTCTATTATTTATATTGAAAGGCAAAGGAACTAGAATATCAAAAACGATTATTTTTGAGAGAGGGCCCAAGCTCGAGTGCGGTGGCACAATCTTGGCTCACTGCAACCTCCACCTCCAAGGCTCAAGCAGTCCTCCCACCTCAGTCTGCAAAGTAGCTGGGACTACAGGTGTGGCCCACCACACCTGGTTAATTTTTGTGGTTTTTTTTTTTTTTTTTTTTTTTTTTTTTTTTGTAGAGATGTGGTTTCATCATGTTGCCCAGGCTGGTCTCAAACTCCTGAGCTCAAGCAAACTCCTGCCTCAGTCTCCCAAAGTGCTGGGATTACAGGTGTGAGCTACCTTGCCTGGCCCCAAAAACACTTTTAAAAAAAATATATGGGAGGAACTTGTCTACCTCATTTTGAGAGTTATAGCTAAAATAATCAAGAATGTGGTATTGGCACATCTATATGACTATTGATCTATAGTCATATAGGTCAATAAAACAAAATAAAGAAAACAAATTCAAACAAATATGTACAACTGATTTTTGACAAGCATGCCAAATAATTAAGTGGAGAAAAGATAGCCTCTTCTACAAATGGTATTGAAGCAACTGGACATCGTAGGCCAAAAAACAACAAAAACAAAAACCTTGCCCTAAATCTCACACCCTTATGTGAAATTAACTCAAAATGGATCACAGACTTACATGTAAAACATAAAACTCCATTTCTATAAAATTTTAGGAAAAAAATAAAAGAAAATGTTCAGGACTGAGAGCTAGGCTTAATTTTATTTTAGATTTTTGTTTTGGAGACAGAATCTCGCTCTGTTGCCCAGGTTGCATTGCAGTCGTGCAGTCTCAGCTCACTGCAGCCTCCACCTCTTGGGCTCAAGCAATTCTCATGCCTCTGTCTCCCAAGTAGCTGGGATTACAGGTGCACGCCACCATGCCCAGCTAATTTTTGTATTTTTAGTAGGGATGGGGTTTTGCCATGCTGGCCAGGCTGGTCTCGAACTCCTGGGTTCAAGTGCTGTAATTACAGGTGTGAGCCACCACACCTGGCTAGGCTCAGCCTTGATATCAAAAGCACAATCCAAAAAAGAACTGATAAACCGCACTTTGTCAAAATTTAAAAATTTTGCTCTGTGATAGACCCTGTTAAGAGGATAAAAAGATAAGCAACCAGTTGAGAGAAAATATTTTCAGACCACATATCCAACAAAGGACTACCACCTAGAATATATAAACAACTCTCAAAACTCACAGTAAAAAAAGAAATAATTCAATTAGAAAATGGGCAAAAGGCAGCATTGTCTGTTCTGACCACTATTAAAAATGCTATGGGTTGGGTGGTTTATAAACAACAGAAATTTATTTCTCAAGGTTCTGGAGGTTGGGAAGTCTAAGATCAAGGTGCCAAGAGAGCTGGTGTCTGGTGAGGGCCCACCTTCCTGGTTCACAGAGTGATGTCTTCTGGCGGTTTCCTCACATGTTAGAGGGAGTTCTCTGCAGACTCCTTTACAATGGGACTAATCCCATTGATGACCCTTCTACCACCATGACCTAATCACCACTCAAAGGCTCCATCTCCTGACACCATCACCTTGGGGGTCAGGATTACATCAATTTGAGGAGGACAAACATTTAGACAACAGTACATGTGAAGAGACATTTCACTAAAGAGGAATTGTAGATGGTAAGTAATCACATGCAAGACAGACGTTCAATATCATTAGCCCTTAGGAAAGTGCAAATTGGAACCATCCGTATACACATATCAGAATGCCTAAAACAAAAAACAGTGACAACACCAGATGCTGACAAGGCTGCAGAAAACTGTATCCCTCATACATTGCTAGTGGGAATGTGATATGGTACAACCACTCTGGAAAACAGTTTCACAGCTTCAAAAAGTAAACACATGAGAAGGCTGAGGCAAGAGGATCAATTTAACTATCAACATCAATATTCTGGCTGTAATATTTTAGTATAGTTTTGCACGATATTATTGAGAGAAACTGGGTAGAAGGTGTGAGGGATCTCTTATTTCTTACAACTGCAGATAAATCTACCTTTATCTTAAAATACAAAGTATAACTAAACACAAAAGAAAACACAGGTGAGCATTTAAGTGACTGCACAGTGAAACATTTAAAAATAAAATCAACGGATTAAATTAAAAATGAAAAGATCGATCTGACTGTAAAGTCCTTAACTTTTTTGTATGTCAAAAAACTACAATAAACCATACAATAGAATACCATGGTGTCATAAGAAGAGTAAGAAAACTTTTACGTACTGATATAAAATGAACTCCAAAATGTGAGAAAAAAAGTTGAAGATAACAAATATTACATTTGTATAAAAAGGAAAAACGAAAAAATAAATGTAGAAATTTATAGATACGGAATATGTAGAAGGAAGTTCTGCATATATATACAAAAATTGGTAATAATGGGTGCTTTCAGGAGGGAATCTCAGTCACAAAAGGGCAAGATTGGAGAGGAGACACTTTGCTCTCCTTAGTGCCTGTTTAATCTTAAACCAAGCAAATGTATTTCTATTCAAAAAATACATTAATAATACTAGAAAAACACTAAGTTGTATCTTTTACAAAAGTGTTAAGTACAAATAACAAGATGTTAACAGTAACTCTAATAGAATAAATTGTAACATCTTTATTTATTTAGAGAGCAAGTCTCACTCTGTCACCCAAGGCTGGAGTGCAGTGGTGAGATCTTGGCTCACTACAACCTCCATCTCCTGAGTTAAAACAATTCCCGTGCCTCGGCCACCTGAGTAGCTGGGATTACAGGTGCACACCACCATGCCCAGCTCATTTTTGTACTTTTAGTAGAGACAGGATTTTGTCATATTGGCCAGGCTGCTCTTGAAATCCTGGGCTCAAGAGATCTGCCTGCCTCAGCCTCCCAAAGTGCTGGGATTACAGGCATGAGCCACCATGTCCGGCCTGTAATAGCCTTAACATATAAAGAGTTCCTGTGAACTATGAAGAAAAATTTGTGAAGAGCATAAAGATAATTTTTAGAAGTTGAAATGCAAATGACTAATAAAGTAATACTTACCCTTATGAGTAATCAAAGATGAAAATTAGTGAGAAGCTATTTACCTACCAAATTGGCAACAGATTTAAGAAATATTCAATATTGGCAAAAATGAATAAACATTTATTCTACACTGCCTCAGACATGTAAGGTGGAACAATTTACAATGACAAGACATTGGAAATATCCAAAATGACCAAAGAGTGAGAAATGTTTAAATACAGCATGGTATATCCTTTCCCTGAATTGTATAGACATTTATGATGATTTTGAAAAATGGCATTGGTTTACAATGTTCATATGATAAAAATATCAGCATGTAAAGCTGAATATACAAAATTATGTCAATTAAAAATTCAGAGTGCTCTAGATTTAATTTCTTGATTGCAGAAAAGCAACACATTCTTCAAGGAAGAGTTAAAATCTAATGTTTAACTGACTTGCTGGGGCTGCAAAGATGTCACATGGAAGTTCAAGAGGCTTTGCTTATTCTGCTTGATTTTCCTCTCAGCCCCTAAAAGTTCCCCTGATGAAAGTAATTCTTTTCTTCCTATTACCACTCTCAGTGGCAGCTGACATTCACATTCAATTAGCTTCAGAGACTCTCCTTAACACAACTCAGATTCTTGGGTATGGAATTCTCTCCTTGCCCATTGAGCTTGTCAATCAATCCATCAGATGGGAGGGACCAAGGGGGATGGATCTTGAAGTTCAAAGGAAATTCAAGAAACAATTTATCATCCAGGAATTGTTCTCACTTTGACTCCCATGTCTGCCTCAATGGAAAGTGGCAAGTGGTTCTGATTACCTTTTTGTCACTCTAACTGCCAGAGGTCCTGTCTGCCAACTTTGCTGAGAGATTAGCACTCTGTCCTTGGGCAAATGCTCTGCTTGAAAATGCCTGGCCCTCTCCTTGACCCTCTTTCCACATCACTCTGAAACCTTCCTGATTGCTTTTCTTATTTGGGAATCCAAGATGTCGCTCAACAAAATGAGAAACAAGCGGTGAATTGGTTGATCTCCAAAGCTTCCTTGGTCAGCTACTGCCACAGAGGAGGGAAAAATAGAGGAAGGGGGGGGAAATGGAGGCTTCTAAAGGTCTTCCAAAACTTCGAAAATAGTATTTTCCAGATATCCCAACAGAGTCTGTTGGAAACTTCTGGAAATGTCAGGCCTGCCTCTGAGCATCTCTGAAGGGTGAGGACAAGAGTTTCAGCATCAGCCTTACGCATGGGGCAGTAGGGGCAGCAATGATGGGACATATAGCCCATGGCCATCGGGAGCGAGGGCCACCATTTCACTTCCACACTGGGCATCCATGTGTGCCTGGTCAGCATTCTTTCTTCTGGTAATAAAACCCACATCCTTCTACTTGGGAACCCACTCTTCCTGACTCTACCTCCACAGATGGGCATGTGACCAGTCCTGGCCAATAACAGTATCTCATTTCGTTGGCTGAAATGATTGAGGGTTGGATAAAATGATCCAAGAAAGACAAATCACAACCAATTCTATGATTTCTTCCCTAGGACTACGGGAAGAGGCATTGTTTAGGCAGCATGGCTATCTGGCCAGAGTGTAAACTCGTTGCTACCACTTGGGGGAAAGGGCCGAGAGAATGGTGCCTGATGGAGCACAGCAGCCTCCTATGGATATTTGGGATCACCTGGATTCAGCCACATGTGAACCCCTATAATTTTTGGTTTCATGATTAAACAAATTCCTCCTCTCTTTTAAAATCTAGTTTAGAATGAGTTTGTTTGTATCTCTTCCAACCTTATGAGTTCTGACTAATAAAAGTTCAAGAGAAAACAGCTAACCTATGGGGAGACTGTGGTGTCAGGCTAGAACTGGATAGTTGGGACTGGGGATGAGAACAAAGGAGGAGCCCATCAAGCTGGTGGGGATGCTCTGTTCAGATGCACTTCCAGCCCCTCCAGGACTTGTCCAGGGTTCTGTGGAGAGGGACTCAATTACCAGAGAGTTGAAGAGGTGCTGAAAATAGGCAACCCATATGACTTTCGGTTCTGATAGTAACAGAACACCAGATGGAGGAAGGGGCAGAGGGCCGACATGAGCTGGCCTTGGGTGGAAGATCTTAGAAGGTCACCTGCTCCCACAGAAAGCAGATCAGCAAAGAAAGATACCCCAGGAAAGCCAGGAAGGCTCAAGGTAAGTAGTATCTACAGGGATTTGTGGGCCGAGTTCTCCTGGCTGGGGAGAAGCTGGGGAGGGGCTGAGTATCCAGTCATTTCACTGGGAGAGCCCCAGACCACAGATTTCCTCTCTTGATGCCTGCCCATCACACACTTCACGTGCTTTTGTAGCTTGCCCAGGCTGGGGTCATAGAAACTGAGCCCATTCCTCAAGACTCAGCTGGAATCCATTGCCCTCCCTAAGAGTTTGCAGGCTATTCCAAGACGCATAGATCTTCCCATCTGGGCTCCACTAGCACTTAGCATCTGTGCCACGATTTAGTACTTAATTATTCAGCCTTGTATCGAATGCTCTGCTTTTTATAGGGTTAGTTTAATCTCCTCAAAGAGACCGAAATGTCTTTGAAAGCCAGGCCCATGATCTTGTTGCTTTGACACTGTTCAGACTTCCTGAGCCCCAGACAGTGCACTGAGTAGGCCTCTGCAACCCCTTACCATCACTCAGTAAGATCCCACTCCCCAGTTCCCAGCTTGAGTTTACAGTCACTTACTTCCAAGGACAAGGGTAATAAAACTTCCATTAAGACGCCCAACTGTTTTATTTTAATTGCCCATTTCATCTACCTGCTTATTTTTACAGAGTTTTCTTTCTCGTGTAAAGATCTTCATTCTAGGACCTTGAGATGGGTTTTTTAACCCTTGATTTTCTAGTCTCACAAATTGCACAAGAGGACCTGGATTATCGAGTTTTTAAAAATGTGTTTGATCTGACTATAACCAGAATGATCAAATGTTTGCTGCAGAATGATATTAACCTAACCATCCTGAATTTAGAAACCAATTCAGAATGTGACCTTCCTATGAATAGACACTCTGAAGATGCCTCTTCTGCTCAGTCTTAGGACAGATCCAAATTGTCCATGTAAGATGTCGGTTCTAGAAATAGCTTTAATTTGGACATTAAGAAGACAGTCTTTGTTTAATCACTTCTTAATCAGAAACTAAACCAGGGACCTGGTGGACAGAGTGGGGATGAATGTGGAAGTGGGAATTTAGAGTACCTAGTTAATACTATTTGGGCAAAATGTACTCATTCATTCAGTAAACATGTTTGAGCTCCCACACACACAACTCACAGTCCCCACAGCGCAGGGAGCAGAAGCCCCGCCCAGGATGCCTGCCGTAAATATTCCCTGTGGTTATTACTGGACCCTGGGAAAGCAATAGGCCCTGCCCTTTCAAGGTTATAGAAAGAGTTAAGAAACTTAGCTACAGTCAACGTTCTCCCTGGGGTGGCCCAGAATTTGAACCAAGAGGGGTGCTGCAGAGCCACACCCATTCATCTAGGCTGCTGCCTCAAGGAGGCAGTTTCAGAGAAGCAATGAGAGAAGAAGCCACACTGCCATGGGCTAGGAAGGCTGGGAGGCGTGGAGGGGCAGCGGATCTGGACAATTCTTCCGATGGAGGAAAGGCCAGGCCCACCTAGAGGGGAGAGGACATTAGCAGCAAAGGGTGTCCTTTTCATGTGTCTTGTTTTTAAGATAGGAGAAACCTGACATTTTAACAAATAAATAAAGAGTAAGTTCTGAGAATGAGACTGGAGGTTTTGGGGCAAAAGGATGAACAATATGACAGATCAGCAAGACTCCTGAAAAGGCAGGATGGGGATATGGAATTACGGACTAGAAGTAGATATAGTAGAGGGCATATAAGGATAAAATAAGGATGATTAAAACAGGCAAGTGAGGAAGTGCGGCTGGAGGGGGATATGAACGTGGAGACTTCCCTGGAGCAGAACTTAAGCCCAATGGAGAGAACAAGCTCTCATAGGGATGAGTAGTAGGGGGTGTGGGGACATTTCCCAACAGGGGCAGTGACAGAAGGGACAGAGAGCAGGGTAGTTGAAACCTGGGAGGAAGGTGGAAGAAAGAAAGGAGGAAACAAGGACTGTAGACACCGGGGAAGAAAATCAGCTGGGTGGGGAAGGCAAAGGGCAGTGAGTGGGCTCCCGGGGAGCCCCAGTGAACCGCTTAGGCCCAACTGGAGACTATGGTCTGATACCCGCAGTCCCAGTTCAGCTTCCACGCACAAGGGCGCTGTTTTAGTCCACTTTCACGCTGCCGATAAAGACAAACCCGAGACTGGGCCATTTACGAAAAGGTCTCTTGGACTTACAGTTCCATGTGACTGGGGAGGCCTCATAATCATGACAGAAGGTAGAAGGCTTGTTTCACATGACAGCAGACAAGAGAAGAGGGCTTGTGCATGGAAACTCCTTTTTAAAACCATCAGATCTCATGCAATTTATTCACTCTCAAGTTAATAGCACAGGAAAGACCTGCCCCCATGATTCAATCATGTCCCGCTGGGTCCCTCCCACAACACGTGGGAATTATGGAAGCTACGAGATGAGATTTGGGTAGGGACACAGAGTCAAACCGTATCAGTCAGGTTGACAGCCGGCTCTAGGGGAGGATGGGACCCCCCCACCCCCACTGCCCCACCCACTGTGGTCAGACTCTGGAACTAGGTGACACTGGACTCCAGGACTCAGCCCTCAAAGCTGGAGGACCCCATCCCTGCAGAGCTCCACAACCCCCTCCCCACCACAGCTGCTGTCCCAAGTGGTACTCAGCCTTCAGGGAGGCGTGGTCCCGCTGCTCAGACACAGCCTTTGCACGACCAGTTGCAGGGAGTTGTGGGCTCCAAGCATCCATCAAACCCATCAGCTGGCAGAGCTAGAAATAGAGCTCAGCCAGTCACACTGGGCCCAACATCTGTGCTGACTTGGCGAATCAGGCTCAAATTATTTTGATAGATTTCAGGCAGAGGGGACCACAGGAAAACCTTGTTCAGTCTTTCAAAACTGTTAAAGTACTAGTCCTCCAAAAATCAAACATCTCTCTTGTTATTCTTTCCAATTATTTCACCTCTTGCTCATTGCAGCATAAGGAGAGTACCCAAAAAACTGTAAAAGTTGCTACTAAGAAGTTATAACACACCAGGTACTGTGCTGAATTCTTTAAATGGAACCAGAGCAACAACCCTTGGGTGCTAGTCCCATTGTTCAGATGATAAAACCAAGGCGCTCAGTCTCTGCATTTCATTGACTCAATTCACAC
This sequence comes from Papio anubis, assembly GCF_008728515.1. Taxonomy (NCBI): domain Eukaryota; kingdom Metazoa; phylum Chordata; class Mammalia; order Primates; family Cercopithecidae; genus Papio; species Papio anubis. The sequence continues at coordinate 17,059,770 of NC_044985.1, read as the reverse complement.
AGTAATCACAAGTCAAGCCTGAATCTGCCCAAATTCTGTCTTCATTCACTGCCCAAAGCTCTCAGTAGCAGACAAGGCCTGCCCAGCAAGGCCACTGACTCCTGGCAGCTCGCTTGTGATGGGTGAGCAGCTTTAGAGCTAGGGGAGCTTTACACCCAGCAGAAGGTGCTATGCGTGGCTAGCAGGGCATGCTATCAAGCCACCCCTCCCCAACTAGAGAGCTGGGGTTCCAAATTTCACTTGTTTAGCAGCTCGATGACATTGTTGAAAATCTAGGTTTTTTTGAGACAGTCTTGCTCTGTTGCCCAGACTGGAGTACAGTGACATTATCTCGGTTCACTGCAGCCTCTGCCTCCCGGGTTCCAGCCATTCTCCTGCCTCAGCCTCCTGGGTAGCTGGGATTACAGATGCCCACCACCAAGCCTGGCTAGCTTTTGTATTTTTAGTAGAGATAGGGTTTCACTATGTTGGCTAGGCTGGTTTCAAACTCCTGACCTCAGATGATCTGCCCACCTTGACCTCCCAAAGTGCTGGGATTACAGGCGTAAGCCACCACGCCCGGCCAACCCAGGTTGTTTTTAACATTGCATCCTGCAAACCTCATCATAGAAATCCACGTCCTCTGGTGTATCCACTCACAGTCAAAAGATAGCTGCAATGACTGCAAGCATTACACCCTTAACAACTCCAGGACCACGAAGGGGAAAGAAAGATCATCACTTGCTAAAGGTGAGACACACTTTTCCTAAAGATCCCCACTCCCATCCCTGCATTCTCATGTTTCATCTGCCAAACTGGCATTGTTTGCCCGATCTTAACCACTGGCACGGGGAGTTGAAATGCCGTGGATTATCCTAGACCAGTGATCTTCAGTCCCGGCTGCACATTTTAATCATAAGGGAACTCTTCTTCCCTACTCAAGACAAATTAAATCAAAACCAGTGTCACCTGCTGATAAAGACAAACCAGAGACTGGGCAATTTACAAAAGAAGGAGGTCTCTTGGACTTACAGTTCCACGTGGCTGGGGAGGCCTCAAAATCATAGCAGAGGGTGAAAGGCATGTCTCACGTGGCAGCAGACAAGAGAAGAGCGCTGGTGTAGGGAAACACCCATTTTTGAAACCATCAGATCTCGTGAAACTTACTCTCACGAGAACAGCACAGGAAAGGTCAATGAAAGGATGGTGAGGCCCAAGTGTCAGTATTTTAAAAGAACTTTTCAGGTGTTTTTAATGTGCAGCCAAGATAAAAGACCACTGTTGAACTAATCAAGATTCACCATCTGCTGCAGGGTCAGATACCTGAAAACATTCCAGGTTCTGCTGGTATCTCAGTCTGTTTTCTGTTCCCATAGCTGAATACCTAACACGAGGTAATTTATAAAGAGAAGAACTTCCTTACAGTTCAGGAGGCTGAGAAGTCCAAGGTCAAAGAATTGCTGGTGGGGACCCTGCAGAGTCCTGAGGAGGTGCAGGTCATCGTACAAAGAGACGGCTGCAGCGTGGGTCAAACTGGCTATTATAACAGACCCTGCTTGTGCTGACTCACCCACTCCAGTAATAACCCATTAACCCATTCATCCATGAGTGGATTAATCCATCCAAGGGGACACAGCCTTCATGACTCAATCACCTTTTAAGGGCTTTTTTTTTTTTGAGACAGAGTCTCCCACGGTCGCCGAGGCTGGAGTGCAATGGCGTGATCTCGGCCCACTGCAACCTTCACCTCCTGGGTTCAAGCGATTCTTCTGCCTCGGCCTCGTTAGTAGCTGAGATTACAGACACGTGCCACCCCACTCGGCTAATTTCTGTATTTTTAGTAGAGATGGGGTTTCACCATGTTGGTCAGGCTGGTCTCGAACTCCTGACATCATGATCCACCCGCCTCGGCCTCCCAAAGTGCTGGGATTACAGGCATGAGCCATCGTGCCCGCCCAAAGCCTCCACTTCTTAATACTGTTACTTTGGGGATTAAGTTTCAACATGAATTTCAGAGGGGACAAACATTCAAACCACAGCAGCCAGCTAGGAAGCAGGCGAATGGAGAAGGCTCCTGGGCAGGCCATTGATTGTGGCTGTCAGACCTGGTCCCACAGCAGGACTCTGAAGGTATGGAACACAGCACAGAAAAATGTTAATGGGAACGAAAAGGCCTTGGAGTGAAGCTGAGGCAGAATGGCCAGGGAATGTGTATGTGTCCCACAGTGTACGAAGCCTGAGCGTCTACCCAAAGTTACTTCAGTATCTCATGCATCACAAGACATCCTGTGAATCACCCCAGTACTGAATTTTTCCTCTTGCATCTGTGCCATCCAAACAACGTTGCAAAAACGTTTCATGGGCCATGGAGGAGAGGAGGGTAGTGTTAGCAATGAGACAGCAGCCCTAGGAGAAAACTCCCAGAGAGATGAAAGAACACTGAAAACAAACACACCTGCTTTTGAGATTTTCTGTGGCCTCACCCTGCTTCTCATCGCCTAGGAAACTCATCTCACTTCTTGTGCATATAAAGAATCTAAGTGGGACAAATGCTCTTGCGGGTTCAGAGGGGAGAGTCCATAGGAAGACTGCAACTTGAGCAATGTTTCACTATGAGTGTCCTTCTGCTTCTGTTTTCTCAGTTCCTCTCATTGACAAATGACTTGGCTAAATGCTGGAATCACATAGGAAGCATCCAAAAAATCCCCACGCCCGGCTAATCATCACGCCACTAAATCAGAATCTCTATGGGCCAATCATAGGCATCAATAGTTATTAAAGGCCAGGCGCAGTGGCGCACGCCTGTAATCCCAGCACTTTGGGAGGCCGAGGCAGGCGGATCACCTGAGGTCAGGAGTTTGAGACCAGCCTGGCCAACATGGTGAAAGCCGATCTCTACTAAAAATACAGAAAAATTAGCCAGGCATGGTGGCAGGTGCCTGTAATCCCAGCTACTCAGGCAGGAGAATTGCTTGAACCTGGGAGGCAGAGGTTGCGGTGAGCCGAGATCATGCCACTGCACTCCAGCCTGGGCAACAGAGCAAGACTCTGTCTCAAAAAAAAAAAAAAAAAAAAAAGAAAAGAAAAGAAAATTTATTAAAGCTTCCCTGGGTGATTCCAATGTGTTGAGAAATCATATAAGAATCCTCATCAATAAATCAGAAATTTTGAAGGTTATACCCTCAAAGTGTTAGATTTGTAAGACTCCATGGAGAGTGATAGTGCCTGAATCTTTTTGGGCAACTTTTTCTCAAGATGGTGCAGGTACTGGCCCACCTGGCACAAGCCACAGAGAGGAAGTGAGGTGGAGTGGGGAGTCAGCAAAGGGAGGGGTGAGAGAACAGAATGTCCTCCTCCTTACCTACCCGGGGCAGTGCGCCAACTCAGGTTGGACAAGTTAATAGCAAAATACAAAGAGAAATTGTGAACATAAGATGAAAGGAGAAGGGCGGGAAATGCCATTAGCAATGACCCAGAAATTCACAATAATTGAGCTCATTAGTCATATCTGTTTATTATCTGTAATGCGCTCTGCATGTTTCCTGGGAGGGGTGGCCACTTGTCCAGGCCACAGGGGCCACACAGGCAGCCAGAAATCAGGGATGCTCGGTTGGTGGTGCGGGCGGCAGGGCCCTTGGTATCAAAGGGTTTAATGTGCAAACTAACACTATTACGTTTCCTCCAGCGCTCTCCGGCACAGTGACTGTTTTCAGGGGTGACTCCCACCTCAGCGATCCTCAGCCACCCTCACATCAGCCAGGAGGATAAATATGTTCCTGACAGGTTGGGTTTCTCCTCTGCTTATGACAATGGATTTTCTTTTCAAGGTGAAATGGGCTCTGTTAGAGGCTATGGGAGGATGTGCTTACAGCAGTGGTTTCACGCCTTTGCTGTACCTTTGAACCACTGAACAGCTTTTACAAATCCTGGCTTGGAGGCCAGGGTCACATCCCACACCAGTTACAACTGTGTCCCTGGTTGCAGGGGAGGGGAACCCAGTCACCTCCAGGTGATTGCAATGTGCAGCCAAGTTTGAGAACCAGGAAGCTAGAGGAGCAATCCTCAGCCCAGGCCACCTATATAAGTCATCTGCGTGCTTTCAGAAACACCAGTGCCAATAAACAGCAAAACAATGGTAGGGCCCCATTCCCAAACATTCTCATTTAATTGGTTTGGAGTAAGGCCCGGGCATTGGGATTTTCAAAAGTCCTCCAGGTAGGATTTTAACAAGCAGCCGGGGTTGAGAAGGTCTGAGCTGGAAGGCGATGACTGATCGTAGCCAGTTGGTGGTCACCTTCGCCATAACCCAGCGATTCTCAAAACCTTGGTGGATCTCATTTTTGTAAGGCATGAGCCGTCTCACATGCCCTGAAGTTTTGTAAACAAGATACTTATTTTATCTTTCCTCCTACCTCAGCCTCCCAAGTAGCTGGAACTATAGGTGCGTGCCACCATGCCGGGCTAGTTTTTATAGACACGAGGTCTCACTATGTTTCCCAGGCTGGCCTCAAACTCCTGGCCTCAAGCAATCCTCCCAAAGTGCTGTAATTCCAGGGAAAAGCCATCATACCCAGCCAGGATCCTAATTTTACATTCTCAAGGGAAGCATATACTTGAAAGAATATTGTGGCTCATAGGCCTTTGAAAAAATTAGGAGACTGTGAGTATAATCACCACCTCTCAATAGCTGGTCTGTTTGAAAACTGTTGTTCTGCAATAGTGAAGCTCCATTGTGTTAGCGTGTGTGATCCTATGCACTACACCCCTTTTTAAAATTAGCTCAGTCGTACCCTCATCTCTGGAATCAGAGTGGACATTGGCACTTACTGTAGCAGGACACATTTTATAACATTGGCAGCAGAGGACAGGACCACCTTCCCTGTGGCAGCGAACACTGCTCTGCCAGGCTCTTTGGGAATAATGCTGCTTTTTTAGGGAGTGCATTTTCACTCGTGTTATGTTCAGATTTGAATAATGATGAGAAATGCCCTAACAGCATATACGGTACTTTAGATTTAAGTCTTTTGCCCTAACAACTCATTGAACATTCTACTCTTTCTCTGTGTTGCTGCATGAGCTTGTTCTGAAATTAGAGATGTAGGAAGAGGTGGATACGTTCATTCATGTACGTGTGCTACCTGAGTGCCTACTGTGTGCTGGGTTTTGCTGCTTTGTAAATAGTAGATAGCCCCTGCTATCTACGACTATCTACCAGTGGCTTCCTCGTGGTGGTGGTAGCACTGGGTGCTAGGGTGTCCAAAGAAGGAATATTTAACCTAGTCTGAGAGTGTCCCAGAAGGCTTTCTGTAAGTGACAACACCAAAATAGGATCTTAAAGACTAGGGGGAATAGGCTGGGGGTGAGTTGGGGACAGACTGCATTCTGGACAGAAGGATGAGTCCATGCAAATGCAGAGAGCCGTAAGAAAGCCTAAAGGTGAATCAGAACAGCCTGGGTACGATGCCCTGATGGGCCCACACAGAATGAGGCTGAAGAATTAGGCAGGGCCAATCATGAAGGGCCTTGTGTAACACGCAAAAAGGCTTGTATAGCATGCCAAAGAATTTTCCCAAATATAATGGAAAGTCATTGAAGGCTTTTGAGCAGGGCATCAAATAGAATCCAATTTGAGTTTTGAGAAAGCCACTTTGGTGGCAGTGTGAAGAATCAGTTAGAAGGAGAAGAGATGAAAGCAGTGGCTCTTAACCTTGGATGCACATTGGAATCATATGGACAGCCTTTAAAAAAAAAACTCACACACACACACACACACACAATGGATGCCTGGGTCCCACCCTCAGAAATTTGAACATAATGAGATTGGGGTGTGACCTGGGCATCAGGTTGCTGAAAGTTCTCTGTGAGAGCTAATATTCTGGGTTAAGTTGACTGCGCTGGGGTGCCTAGACGTCTGGTCAAATATTCTGAGTGTGTCTGCGAGGGCATTTCTTGTTGAGATTAACATTTGAATAGGTGGGCCCAGTAAAGCTGACAGTGTGGGTGGGCCTGGTCCAACGGTGCTCCCTAATGTGGGCGGGCCTGGTCCAATGGTGCTCCCTAATTTGGGCTGGCCTGGTCCAATCAGCTAAAAGCCTAAATGGAATGAAAAGTTGGAGTAAGAAGGAGCTCCTCCTGCCTGAATGCTTGAGGGGGACATTAGTCTTTTCTGGCCTTTGGACTTGGACTGAAACATTGAGTCTTCCTGGGTCTTGAATCTACCAGGTTTGTCTGGAACTTATACCATCAGCTTTCCTGGTTCCCAGGCCTTTGGACTTGGACTGGAACTATACCCTTTGCTCTCCTGGGTATCCAGCTTATCAGCTGCAGATTTTGGCATTTAGCCTCCATCATCATGTGAGCTAATTCCTTATCTCTGTGTGTGTGTGTATGTGTGTGTGTGTGTGTGTGTGTACATGCATATTCAATGATTTTATTTCTCTGGAGAACCCTATTACACCATCCAACTGATTCTAATGTGTGGCCAAAGCTGAAAGCCACAGCTCCTTGCAGAGAGGCCAGGTGGCGGCAAAGGCAGTAATCTGAATAATGAAATGAGGCATCTCCTGCACTAAGGCAGCAGTCGATGGGGGGCAGACCTGGCCAAAAGCTCAGGCTTGGGTGAAGGGAAGAATGTTATAATGGCAGGTGGGCAGTGGAAGGTTGAGGATGTTGCTGCTATTTGGATTGGGAAAGGGAGCTAGCTGGCTGAGGGTTGCAGACAGCTCCCAGAGCCCATTGGAGGCTGGGAGCACCACGGATGCTATTACCAGTATGCAGTACAGCTGAAGTGTGCCAGGTGCAACCATCAGCCCAGGTGACAAGCCCTCATCCTCCCCTTCCTCCATCCAGCCTCATTTTTACTTCTAGCTCCAGGCTCCATGTCCACAGCCTCTCCACACCAAGTATCGCATCACCCAGGAACTTGTTAGAAATGTACTGTCTCAAGTCTCATTCAGAATTCTTGAATGAGAACTGCATGTCACAGGTCCCCAGGTGACTGGAACACATGTCACCCTTCGAGAACCAATGCTCTTGCCTTTTCCAACAACAGTATTTGTGGCCTTCTGACTATGCTGCGAAATGCTGTTCACTTGGCTTGGAACATTGTCCTCTCATTTTTTCTAGCCAATTCGACTCCTCTTTAAGTCTGTGTCAATGTTAGCTCCTCTCTGACTACTCCCAAGACCTGGCCGGGAGAGCTGTTTGCTGCCCTGAGCATGTTTCCATCAACTTCATCAGGGCGTCACCCTGTTGCTTTTCCTTATCCTCAGCACTGACACGTGAGGTCAGTGCTCAGTAAGGTGTTTATGTGTTCACTGAATGAAACTCGGGCTCCTTGATTTCCAGCTCGACGTCCTAATCCAAGCCCTGAGACCATTTTCTACACGTGGAAAGTCATGCCTGTTTAAAAGAAAATGCTACAATTTAAGCCCCAAACACCTCACCCTACATGTGCCTGATGTTACCCCTCAAATTGGGAAACTCATCAGGTTTGTTGTTTTCTATAAAAATTTACAAAGCCGTATCTCACTCTTTCAAATTATTTTACATGCCACATAAAGTTCTGATCCTGGATCCCAACCTCAGTCAGTTCTTTTCCTAAGAGGCTACAAAGAAATGAATTTCAATACATTGGAAGTTTATTAATTACTGAATTTTCTAAGCATGAAAACCCTCTCTGTTGGATTCCTAGCATGAAAGCTGTTTTCTATTGTAGCAAGGAGAGTTAAATAATTACAACTATCTGTGACCTTTTTCATAATCTACTCTGTAAATTCCTAGATATGAAAATCAGGTCCTTTGCCTTTTTTCTATTTCTTGTGGGGCTTAACACACAGTTAGTGCTTAATAAATGTCCTTCTGGAGTAATTAAAGAGGAGCTTTTTTCCCTAGCACAGATACATTGAGCCAAGAAGCCTACGTAAACTGTGGGCAGCCTGCTGAGCTGAGTACCTATTCAATGTTTATCTCCTCCTTCCAGGTCTGCCCCTGTCTTAGGAATCGTCCTTTCCAAATCTGGGATTCATGGCTGGTCACTAATACTTATTACTTGCTATACTATTAAAAATAACCTTCCTGCTGGGCGCGGTGGCTCAAGCCTGTAATCCCAGCACTTTGGGAGGCCGAGGTGGGTGGATCACGAGGTCAGGAGATCGAGACTATCCTGGCTAACATGGTGAAACCCCGTCTCTACTAAAAATACAAAAAACTAGCCGGGTGTGGTGGCGGGCGCCTGTAGTCTCAGCTACTTGGGAGGCTGAGGCGGGAGAATGGCGTGAACCCGGGAGGCGGAGCTTGCAGTGAGCCGAGATCACGCCACTGCACTCCAGCCTGGGAGCACAGCGAGACTCTGTCTCAAAAAAAAAAAAAAAAAAAAAAATAACCTTCCAGAACCCAGGAGCTTCTGGAAGCAGAGAGAAAGCAGAGAAATCCACCTTCATGTCTCTCAAATGCGTCATCTTGTTAATCAGGTTAGGCCCTGAAGAAAGAGCTTCTTTCCCCTGACCTCATCTCAACATTTCCAGAAATGCTAACACTTAAACTGCTTCCCCCCTGCCCCCAGCTCATTAGGACCTGCCAGTCACATTGTGTCGGAAAGGATCTGATCTCTGTGTCACAAACGTGGCCTTAGAAATTGCAAACATTTGGAAATTCACAGCAAAAAAGTATGCACCCTCAAAACATAAGAATTTGTCAAGAGACTCAGTCATGAGCCTCTGTGCATCTGTATGAGGTATGTGGGATTCCCTCAACCAAATCAGGACATGGGGTGGGAGAGCCTCCCCTATAAGGCTCCATTCTGGCACTTTTCACAGATTCTCATTTCCTCCTCACCAGAGACAACAAAGCAGGTATTGCTAGTCTCATTTTACAGACCAAGTAACTGAGGCTTAGAGAGGCTAAGAAACTTACCAGAATGTCAGAGCTAGTGAGGCTAAAGAGGATGATGCTTCTGTAGGGGTCACATTCTGCTTACCTCAAATGCTGTGCTTTTGTTGTTGTTATTGCACTGGATCGGCATGAGTCCCATTTTTCTGAGAACGCATCCTTTATGTCACAAAAGAAACCCTAAAAGGCTTTCCTACCTGTTAGGGACAAGCTGCCCCAGGACCACCCCCGCCCCCTGCTGTCCCACCGTCCCGCCACTCAATGCAGCTGACCCTTACCTTGAATACTCTGCAGCTGCATCCCTGAACCCTTATCTAGGCACCACAGCAAGCTCACCAGACTTGCTGAGCGAACCCTGATTACAGCCCCCCTGGGTAGCACAGGGGAGGTCACGAGAAACACGGATAAACCTAAGTTACATCCTCTTGTAAATTCCTAGTTTTACAAGATAATATATTGTAAGCCGGTCACGAGAAGATATGTGGTAAAGTTAACTGACAACCCCAGGGTCTCTCTCCCCCATATACACCCCTCATTTTGTAAGCTCAGGGCTGCCTCCTCTGACTGCAGTGGGGCAGCCTGGCAGGTTAATAAACTTACTCCCCTGACCTTGGGTCTCTCTCTCTCTCATCCTTTCTTTTGGGTAACCTTACACTACCGAAACACTTTGTTCCACTTTTCTCTTATGGTAATTGAATTCCATGAGAGAATTCCCAAATTCCCAGCATTATGGCACCTGAAGCTTTCTGTTACAATGCCAGTGTTTTCTGCAATAGAGAGAATTCCAAGTTGGAAAACATGAAATGCTTAGTAAGTGTTTATTTTGTCCAAAACCCCATGGTAGATGCTGTGAGGGAACACACTAAAAAATCCTACAAGTTAAGGTTTTTGGGTTTTTTTGAGATGGAGTCTTGCTCTGTTGCCCAGGCTGGAGTGCAATGGTGCAATCTTGGTTCACTACAACTTTCCCCTCCTGGGTTCAAGCGATTCTCCTGCCTCAGCCTTCCAAGCAGCTGGGATTACAGGTGCCCACCAACACGCCCAGCTAATTTTTGTATTTTTAGTAGCAAGGGGGTTTCACCATGTTGGCCAGGCTGCTCTCGAACTACTGACCTCAAGTAATCCGCTCCCCCTTGGCCTCCCAAAGTGCCAGGATTACAGGCGTGAGCCACCATACCTTGCCATAAGTTAAGGTTTAAACATTTCAATGTGATAACCAGCCCTCTACAAGGTGCATTGCCAAATAAATGTTCTACCCAATTTCTACAGGCACTCAGACATTATGCCCTTACTGGGCATCTTGGCAGCTCAAAGAATGGATTTCAGTAAAGTATTTCCTGTCACCTGCCCTAAGGAAAGGAGCATTGGTGTTTTCAAAGGGAAGGAAAGCCAGAGAGGCCTTTGAGGAGGAGTCTCTATGAGGTTGTGCTCAATTAGGATGGAAGGCCTGGAGCGGTCAGTAGAATTGTCCAAATCAGGGTAGATTAAGGAGGCTGTGTAGAGGGGGAGGATTTGAAAAGTCCATTTTGGATGTGCCTGCACCACACAGCATTGTATGCACAATCAGATCCTATCACTTGAGCTACCTCCAAGACTCAAACACTCCAGGTAGGAAGAAAATCAGGCCTGGCATTTGACCGCCTTTGTTTGGTGCACAAAGTATTAGCAATTAGAGTCACCCGGTGATCCCCAACCCCCACATAGGCCACCGCTTTCTCAGATTCATATGTGCAAGGAAAGAACTCGCTTAGAGCCAATGGTGTACTGGGGCCAGCATGTACCAGCTACAGAGAATCAACTGTGAAAGAGGAATTTTTGTGAGCTAGTTAACTATTGGTAACTGGCCATGGCGGGAGCATTTACACTATGGAAATTGGCAAAAGTTACAAATCAAAGCTTTTTATTCTGGGGGCAGAGCCAGTTTGCCAGCATACCACTACTTAGAGCTATCCATGTACTGTCTCTCTGATTCACACATTTACGTAAACTCTGTGCCATTTGGAAAGCCTCAAGTTAAAAATGATGTGCTTAATGAATTTGACAGTTTGGGCACTCAGCTATAAGAGGCCAAGGATGTATCTGCACTGAAGCAAGTCTTCTTGAAGGGCCACTAGGTCTCCATATCAATTAGGGCAGTAGTTCTCAAAGCATGATCCTGAACCAGCAGCATCATTATCCTGTGAGAACCTGTTAGAAGCGCAAATTCTCCCATTTCACCCTACATCTGCTGAATCAGGAACCCTAGGGTTGGGGCCCAGCAATTTATGGTTCCATAAGCCCTCCAGGTGTTCTAATGAACACTCAAGTGTGAGACACTTAGAGTAACTTCTCCCCTAAAAGTAAAACAAACGTTCACCTCTTACCATTTATATGTTATATTCACATTATACACTATCATGTCATCAACAAATTATCAGGTGCTTAACTAAGTACCTTTGTGTCTTAGCTCTGTGTCAGTCAGCCTTGAAGTTGGCCTCCAAGGTTAGCCCTGGTATTCATGCCTTTATTTAATCTCCTCCCACATTGAATCACTGGTGGTCTATGTGACCAAAAGAGGACTTGGAAATGCTAATGAGTGGCTTCTGAAGCTGGATCATCAAAGGCATCAAAGCTTTTGGTTTGGTTTCCGGGGGTACTTACTTTGAGGGACCCAGCCACCATAGTATGAACATACTCGAGTAGCCCTACCCAGACTAAAACAGACACCAGAAGCCCCAGCACCAACTTGCCAGCTGTGTGAGTGTACCATCTTGGAAGCGGACCCTCCAGCCCCAGGGAAGCCTTTGGATGACTGCGGCCCACACTGACTTCTGACTGTAACCTCACGAAAGACCCTGAACCACAGCAGGCCAACCAAGCCCCTTCTGCATTCCTGAGCAAAAGAAACTTAGAGTTAAGGCGCTACGTTTTGGGTAATTTGTTTCACACCAATAGATTACCAATCTATTCTGTGTTAAAAGTGGTTGAGGCCAGGCACGGTGGCTCACGCCTGTAATCCCAGCACTTTGGGAGGCCTAGGTGGGTGGATCACGAGGTCAGGAGATCGAGACCATGCTGGCTAACACGGTAAACCCCGTCTCTACTAAAAATACAAAAAATTAGCCAGGCGTGGTGGCGGGTGCCTGTAGTCCCAGCTACTCAGGAGGCTGAGGTAGGAGAATCACTTGAACCCGGGAGGTGGAGGTTGCAGTAAGCTAAGATTGTGCCACTGCACTCCAACCTGGGTGACAGAGCGAGACTCCATCTCAGGAAAAAAAAGAAAAAAATGGTTGAAGGTGGAAGTGAATGTGGCAGCCATGTGTGGGGCTTGAATGGTACAAAGATGTATGAAATTATGTCTTTTCCAGAATTACGCTTACTGTTTATGTGGGAGAGATGTGTGCACTAAAAAGTTTGTAAAGCATTACTTATTGTTGATTTAAGAGACAATGCAAATCTAGGGGGAGAAAATGCTTGTACAGATCCTTTGAGAAATGAGCCATGCTGTAAAGTCAAGTTTTCCCTCCCCTTTTAAGCCCTGCCAGCATTTTAATCTGCACCCTCTCTAAATATATGACATACTTCCTTAGCTTTTTGAGCAGAGTTAATAGGAAGTGCTTGTTGCTGATGGGGCAGGTGACTGTAGCTATCAGCTGGGGACCTAGGGTTGCACATCAGTGATGGCTTTCAGCCTACCTGTGTCTCAAGGCCAACAGACAAGACCAACTTCGGGCTTCAAGTGTCTACATAAATCCCCTCATTCATTCCTTACCACAGACTCATGAGCATCCCATTTTCTGGCGTGAAACTGCAGCTTGAAGCAGATAAGTGAGACGACCCAGATAATAAGTGGCAGAGCTGTGACTGTTGACTCTGAGCCCATGCTGTTTGTAATCTAGCACATGGCCTTCAGGGACTCTCACTTTACTCAGAAAAGCCTTTGCTATCAGCTTGCCTAAAATCATACCTAAAGGTAATGCACGTTCATTGTACAAAATCCGAAAGGCACAAAAGCCAGGCTCTCCAGCCAGCCATCGGTTCTCTTCTCTGAAGGCCACCACGGCTCCCAGGTTTCCATGTCCACCCACTCTATTCGGTTTGCTTTGGATCATCAGGCTTTCTCCCAAGGCCTGAGGAAAGCAGAGAAGTTTCAGACCCTCGACTGTTAGAGGAAGGCTATACTTCTGCAGTGTGAATGAGGGAGGTAGAGGCTATCGCAGTCTCATCTCCATGGGGTCTGTTGCCCTCCAGGAAATCATGCTCTTCTTTGCTGTGGCAACGAGCATCTTCTGATTCCACAATACCCATGTTCTCTGTGGCCAATGCACTGCCATCAGGGACCACCAGCCCCTGACGTTACCTGGTGTTTTTTTCAGGCAGAGTAAAGGACTCATGCTCACTGGGTCAAAAATCTGCTTGTGGGTTTCGGAGAGGCCTTCTGCTAAGGCAGGATGACAAGCCAGGTGGTCTGGGTTCAGGTTCTAGGTCTGGGAACCTGAGCTAAGTCAGTCCAGCTCTTGGAACCTCATACTGGGCCTACCCCAGAGGGCAGCCAACTCAGTGAGGACAGCCGTGCCTACCCCTGCACACCCCATGAGCTCTGTGCTCACTCAGGGGCAGCCACCACACAGCCTTGTGAGGTTCTCTACGCTTGTTTATCTCATCCAGTGGTTATGTCCCTTGAGGAGGGACTGTGTCACTCCCCATTCTCTCCCTGCTTTACATAGCACTTGACATGTAGTAGATGCTCATTCAAGACTTTTTGAATCTTTCAACATACATCTAACAGCATATATGTGTGTGTGTGTGTGTATGTGTGTATATATATGTGTCTGTGTGTGTGTATATATATATACATATGTATATACACACACACAGACACATATATACATATGTATGTATATATATAGTATCAGTGAGGGGAGGGAGATTGGTTCCAGGACCTCCTGAGGATACCAAGGTATATCAATATACATTGATATGTGGCTGGGCACGGTGGCTCATGCCTGTAATCCCAGTGCTTTGGGAGGCAAAGGTGGATGGATCACTTGAAGTCAGGAGTTTGAGACCAGCCTGGTCAACGTGGCAAAACCCCATCTCTACTAAAAATACAACAATTAGCCAAGCGTGGTGGTGTACACCTGTAATCCAAGCTACTTGGGAGGCTGAGGTATGAGAATCGCTTGAACCCAGGAGGCAGAGTTTGCAGGGAACTAAGATTGTGCCACTGCACTCCAGCCTGGGCAACAGAACAAGACTCTGTCTCAAAAAATACATATATATATATGTACACACACACACTCAAAATATATATATATATATAAACACACACATACACACACACACACACACATATATATACACATTGATGGGCTACTGTGGTTTGACTTAACAGAATTCTAGGCACAGGCAACATTTTAAAATTATATCTTTTAAAGGCTTGCCAATATTTACAAAATTCAAAGATGCTCAACTTCCTGATATAAAATCATATAGCATTTGCATATAACCTACACACATCTTCCTGTATATTTTAAATAATCTCTAGATTATTATGTGTTAGGCTGTTCTTGCATTGCTGTAAAGAATACCTGAGATTGGGTAGTTTATAAAGAAAACAGGTTTAATTGGCTCACTGTTCTGTAGGCTGTACAGTAAGCATAGAGTTGGCATCTGCTTGGCTTCTAGGGAGGCCTCAGGAAGCTTCCAGTCATGACAGAAGGGGGAGTAGGCATCTCACAGGGCAGAGTGACAGCAAGAGAGCTGAGGTGGTGCTGCACACTTAAACAACCAGAACTTGAGAGAACTCACCATCATGAGGACAGCAGCAACCCATGAGGGATCCGCCCCCATGACCCAAACACCTCTGACCAGGTCCCACCTCCAACACTGGGGATTACAATTCAACTTGAGATTTGGTAAGAACATACATCCAAACTATTAATATATCAAATATCTAAAACAATGTAAATACTATGTAAATATTGTTATGCTATACCGTTTCAAGGAATAGCCAGAAAAGTCCGTACATATTCAGTATAGATATATTTTTTTCCAAATATCTTTGATCTGCCATTCTGTTGGTTGAATCCACAGATGTGGAACCCACAGTTACAAAGGGGTGACTGTCCACACATCCTACTGGTGCTGTTTCTCTGGAGGACCCTGACTAATACACTCCCCAAGTCCTGTGCCCCAAATATTTTTTCTTATTTGTTCATTGATGGATCCCATCAATGGCCTAGCAGAGAACTGAGCACAGAGTTGTGTGTTGCCATTTGACTTAACAGAATTCTAGGTGCAAGCAGCATTTTAAAATTATGTCTTTTATATTATGAGATTGAAACACTTGTCAATATTTACTTTTAGTGAACTTTTCATAAAATTTCTCCTCTCGACCTACGTTTTAGAAGTTGAAATATAGTGCAGGTAAACCATTTCAGGCATTTACTGTTTCCATAGGTTGGGCTCTATAAATGCCTGGCAATGGAATTGCTTTGTTATCCTCAGATAAGCCTTTGGGTGGGAAATAATCTTCCACTAAAGGTATAAAGAGATTACAGAATCAGACCCCCCAAAAATTCCACTGCCCATCCTTGCATCAAGCTTGTACTCCAAACATATTACATACATGTGGGGAACGTGGACAGTTTTAGGGTGATTTGGAGCCCTCAGTTACTGCCCTCTTCTTCCTTAGCATTACAAGCTCCTGATTATGTGTCAAGCCCTGGGGGAAGGGTCATGACTAATCTAAGCCTATAAGGGACATCCTTTTTCTAACTTCTTTGCATCATGGTCAATTCTGGCTAGTGAGATCTAAACGGAAGACTTCTTGGACATATCTGGGAAAGATTTTTCCCCCAACTAATAACAAGGAAGATGCAGTTTGCTCCCTCTTTCTCTTTCCTCCTGCGTCAAATGCAGACATGATGGCTGGAACTGTGGCAGTTGTCTTATGACTGAGGCAAAGGCTGAGATAATCAGACACCAACTCTAACATCATTGAGCTGCTGAACCAAAGCCAAACTCTCCTACTTCCAGAATTATTGTATTGGAAAAATGAACTTATATTCTTTCAAGCAGCTGTGGTCAGGTTTCTGCTCCTTGTAACCAAAAACTATATTACAACCACCAAACTTACTGCAACAGAAAAGGCAGTCAGTGCTCTTTCTCCACGTAAACCAAAAGAAACTACTATAGTGGGTCTTCTAATACTTTAACAAAGCCCCCTTTCCAAAATTACACATGGTAAAATCTATGGGAAATGTTAAAGTTCACCAAAAGAGCCCAGCTTAATCAGCATTATAAAAATATTCTGGACAGAAATACAGCTAGGTAGAATGGAATAATCACTAATGTATGAATCAGGAACAGCACATTCAAGCTCTTGCTATGAGTAGCATCACTTCTTTTTACTGGACCTCATTTTATCACTTGTAAAATGAAGTCAGACTGGACAACTCCTGGGGTTCCCTTCAGATCTGAGATTCTATGTAGACTATAAACTGAAATAAATTATTTTAAAAGCTCACGAAATTCTTCTGTAGGCTCCTAATTTGCTGGCTGCTTTCCCATCACCACAGTTGACATTCTAAAGCCTTGGATAAGTTTGAAAGGACAAAGTCATACGCCTTTGCTCATAAATATGTCCTGACTTTTCAAAGTGCATTGGATTAAAGACAGTGGCAGCTTCATACCATGGAAACCACAGATGCAACACAGAATGTAAGCGTGTTTTCCAGGAGGCAAGTACTTCTGTTGTATCACGCTGTTCCTTGTATGCAAAGACTCGGGCTTGCCATCCACCAGAACTGCTGAGCCCTGGGGGGACTGATCCAACGCCTCCTTATATTCATCCTTTTCACATTAGCTAGCATCCATTTTCTCTTTTTAAAAACAGAAAATGTGCTTCTGTCCTTGATCTTTCACTAAAGGGAAGCTAAACTATCTACAATAGATGGCTCTCTCAGTACTTAACTCTGTTATGCTATTTGCATATTCATTGTCCGGGCTGCAGTGTTTTATCATGCCATGATTTAGCTTGTTTTGTGCTGTCTGGTGAATTCTGGGCCGGAAAATAGACCTGAATAATTTGGTTGGCTTTCAGGAGAATACCCTGTCTCTCTTTTGTCTCCCATCAACTCACCCAGACTCATGCACATGCACCTAAGTCCTCCTTAAAAATGTAAAACGGATTCTTTAACAGGTTGTTTATGAGCAGCACAAAAAGACGCACTGATCTCTTCACATCAACATAAGTGAACAATAAAGAAGTCATGTTCTGGGCCATTCGTTCTATGAGATTCTTAGGGTGTGTATATTAGAAAGTCATTCTGAAGCTCTTAATTACAGAAATCATCCACAGTCAAAGTGAGAGGGTCAAGGTGAGGATTTCGTTTTGTTCCTTTTCAGTCATGTTAAACAGTAATGTGCACACTGGGACTCTGAAGGAAACCTGTATATGGTGAGCAAAGTTTAGAAGACCAATGCACGGCCTTAACCAACACAGCAGATCTCCCGTGAATGCCTACCATGTACAGGCTTGGGGTGTGGTATGCTCTGGGAACTGAAGGCGAATCAGCCTTTGCCCTGAATTCAACGATATCACAGTCTGATAGTCTCACAAGTAGACATCACAGACCTCTGTGTGCTCATTTCTGTGTGACAGTCTAGGCTCCATTGAAAGGTTAGGCACTGCCTCCTGCCTATGAGAAGTTCCCAGTGAAGCCCAGGATATGAAGATACATTTGACACACCATTAAGGAGAGAAGACAGGATGTTAGCTGCTCTGAATTTAGGAAGAAGGGAGCATTTATTTTGAGGGTAATAATATAAGAAAGAGACTGAACATGACATACTCTCATGGGAGAGTGGAGGAATGATGTTCGTTCATTCATCTGTTCATCCAATCACTTATTAATGGTAGGACACTATTCTAGGCACTGGTACCGTAGACAAGACTGAGATGGACTCAGCCTCTGGCCTCATTACACTCACATTCTAATGGAAGACATAGAACAATCACAAAATCCACGCTTTTGCTTTCTTATTTTTAAAAATATAATGTTTAATACATACAAAAATAGATAGTTTGTAAATACAATGTATAAGGCATTTACTGAATGCCAGGAAATTCACCACTCAACGCATAACTAGATTTACACCTAAGTGAATAATTCACAGTTTAATTATAGTTGCAATGAGTGCTTAGAAGATATATGTGTGTGTATGTATATATGTATATGTGTATGTATATGTATATGCATATGTATATGTATATGCGTATGTATATGTATGTGTATGTATATGTATATATACATACATACACACACACACAGACACATGTATCTGTGACAGTGAATCACAGGGTAACCTGGCCTATTCCAGGGGGTCAGAGAAGGTTTCCCTAAGTAACATTTGTTGAGCAATGGGAATGTATAGGCAGGCAGGAACTTTGAAAGATAACCCAGGCATAGAATTTAGACTTCATAATGATGGGAGTAGTAATAACAATAATAATGGCAAAAACGTTGCATTTCTTGGGGACTTATGTTTTATCAAATGCTGTACACATTTATTTGATCCCTACAACAAAACCTAGAAAGCCGATCTTGCTTTCCCTATTTTGCAGTTGAGGAAACTGAGACTCAGAAAGGTTGAGTAATACATGCAAGGGCATAGAGCTGGTAAATTGAGGAGCTGCCATGTGGCAAGAAGGGGCAAGAAATGAGAAAAATTACATTTGCTGGCTTAGCAGAGTTAAATTCCTTTCACTTGACTGTTTTCTAAATGGTGCATTTACAAATACATACTTATTCACTAAGTCTGTCCATTAGACATCTCATACAGAGTACCACATGAGCTCAGGAAGATGGTCTAACTTCCAGGGCAGATGGACTTTTAGGTAAATTTATAGCCAGTCAGTGCTGGGAGCCAAAAGCATTTCTTTCTTTGAAAAGTTGAGTTAGTTTCCCGTCAAAATATTATTTAAGGGTAAGACCCCAAGTGGAATGTTCCAGAAGACCTTTAGCAATAGTGCACTGTATATTATTTAAACTAAAAACAATGCTGTGAAAAATTGCACTTCAGCACGAGCAGCACCAAATGGAATTGAATTCGGCAGCTGAAAAGGAGACATGATGATTGAAATATTTTCCAGACTATTACATCCTTGAAGGGTTTAAACAGTGAGGAGAAAGACAGGGAAGGGGAGGAGGATGATTTAGCATAGTTCATTTAAGAACAACAGGACGAAATTAACCTTGGGAAGGGGGGTAAACGGGGAGGGTGGCTGGGAGAAACATAATGCAAGATGTAAAAAGTTTCCTGAAGGAGAAGTGTGCTGGGCTGCAGAATTTTCCAACCCAGCAAAGCAGGCAAAGCCATCTATCATAAAAGTCATTTACAAGCAAACTTGACAAATCACTGAGAAAATATATTATGGGCCACATTCCTAAACAGCCTTAGGAATGGACAAACTACTAGGTGTTTTCTATGCCTAATTCAGGAAAATCTCATACTTCTTTGAGATTTTAATCTTTATTTATATTTTTGGAGCCTCTTTTCCTCCACTTTAAAATGGATCGGCAAATAAGTTACCCAACTTGGTGTGTGGGTGTCCTATCAGTTACAGCTCTGACAAAATTTCAACTCAGGGAGGGAGATAGATTGCATTACAATTTTAAAATGTCTATTAACTGAACTGTCTTATTAATAAGGCTGACTTCCTAATCCTAGTTTACTTATAATTTTCAGTCAGGCTGCAGAAATTCTAAATTACACAAAGCAGCCGAAAGATTAAAGAAAATTTCTAGAATTAAAAACCAGCAGACCTAAACATTTATTTTCTCAGTATATTGAGAAAAATAAAAGGTGAGACTGTGGGGGAAAGGGAGGGCGTGACAGTCCCAGCTTTGCTGGGCCTGGAAATTGTCTATAAACCTCCCCAGCCATCTTTATTGCTTTGCAATTTCTGAGATCTGGCCAACCTCCTGATTCACAAGACCAGAATTAATGTATGTGCATTGCTGCCCCCTGCTGGATGTATGGAACCCATTTTTGTCTAGGGTCCAGGGAAATGCCATTTGCAAATTTCAATTACTTTTCAATTCCTTTTCCTCCCTCCCCCACCTGAAATAGAACTCCCCCCAAAGGACTCTGTTAGGAGACCATTTCATCTGAGCTAATGGGCAAACATTCCTTATAATGCAATTAGTGGGCTTCCTCATACAGTAACCCCATTGACTCTCTGACGGCATGGCTTGCTGGAGGCAACGGAAAATGGGAAACACAGCATCTTGGTGCTCCAAGGACCACTTTTTGAAAATACTCCCTTGAATTAATATTAATTCAGGCACGAGTGGTTTCTCTTCTCAGAGGATCCAGGGGTAGAGTCAAAATGTCAGCCAGCCCTTTCCTCCTTACCTCCCCTTCATTTGATATTTGTTGATATTTTTATATGATGCTTTTTTTTTTTTTTTTTTTTTTTTTGCAATGGGGCTGCTGCATCCTGGAGACCAACACCTCTCAAATGCCACCACAGATAGAGGCTCTCTCTGCCCAAGCCACAGAGGCCCCAGAAGTGTCAAGGAATCCCCAGGGTGCCAACATCCACTGAGACCTGGCTGGGCTGGACCAAGTTTTCTATTTTATAGGCAGACTCCTAGGATGTGGCATAATCAGAAAGAGGGGAGGGAAGGAAGAAAGTTATTTTGGTTGGAATGACCACATCTTCACTCTGCTGGTGTAGGGAATACTGGGTAGACAAACCCTAGGCCCCTTCTCTTAGGTAACTTACAATTCATTGGTCAGTTCTTAGTATCTTGTCCATATCAGCTAGGCTGGACTATGACTTATGGTCTCAGGATTAGTCTTAACCCAACCCCTTCCAGCAACCTTGCCCACAAATTTCTTTCTCAGAGTTCCTCTGCCTATCTCCCAATCTGTCCAGTTTGTGTACCTACTACAGCCAGGCTCCCCTCTTGCTGTGCCTTGTGGGCCCTCTTGTTATAAATCATGGTTCTCAAAATTCACTGGGTACTTGTTAGAAAATGCACATTCTTGGGCCCCAGCCCAGTCCTACTGAATTACAGCTCTGGAGTGGGGTCCAGTGATCTGTGTTTAACAAGCCCTCGGAGTGATTCTGATGCACACTCAAGTTTGAGAACTGTTGTTATAAATGAATCCCATTTTTCTCCACTCATCAACTCCTAACCAAAAATGTCTCTGGGCTAAGTCTCATTAATGCTGATGGAAAAATACATTAAGAAGCCTGAAAAACTATGCTTCATGCTAGTTATGCATGCTGATGGCCTATTCATCCCCAGAGGTCTAGACTGAATGTGAAACCTCTTGGGTAACCTTCCCTTCATCTGCCAGCCTCTGACCAGGACAACTCAATCATGTCCTCTCTCCTGTGTGTGTCCTCCACACGAGTTGACAGCAGTGATCAGACTCTTATTGTCCCTTGTTATGCAAACTGAGTCTTGGACCAGTTTATCTGCATCACCTGGGAGCTTGGCAGAAATGCAGAATCCTAGCCCTGCCCCCAGACTGACTGATCTGATTCTGCCTTTTAGCAAGATCTCCAGTTGACTCTTTGGTGCATTGAAAGTGGAGAAGAAGGCCGGGCACGGTGGCTCACGCCTGTAATCCCAGCACTTTGGGAGGTCAAGGCGGGTGGATCACGAGGTCAGGAGATCGAGACCATCCTGGCTAACATGATGAAACCCCGTCTCTACTAAAAATACAAAAATTAGCCGGGTGTGGTGGTGGGTGCCTGTAGTCCCAGCTACTCTGGAGGCTGAGGCAGGAGAATGGCATGAACCCGGGAGGCGGAGCTTGCAGTGAGCCGAGATCGCACCACTGCACTCTGGTCTGGTGGACAGAGCGAGACTCTTGTCTCAAGAAAAAAAAAAAGAAAGTGGAGAAGAATTGTCATCATCGAATGCTTTAACATACACACACACACCCCATCACACAACATGGATTATAAAATGGTTTTAGGATAATTTGAATCTTATTCAGCTCTGGGTCTTCAGCATCTGGAACAGGGCCAGATATAGCCACTCTTAGCATTAGTGTTTGGTGAGTGAATGAAGCACTTATTTTTTAACTAGAACATTTGAAGACTAGAATGACTAAATCCAGGAATAAAACTCTAATAGTGTGTTCAAACACCATGGTGCACAATAGAACATGAGAGAGTTTATGGATGGGGGCCCTGAAATCACATCACTTTCCCAATTACAAATGATATCTACTCAATGTTTATAAAGCAGCTGCCTCACGTGAACTGCCTGGCTGATTTCTCACCCTTTCTGGAAAGGGAGTAAAGATCTGTCCCCTTAACAAGTGACTCTGATGTAGAACCTAGAGCAGTCCAAAGTTAAGGAGTCACAGAACATCACTCCTGGAGACCAGGCCTGCAAATGGCACAGAGGAGGATGATAGTGGCAGGTGGCAGACAAATGCGTAGGCAGATAGGCGTGGGTCCCCACTGAAACCCAACCTTCAAGCCAAAGACAGTTTAAAGCCTGAAAGCCAAGCTACAAGTCTCAGATAAATCCACAGGCCTGATTAAGAACCTCTTTTCCCATTGGGTGTACTTTCCTCTAATTGGTCCCCATCCTTCACCTATTTTGCATATACCTACCATTCCCTAATTGGTTTTTTACACCATCATGCCCACCTTTGAGTGGTGCCTTTGTTTTAGCCTCTTTTGCATACTCACAAACCAATCAGCATGCACTTCCCATTCTGAGCCCATAAAAGCCCTGGACCCAGCCACACGGGGAGAGACACCACCCAACTTCAGGTGGTCTGTTCTCTGCCCTTCTCACCCTTCAACTGTCAGTATAACCTCATACTTCTTGGACATGGGACAAGAACTCAGGAACCACAGAACACAGGTACGAACTGTGACGCTGGCAGACTAGGGCACACCCAGCTCAACTGCAGGACACTTGATGTGGGATCTGGGCTGGTGCGCAAGCCAGGCATGGCCCAGCAGGCCGAGTGAACAGAGTACCTCCTGCAGCAAGCCTGGGGCGGAGCAAGGCCCAGACAGGGGCATGGACAGCTGGAGGTCTCCGGCTGGCAAAGTGGCCAAGAAAAATCCTGCATCAAGGGGGCAAGCATGTGGAGAGCTGAGATGACCATCATATCCCCCAATCCAGCTTTCCTGGGCTGATGGATCAGGGACTAGAACCTAGACTTTGGATGATGCTACATTTGAAGTACTAGCTTGTCTCAAGATGGCCTGCCTGGCCTCCTAAGCATGGAGATAAAGAAAAATCTTGAGTCCCTTCAAGGGAAATTCCAAGCACCTAGCTAACCTTGAAAAGTAAACAAGCAACCTGATAAGCAGGAAGATAGTAACAACAGTCTCCCAAGCAAGCCAGAGACGCAAAGTGTTTTGCTTCCTTATAGAAACTAAAAGATAGGATCTTAACATATGTTCTCAAGTTGTGAGTTGTTTTTAGAAATCACCACAAGATAGAAAGTGCTGACCACTATCACTTAATGCTCAGATAAGGGGGAAATGATGACTGAACTCTGGCTGCCATTCTCTGTTCTAAGTTTCTTCCTGAGGGCTCTGGAGAAAGTTATGCCCATGGGCCAAAACAATGTATAACCTCTGTGTAATTGGTTTACAATTTTGTCTGCAATTCCTGCTTTCCTGAAATGTACCCCTGCCTTTAAAAACCCTTGCTTGCAAGCCCCTGGGGAGTTCTGGTGTTAAACATTAGCTGCCTATTCTCCTCACTTGGTGCCCGGCAGTACATGCCCTTTTCTCCTGCTGCAAATCTTAGTGTCAGTGCCTGACTTTACTGAGCTGGGTGAGCAGACCCCAATTCAGTTCAGTAACAAAGACCTATTACAAATTCCTCTTCCCCACTTTTTAACCCTCATCATCCCTGTGTTTATGATGATACTAATGTGGCTGCTAGGACCTAACCCAACCCAAACAAATGGACTTCAAACAAATAGGTTTCTATATCTCTCTTCAAAAGTCCAAGTAGGCAGGTGACCTAAGGGTTAAAGTGGCACTGTTCCAGTGATCACCCAGGTTTCCCATCCTTAGTATGTTATTGAAATGAGTTAGCCAGCTTGCTTTAGGAAGATAGTAAGGGAAGGGTCCCTGCAGAACCTCTGACCTGCCCGCCCCACAAGTGCTTACACCAGATGTTTTGCACAGATAAGGGAACTTGCACAGGGGCTTGCCTAAACATGCCCACAGTGGAAAATTCCATTCCTTAACACATACACGGTCAGGGAAATAAATCAATATGGAGCGGCTCAGTCTAAGGGCCCGCAAGCACACTGGAAGGATGGGGTGGAGCTGCCAGGAATTCATGCCTTAAGCCCTGGTATTCAACTGTGAAAGGGGCAACCAGAAACCTGCTTTCAGGACACTTCTCTTTGCTGAGAGCTCTCCTTTTGCTTAATAAATTCGGCTCCACTCACTCTTTGATATCACTTCCCTAATTCTTCCCGGTCGTGAGACAAGAACCCAGACCTAGCTGAGTTAAGGAGCAAAAAGTCCTGCATCATTATCTCATGCAGACAGTGGAAACTGGACTCCCACCCCCATACTGGATTCCAGCCCTGGGAAGGTGGAATGATTAGGAAGAAGGCAAGCAGCATCTTTGTAAGGATGGGACCCTGAGCTTCCCACAACTGGCTAGAACTCAGACACCTGCCTTATCGAGTGGCAAGGAAGGCTGGGAAGCACCAACTCTAACTGGGTGGTCTTTGCCCAGCTCAGATAAAGGGGACCCTACTGCCACAGAGAAGGAGAGGAGAATGGATGTTGAGGAACAGTCTGTACCCATAACCCATGCTTCTGTTAGGTGAGGCAACTGGGAGCTTGATGTTTCCAGGGATTTTTTGATGTTATTATAGAGAACAATGGCTACACAGGTTGTGGAGGAAAGGACACCAGGCCAGCCTCCGTGCAGCACTCACCGGTCCCTGTATTAACAAATGCTGAGCTTTGTAGCCTCTGTGCTCACAACCCTTCCATGCACATATTTCCTCCTTCCCCTTCCGGGTCTATGATAGGAGGTTCTCCTTGACCTTCCATTTTTCATAGCAGGCTCATAATATTTTCTAGCAGAAGGGGCCTTAGAAACCAACTACTCTAATTGTCTTAGTTGGTAGGAGGGGAATCCAAGGCTCAGAGAAGTTAAAGAGTTTGCTCAAGGTCACAGAATAGTTACTGGTAGAGTGGGGATCAGGAGCCAAGCTTGCCAATGACCATCTGACATGGCAGGCTTTCCCTTTTACCTTGCCACCTCACTATCTCATCCTGCCTTCATTTATTCCTCTATAGTAATAGAGGTAGTGACAGCAAACATCTACTGAGTGTTTTCTATATTCCAGGCACTATTTTTGGTGCTTTACATGTATCATTTCACTGAGTCTTCCATTCCACCTGCTATAGATGGAATGTGCCCCCAAAATTCATATACTGAAACTTAACCCCCAATTCAATGGTATTAGGAAGTGGTACCTTTAGGAGGTGATTAGGTCCTGACAGCAGAGCTTCATGAATGGGATTAGTGCCCTTATAGAAGAGGCCCCAATGAGCTGCCTTGCCCCCTTCCCCACCATGTAAGGACACAGCAAGATGCCACCTATGAATTGTGTCCCTCAGCAGACACCAAACCTGCTGGCACCCTGATCTCAGACTTCCCAGCCTCCAGGACTATGAGAAATAAATTTCTGTTGTTTATAAGTCACCTGGTCTATGTTATTCTGTTTGAGCAGCCTGAACAGCTAAGACACTGCCCAGTGAGGAAGACATGATGATGATCTCTACTTTGCTGATGTCACTAAAGCCCAGGATGCACAAGGCTTGTCCAACTGCCTCTGTATCCTGCACAGGGAGCCGTGGCAATCAGTGAGGCAGAAAGTGCAAGCCCTCTGCCCGCACCCCAGGGCAGATCACCTTACCCTCCTCTGGGGGTTACACACACTTCTCTTTCCCCTGCTTCCTGGGTTTTCAGTCCACAGACCTGGCCAACCTGTGCCATTTTCCTTCACTTTTCAGTTGTCAATGAGGAAGGAGAATTATTGGTACGGATGATAGAAAACCATGGAATATCCAAAATGTGTTTCTTTTGCCCTGGCAATTCAGGATATGATTTTTATTTTCCAGACAGTTTATGATCCCAGCCGAGGCTCAGGCTTGTTACAGAAAAAAGCCCGTGCTGGCCAGGCGTGGTGGCTCACACCTGTAATCTCGGCACTTCAGGAGGCTGACGGGGTGGATCATCTGAGGTCAGGAGTTCGAGAACAGCCTGGCCAACATGGCGAAATCCCGTCTCTACTAAAAATACAAAAATTAGCTGAGTGTGGTGGTGCACGCCTGTAATTTCAGCTACTGGGGAGGCTGAGTTGAGAGAATCGCTTGAAGCTGGGAGGCAGAGGTTGCAGTGAGCCAAGATTGTGCCACTGCACTCCAGCCTGGGTGACAAAGCAAGACTCCATCTCAAAAAAATAATAGTAATAATAATAAGAAAAAGCCCAGGTCTCCTTAGCTGGCCTCAGTTCCAAGAGGAAAAGGGAACCTGGGCAAGATGAGGCGCAGGTCAGTGGGGCAAAAGGGCCACCACAGAGAAGCCACCAAGCTGATGCTCCACAGGGAAACCTGGGGGTTGGCCACCTGTGTGGAACATCACCAGTCAGATTGATTCCCAGGTTTTATAGAGATTCTTTTCCTTTCAAAAGCAGCTCATCTGGAGGACAGAATCCAGCCCCAGCCCAATTTCAATTTCATACCACACTCGAGCAAGAGGATGTGGGTGTCCTAACTCCAGGTCAGCTGAGAAATGCAGCTCTCAACTGGCATTTCACTGCAGTAACACCAAGATTGCCTTTAATAGCACCCTTGCAGCTGATGGGCTGCGGCTGAGACAAAATTACAAACCCGCCAACCCAGGTGGCCAGGCAAGGGCTGCTTTAACATGCTGAAATAAAAATGCTCCTTGGCAGCTTTATCCCCGACCTGCCATCCTAGCCAAGTTCTTAAAGGGTGATGCTCCGGGGTCCAGCTCACAAACTCCTGCAATACTGAGGCCCATGTGGCAGACAGGGGTCTCCAGCAGGAGTCAGGTAATGGCAGTGCCAGGAATGGGAAAAACCAAGGAGTCAGTAGAGAGACTCCGGTCTAGCAGTGCCCCTGGGTTCCCCCGTGAGATGGAGATGGCTGAACTCCTTCCTGATCATTGCTCCCCCCAGAGTGCCTCCTCTCCTCCCCTCCCCTGATGCTGCAGCAGAACCCTGGGGCTCATGCTGCCTTCCTGTTCTCACAACTAAATCTCTGGACAGCCCCTGCTGTCAGCTTTTGCAGGGCTTACTATGAAAATTTTAAGTTTTATATTTTGCATTGGAAGGAGAAGTTTTCTGCATATGTTAGAGAAATTTTCAGTACCTGTAGATGAGTACAAGAAGTTTAGCAGATGAGGGTACAGGAAGTTTGGGGAATGGGGGTACAAGAACCAGTTTAGGAGATAGGGGGTGTAGGATGTGAGTGACGGTAGACACATAGATTTTCCTGGTCTTCTTAATAGCAACTTCCTTTTCTCTGTGCGTACATATGTGGGGTGCAGAGGTGAAGATATTGTTTTGGCCTCTCGCACCACATGTTTTCTGCATCATAACTCTTCGGACTGGGGTTACAGATTCCTCCACATGGGCATCTGATCTGCCTGGAAGCCTCCTATGTGGACCATATTTTCCAAAGGTGGTCATGGCATTGCCCATCCCACAGGCTCCTGTGATGAGAACTTGCTGTATCCCCTCAGAGGATAGGGCCAGTTTCCCTTCCCTATCTTATCTGGGAAGGCCTTATGACTGCTCTGGCAGACAGAATATGACAGAAGTAGATGCTCTGGCCACTCCCATGGATCAGAGAGGAACCACTCAGCCAAGCACTCCCCAAATTCCTGGCCTGCAACATTATGAACAAAATAAAATTGTTATCTGAAGCCACTACTTGGGACAGGAGGTACTTTATTCAGTAGCACTAAGTAACCAGAACAACTTCTCTGTCCCAAAATATTCTCCCTAAGAGTCTAGCACAGTAGGGAACACAATGACCAAATAGAAACAGCTAAACAGCTCTAGTCTGCTGCTCCCAGCGAGACCAATGCAGAAGGCAGGTGATTTCAGGGTTCCCAACTGAGGTACCTATTTCACCTCATTGGGACTGGTAAGGCAGTGGGTGCAACCCATGGAGAGCAAGTAGAATAAGGGTGAGGCGTTGCTTCATCTGGGGAGTGCAAAGAGCGGGGTGACCTCCCTTCCCCCAGCCAAGGGAAGCTGTGAGGGACTGTGCCACCTGCCCAGGGTACTACACTTTTCCCACGGATTTTTGCAATCCACAGATCAGGAGATTCCCTCTTGACTCTACACCAGCAGGGCCCTGGGTTTGAAGCACAAAAATGGGCTGCTGTTTAGGCAGACACTGAGCTGCAGAAGTCTTTTCATACTCTGGCAGTGACTGGAACTCCAGTGACACAGGAATACCATCCATTCACCTGGAAAGGGGGCTGAAGCCAGGGAGCCAAGTGGTCTTGCTCAGCAAGTCTCACTCCCACAGAGCCTGGCAAGTGAAGAAGCACTGGCTTGAAATTCCCACTGCCAGCATAGCAGTCTGGAGTCGGACTGGGATGATCAGGTTCAGTGAGGGGAGGGGCGACCTCTATTACTGTGGCTTTAGCAGGTGGTTTTCCCCCGACAGTCCTATCAGGGGAAGGAGATTGGGAGGTTTGGACTGAGCAGAATTCACCGCAGCACAGCAAAGCAGCTGCAGCCAGAATGTTTCTCTAGATTCTTCCTCACAGGGCAGGGCTTCTCTGCAGCAAATCCAGCAGCTCCAGTCAGGGACTTACAGACAGAATTCTCATCTCCCTGGGACAGAGCACCTGGGGGGAGGGACGGGTGCTGTCACAGCTTCAAAGGACTTAATCTTTCCTGCCTGCTGGCTCTGAAGAGAGTAGCTGATCCTGACATGGGGGATTCTCCCAGCACAGCACATTAGCTCTGCTAAGGAACAGATGGCATCCTCAAGTGGGTCCCTGTCCCCATGCCTCCTGACTGGGAAAGACCTCCCAAAAGGGGCTGACAGGCACCTCATACAGGAGAGCTCTAGCTGGCATCAGGCCAGTGACTCTCTGGGACGAAGCTTCCAGAGGAAGGAGCAAGCAGCAATCTTTGCTTTTCTGTAGCCTCCACTGGTGATACCCAGGTGAACAGGGTCTGGAGTGGACCCTCAGCAAACTGCAGCAGACCTGCAGAAGAGAGGTCTGCCTGTTAGAAGAAAAACTAACAAACAGAAAGCAACAATAACAACATCAACAACAACAAACACAAAAAACACAAAAACCTCATCCAACGGTCATCAGCCTCAAAGACAAAAGGTACATAAATCCATGATGATGAGGAAAAACCAGGGCAAAAACACTGAAAATTCTAAAAGCCAGAATGCCTCTTCTCCAAATCATTGCAACACCTCTCCAGCAAAGGCGCAGAACTGGACAGAGAATGAGATGAACGCGTAGACAAAAGTAGGCTTCAGAAGGTGGGTAATAACAAACTCTGCTGAGCTAAAGGAGCATGTTCTAACCCAATGCAAAAAAGCTAAGAACTTTAATAAAATGTTACAGGAGCTGCTAACTAGAATAACCAGTTTAGAGAGGAACATCAGTGACCTGATGGAGCTGAAAAACACAGCACGAGAACTTTGTGAAGCATACACAAGTATCAATAGCTGAATCAATCAAGCAGAAGAAAGGATATCAGAGTTTGAAGACCATCTTGCTGAAATAAGTCAGACAGACAAGATTAGAGAAAAAAGAATGAAAAGGAACGAACAAAACCTCTGAGAAATGTGGGACTATGTTAAAAAAGCTGAACCTACAATTGATTGGAGTACCTGAAAAAGATTGGGAGAATGGAACCAAGTTGGAAAACACACTTCAGGATATTATCCAGGAGAACTTCCCCAACCTAGCAAGACAGGCCAACATGCAAATTCAGGAAATACAGAGAACAGAAGACACATAATCGTCAGATTCTCCAAGGTCTAAATGAAGAAAAAAATGTTAAGGACAGCCAGAGAGAAAGGTCAGGTCGCCTAAAAAGGGAAGTCCATCAGACTAACAGTGGATTTCTCAGCAGAAATCCTACGAGCCAGAAGAGAGTGGGGGCAAATATTCAATGTTCTTAAAAAAAAAAAAAAAAAGAATTTTCAACCCAGAATTTCATATCCAGCCAAACTAAGCTTCATAAGCGAAGGAGAAACAAAATCCTTTCCAGACAAGCAACTGTTAAGGGATTCTGTCACCACAGGACTGCCTGACAAGAGCTCCTCAAGGAAACACTAAACATGGAAAGTAAAAACCAGTACCAGCCACTGCAAAAACACACCACAATATAAAGACCAATGACACTATGAAGAAACTGCATCAACTAATGTGCAAAATAACCAGACAGCATCATGATGACAGGATCAAATTCCCACATAATATTAACCTTAAATGTAAATGGGCTACATGTGCCAATTAAAAGACAAAGACTGCCAAATGGGATAAAGAGTCAAGACCCATGGGTGTGCTCTATTAAGGAGACCCATCTCACATGCAGAGACACACATAGGCTCAAAATAAATGGATGGAGGAAAATTTACCAAGCAAATGGAAAGCAAAGAAAAAGCAGGGATTTCAATCCTAGTCTTTGATAAAACAGACTTTAAACCAACAAAGATTTAAAAAGACCAAGAAGTGCATTATATAATGGTAAAGGGATCAATTCAACAAGAAGTGCAAATTATCCTAAATATATATGCACCCAATACAGGAGCACCCAGATTCATAAAACAAGTCCTTAGAGACCTACAAAGAGACTTAGACTCCCACACGATAATAGTGGAAGACTTTAATACCCACCGTCAGTATTAGACAGATCAACTAAACAGAAAATTAACAAGGATATTCAGGACTTGAACACAGCTCTGGATCAAGTGGACATAACAAACATCTACAAAACTCTTCATTCCAAATCAACAGAATATACATTCTTCTCAGTGTCACATGGACCTTATTCTAAAGTCGACCATATAATTGGAGTAAAACACTCCTCAGCAAATGCAAAAGAACAGAAATTATAACAGTCTCTCAGACCACAGTGCAATTACATTAGAACTCAGGATTAAGAAACTCACTCAAAACCACACAACTACATGGAAATTGAACAACCTGCTCCTGAATGACTACTGGGTAAATAATGAAATTAAGGCAGAAATCAAGTTATTTGAAACCACTGAGAACAAAGAGACAATGTACCTGAACCGCTGGGAAACAGCTAAAGCAGTGTTAAGAGAGAAATTTATAGCACTAAATGCCCATGTCAGAAAGCTGGAAAGATCTCAGATTGACACCCTAACATCACAATTAAAAGAACTAGAGAAGCAGGGAAAAATAATCCAAAAGCTAGCAGAAGACAAGAAATAACTAAGGTCAGACCAGACCTGAAGGAGATAGAGATACAAAAAACCTTCCAAAAAATCAAATAATCCAGGAGCTGTTTTTTGGAAAAAAATAACAAAATAGATGGACTGCTAGCTAGGCTAATAAAAAAGAAAAGAAAGAAGAATCAAATAGATCACAATAAAAAATAATAAAGGGGATAGCACCACTGACCCCACAGAAACACAAACTACCAACAGAGAATACTATAAACACCTCTGCACAAATAAACTAGAAAACCTAGAAGAAATGGATAAATTCCTGGACACATAAATCCTCCTAACACTAAACCAGGAATAAGTCAAATCCCTGAAGAGACCAATAACAAGTTCTGAAATTGAGGCAGTAATTAATAGCCTACAAACCAACAACAACAACAAAAAAGCCCAGGGCCAGACAAATTCACAGCCAAAATCTACCAGAGATACAAAGAGGAGCTGGTACCATTCCTTCTGAAACTATTCCAAACAATTGAAAAGGAGGGACTCCTCCCTAACTCATTTTATGAGGCCAGCACCATCCTGATACCAAAACCTGGCAGAGACAACAAAAAAAGAAAACTTCAGGCCAATATCCCTACTGAACATCAATGTGAAAATCCTCAGTAAAATACTGTCAAACCAAATCCAGCAGCACATCAAAAAGCTTATCTACCATGATCAAGTCAGCTTCATCCCTGAGATGCAAGGCTGGTTCAATATAAACAAATCAATAAATATAATTCATCACATAAACAGAAATAAAGACAAAAACCACATGATTATCCCGATAGATGCAGAAAAGGACTTTGATAAAACTCAACATCCCTTCATATTAAAAACTCTCAACAAACTAGGTTTTGATGGAACATATCTCAAAATAATAAGAGCTATTTATGACATACCCATAGCCAATATCATACTATATGGGCAAAAGCTGGTTGAAAACCAGCACAGGACAAGGATGCCCTCTCTCACCACTCCTATTCAACATAGTATTGGAAGTTCTGGTTAGGGCAATCAGGCAAGAGAAAGAAATAAAGGATATTCAAATAGGAAGAGAGGATGTCAAACTATCTCCATTTGCAGATGACATGATTCCATATTTAGAAAACCCTATTGTCTCAGCCCAAAAACTCCTTAAGTTGATAAAAAAAATCTTCAGCAGTTTCAGAATTAAAATCAATGCGCAAAAATCACAAGCATTCCTGTACACCAACAATAGACAAGCAGAGAGCCAAATCATGAATGAACTCCGGTTCACAATTACTACAAGGAGAATAAAATACCTAGGAATACAGCTCATAAGGAACGTGAAGGACCTCTTCAAGGAGAACTGCAAACCACTGTTCAAGGAAATCAGTAGACACAAATGGAAAAACATTCCATCCTCATGTATAGAAAGAATCAATATTGTGAAAATGGTCATACTGCCCAAAGTAATTTATAGATTCCATGCTATTCCCATCAAACTACCATTGACATTCTTCACAGAATTAGAAAAAAACTATCTTAAATTTCATATGGAACCAAAAAAGACCCTGTATAGCCAAGATAATCCTAAGCAAAAAGAACAAAGCTGGAGGCATCATGCTACCTGACTTCAAACTATACTACAAGGCTACAACAACCAAAACAGCATGGTACTGGTACCAAAACAGACATATAGACCAATGGAACAGAACAGAGAACTCAGAAATAATCCTACACATCCACAACCTTCTGAACTTCAACAAACCTGACAAAAACAAGCAATGGAGAAAGGATTCCCTATTTAATAAATGGTACTGGGAAAACTCACTACCCATATGAAGAAAACTGATACTGAATCCCTTCCTTATACCTTATACAAAAATTAACTCAAGATGGATTAAAGACTTAAATGTAAAACCCAAAAGCATAAAAACCCTAGAAGAAAACCTAGGCAATACCATTCAGGACATAGGCATGGGCAAAGACTTCATGACTAAAACACCAAAAGCAAATGCAACAAAAGCCAAAATTCACAAACGGGATCTAATTAAACTAAAGAGCTTCTGCACAGAAACAAAACAAAACCAAACAAAAGAAAAAAACAAACAGCAAAAAAACTATCATCAGAGTGAACAGGAAACCTACGGACTGGAGAAGTTTTGCAATCTACTGATCTGACAAAGGTTTAATATCCAGAATCCACAAGGAACTTAAACCAATTTACAAGAAAAAAACCAACCCCATAAAAAGTGGGAGTAGGATATGAACAGACACTTCTCAAAAGAAGACATTTATGTGGCCAAAAAACATACAAAAAGAAGCTCAACATCACGATCATTAGAGAAATGCACATCAAAACCACGAGATACCATCTCACAGCAGTCAGAATGATGATTATCAAAAAGTCAAGAAACAATAGATGCTGGCCAGGCTGTGGAGAGATCGGAATGCCTTTACACTGTTGGTAGGAATGTAAGTTAGTTCAACCATTGTGGAAGACAGTGTGGCAATCCTTCAAAGATCTAGAACTAGAAATACCCTTTTACCCAGCAATCTCATTACTGGGTATATACCCAAATGAATATATATCATTCTACTATAAAGATACATGCACACATATGTTTATTGCAGCACTATTTACAATAGCAAAGACAAGGAACTAACCCAAATGTCCATCAATGATAGACTGGATAAAGAAAATGTGGTACGGCCGGGCGCGGTGGCTCAAGCCTGTAATCCCAGCACTTTGGGAGGCCGAGACGGACGGATCACGAGGTCAGGAGATCGAGACCATCCTGGCTAACACGGTGAAACCCCGTCTCTATTAAGAAATACAAAAAACTAGCCGGGCGAGGTGGCAGGCGCCTGTAGTCCCAGCTACTCGGGAGGCTGAGGCCGGAGAATGGCGTGAACCTGGGAGGCGGAGCTTGCAGTGAGCTGAGATCCGGCCACTGCACTCCAGCCTGGGTAACAGAGCGAGACTCCGTCTCAAAAAAAAAAAAAAAAAAAAAAAAAAAAAAGAAAATGTGGTACATATACACCATGGAATACTATGTAGCCATAAAAAAGAATGAGAACATGTCCTTTGCAGGTAGCAGCTGGAAGCCATCATCCTCAGCAAACTAACACAGGAAAAGAAAACCAAACATAGCATGTTCTCACTCCTAAGTGGGAGTTGAACAATGAGAACACATGGATACAGAGACTAACCAGGGCCTGACAGCGGGTGGGGAGTGAGGGGAAGGAGAGCATTAGGACAAATACCTAATGCACGTGGGGCTTAAAACCTAGATGACGGGTTGATAAATGCAGCAAACCACTTAGGTAACAAACCTGCACATTCTGCACATGTATCCCAGAACTTAAAGCAAAATAAAATAAATAAAAATTTTAAAAACAAACAAAGCAGGTAGAATTAATTTTAAAACAAGAGTCTAGCACATTATTTGAACACCCTCTATTAGTCACCCTATGGGTGAAAGCATAAAGTACATTTGCAAAAGTGCAAATGGTGTCTAGAGCTATAAAACCTAGTGCCTATACACTTACTAATACTGGAGCACAGTTAATATAGGAGCTTAGGAGCTATCAGGGCCCTGAGAAAACGGGACATTTTTCCTACACACCAGGAACATGGGAAGGCAGCAGAGAAAGTCCAGAGTATGCGGGTGCTGTGGGGGATGAGCAGTGTGGGGTATTAAGCCCAGCAGGATGGTGCAACCATCCAATAAGGCCCAGAAGATGCCTTCAGGCAACACTGAGCCCACCTTTCCTGTAAGCCCATGCTGAGCTGTGTTTCTCACATTAAGAAAAACATACTTCTGAATTAAGCAAAAGATCCCACTAGGGTTTGGCTGCAGGTTGAGCTGAGCCCTGCCTGCACTTGGAAGATACTGGGGCTGGCCTTCCCCAGGTAGGAGAAAACCATTTGTCTGGGAGCCTACAGGAAGAAAAACTTACTAGGAGGCAAGATTGACTGAAAGGCAGTCCCTCCCTGCTGCAGCTTTTACAGGTCTGCAAACCTTATGGCTAAAACTCTTAGGGTCAAATATGTTTAGGAATTCAAAATTTCCCAGAGTCTAGTGAGGTGATACAGTGCGTCTACCGCATGCTAAAAACATCTCCGATAAGGTCTGGGGAAGTATCCTGTCATCACACACACATATTTCTGCAGCAAAGGCATGAATTTTCACACTCAGGAGGATAAATACCATAAATAGCCTCACATCACGTTGGTCCAGGTTTTGCTGCCAAGTAAGTTATAGTAAATATGCCATTTTCTGAACTTTTGGGGTCTGGGATCACAGACCTTTTTGCTCACATTTGGTCAGTTTTCCTAGAAAAGCCATTTGTGATGATGTCATGAAGGAGGTTGCTTCCAAGACACATGTGAGATGTTCCACGTCCACTTTCATGGAGCATTTATCTCGGGCGCTCAGGGAGGGCTCCCCCACCCCCTTGGGCCCCAGCAGCTCACCCCATGTGGTTGCTGCTCAGGCAATGAATAAACAGCATGAAGGGACGTCTTCCTTGTCACACACGTGACCTTTGTCTACAACTGGCCTTGGAGATCATGTCTGGAACATGTTTGTGCCTCCACTGGCAACTAGTCCCGTGCCTGGCACACAGTGTGCACTTGCTGTATACAGCCAAAGGGAAGTCCCAAGTCTCCACCTTGTAGTAAGACAGGCAGAAACAATCACAGTATTTGTAACCCTACCCACTCCTCAGTCACCCTATATTGAGTCATGATGGTGGGAAAGCATCACACTGAGTTCTGTGTAGCATAAAAGGCGTATCAGGCAGGGATTCACTGTGTCCTCAGGCAGCTCAGATACGTGCATGCATCGCCACAAATGATGATGAAAGCCAGGGAGCACTAGCAAACATAAACGATCCCTTACCTAGGATTACTTACAAAATCCCTTGCATGATCATCCCTTACAGCTGTCACACATTTTCTCTCAAGCCTGCAAAGAAGACACTATTATCCCCATTTCACAGAGGAGGGCTTTGAGTCTGTCAAGGATCCCACACTCAGTCGATGACCAAGCTGAGCCTTCAACCTTGTGCTCTGAATCAATCCTGTCCTCCGAAGGCAGGGATTTGAAAGTTATCCCAGCTCAAGGTGACAGTGGGGAGGGCTGGGGGAGTTTAAGAGATGTGGGGAAAAAAACCCATGGGCTTTATGGGAAGTGTGGCATTTCAACTGGTGCTTCAAGAGCTAGTAGGGTTTGAGCGAACTCTCGAATCCCAGGGGCAGCTGATAGGTAGGGGGACATTCTAGTCAGGGGTCCCACGCAGACAAACGTAGGGAGGCAGGACAGTACCAGTTTCCACTGGAAATTCTCATGGTCTTGCCGGGCTTGAGTGTGGGCTGTATAAAGTGATTCGCAGAGGAAAATGACTGAAGCGTGAATTCAAGGAGGGGAAAGGAGACTTTACTTGTAATGACTTCACTAGAAAATAATAAAATGAATGTGACAACACGGTAACATGTGACAGTGTGACTTCTGAGGACATGTAATACTATTCTCTGTGCTTCCTACATCTTTAAAATTTATTTTTAAAAAAATTCGGACAGTGGGTACTAGATTTTGGAGGCTGTGGTGTTCCGGGATTAAGACTTTGGATTTATTCTCTGGGTGTCTTGTAAAGGGATTGTTTTGTTTGGGAGAGACCCAATTATAGCTGTATTTTGGGACAAAGACGCTGACAGCATCATGTAGCAGCTGACTTGGGTAGACACTACGCCCACCTCCAAGTGTCACTCAATAGAGAAAATGAGAGACAGAGAAAAGCTGATCAATGGCAAAGCACAGGGTGTTGCTTGTCCCCACTCCTGGCAATCTTGACATCAGAGACAGCTGGATGGGAGGAGGGAAGCCCTCACTGTCTGCAGAGCAATGTCACTACCACTGCTAGGTAGGAAGGAGGGCACAGGTGTCCCTAGCTTATGAATCTAATGGTGACAGGTAGGTGGGTGACCCATGCTTAACACATCCAGGTAAAGCCTCCTCCCATGAACGATGGATTGTGAAGAAAGTGCAGATTGAACTGAATGATTACCAGGGAAGCTCAAGGCCTTCTCCGTTCCCTCTTCACAGGTGTTCTGGCTGCTCTATCAGATCTCACAGATCCCACACGTGGCCACAGCAGTGGCCACTGTGACTGAGGTGACAGCTTTCCCTACAATGGTGGTTCTCAAACTTGAGCATGCATCAGAATCAACAGGAGTGCTGGTTAAAATATAGATTCCTGGGCTCCACCCCCAGTTTCTGATTGAGCAGGTCTGGGGTGAGGCCCAATAATTTGCATTTCTCAAAAGTTCCTGGGTGATGCTGATACTGCCTGTCTAGGATCACGTTATGAGAATTATTGCTCTGAAAATTCTGAGCATGGTCCAAACTCTTCCCCCAGGTTCTGAGCACTCAACACACACCTCATTTAATCTTCAGAGCTTGTTTGTGGAGGTTCTAGCAGGGCAGCACAGCTGCTCATATAACCTTGACCAAAGACCATTTCTCCTCTGTCGGGGAAGGTCATCCTCTTCAGCGGAGCATGCAGAGTGGGGAGGGATGCACATGGAGCAGAGGGAGGGAGGGGACACCCGCCTAGTCAGCCAGATCAGCCACGTCAACCCTGGCCATCAGCGGGGTGACAGATGTTGCAGCCAGATCACCCTCATATCCTCATTTCATCTTTACAAAGCCCTGAAAAGCAGTTCCCAATTCACAGAGGAAGAAATCAAAGATCAAAGATGCCAACTAAATTGCCCAAGGTCACACAAGCAGTGGATGGCAGGGCTAGGATTGGACTCCTCTTTTTTTCTACATTACTTTTTCCCAAAAACTGGACCTCAGTGATGGGCAACAGAATTTTCACAGGTTTAAACTGAACTGATGAACAAAACAAGGATGGTGTGAGTTTTTCATGTGTTAACCATTAGAACTCAATTTAATGGATCGTTCATTGTTTTCTGAGATAATCCCACTTATATTTTTGGGAGTTAAAATGCTTTTATGAAATGTTGGCAGAAGATGGTCTTTTTAATTTTACTTTTCTCTTTTTTTCATGTCCTTAGTTCTTAATGTTTAACAGGTGATACTTTAGTCTTTTCTCTTTTAAAAATACAATGTCTGGTTTATGAAATTCCTGGCCACAGGAATTCTTGGCAGGCTGCCTCCAGCACCAATAGACATCTGCATTTTACAGAGTAAAGATGGCTCAGAGTGATTTGTTACATAAGTTGGTGGTGGCAGAGCCACCTGCAGCAGACTCTTCAGAGGGCTCTGCCCTGTATGGGGTGGCCCTTGTCCCCCAGGGCTGCCAGTAGCCACATGCACATGCCCAGGGGAGTCATACACTGTTGTGGCAGCTGCCAGGCAGTTTTCAGGCATTAAGGAAGGTCCACATCAATTCAGGTTCCTGCTATTTGCATTTATATCTATTCTCAGAAGGTTGCTGGAGACAAGGGGATTGGATTGGTTTCCTCACATGGAGGCTCCTGAGTCAGAGAGGAGGAGGGAGGCTCTGCTTCCTGGCCCAGATGTCATATAAATACATGGCACCTTCTACTCAGACAAGAAGGCTGTGCTCTGCACGGGCTAAGCAGGTAGGCTCCATAGTCACAGTACCCAGGGCCAAATTATGGGCCCAATCTTGCTGTCCCCCATATTGGGCTTGTAACCCTAAAGCAGCTACTCAATCTGTCTTCCTGGCTTTCTTCCCTCCTCTATGAAGTCAGGATAATAATCTCTGCTTCATAAAGGGTAATTGTAAAGATTAGATGTGTTAATGTCTTTAAAGCAACTAAGAACAATGCCTGTCATACAGAATACATTTGGCTTTTGTAATTGTTCAGTTCTTCCCAATCACTCATTAATTGATGATTAAATGAAATCCTTGATCTATTGATGTCTACCATTCTCTCAAGGGGGCTCTAGAGAGGCAGAGATGGATAGGATAAAGTCCCTTCTCTCCAGAATCTCCAGTAGAAAAATAAATGAGTGATCATTCTAGAGGAAAAATTATGATTTTGAAAGCACAAGTAGGTTAACATAGGAGCCCAGAGAGGGCATCTCCCTTTAAGAAGGGGATGTGTGTGCAGATCATTTATATCACAACGTGGGACTGACTGCAAGGCTAAGAAAGGCCTTTGACAGATAGGGACTCCAAATCCCCCAGCCAGTGGGACCACAGGGAAGGGTCTAGAAGTAGAAGAGCCTCCATGCTACGGTTTAAGTCACATTTACACAGCAACTATTGATTTAGCACACAAAGGGAAAGGGAAGAAAAGCCATAAATACTCCCAGCTCAAATTATAAAATAAAATGACTGAATAATTTAAGCAGCTCTTTCATGTTCACAATTATTGGAGGGGTGGGGGGAAGAACACTATTCCATTAAGGACATACGCAGAAGAGGAAACCCCATCAAATGAATGAAGACACAGTACATTAAAAATGGAAATGAAGAACTGGAGAGCAAAACAATGGAATTCTGCCAGCTTTCTTTTATTGCTATACAAATTGCTAATCAGTATCCAGTGTCATGTTGGCTAATTGTTTAATAAGGAGGGGGGAACAAAAAAGAACAAGATCCCAGAGATGGAGAAGAGGCACCCAGTCTGGTGAAATCAGTTGTATGCCAAATACCAGAGATACCTTGCCTCTTTGAGAGATGCTTCCACATATCCCGCTGGGGGATGGAGCCAAGGATTTTCATTCTGGATCTGAAGGCCTGGAGCTGAGGGATCCCCCATCCCTGTGGTATCAGAGGTGAAACGGGCAGGACAGAATCAGAGAAGAGAGGCTCCTCCTCTCACAGAGCATATGACTCCACAAGCCAACAAACAAGTAAACACGGTAAATTCAGAGAGTGTTAATGCCAGGAAAGAAGAAATCCAAACTCTCAGGAAGACGTTGGAAAGTCAGGGTGTTAATGCCGGTTGCCTGCCCAATATCTATTCGTTCTTCCATTATTCACAGAACTTCAAGTTTGTTGGGGCAACGTCTCTCAGGCTCCTTCACAGCTAGCAGTGCCCATGTGACTGAGGCACAAGCAGAGGTCACTAGGTGGCTGTCCAGGAAACAGATTCAGTAACTTGTCCTTTTGCCTTGGACCCTTCACCTTTCTGCCTTGTCCCCGCTGGAAAGGCGAAGTCATCCTGTGACGATGAGGATGAAGCCCATGTGCTAAGACAGTGAGGCAAAGGGGCAAACGCTGTGCTGGCCCTGGACGGCCCATATCCAGGCTTCTTGTTATTAGATAGGAAAGAAATAACCCCCAATCCTGCTTTTAAGTCACTGTTCTTTGAATTTTCTTCTACTCATAACAGATTGCAATTCTAACCGACACAGATCCCTGTCTCTGACCCCTTCCTCCGCATTTCTTCCCATATCAGAAACTGCAGGAATACAGAAACATGCAGTTGAGGCTGGGCTGGAAGAGCCTTGGTCCAGGTAAACCTGATTCTCCCACTCTCTGCTAAAAATTCTTCAATGACTCTCATGGCCATCAAGACGGACATTAAACTCCTGACCGCTCAGGCAGCCTCTCTCTACCTGCTCCCTTCAAAACACTGCATTGCTGGTGGAGTCCCAAGACTTCATCTAACTGAATCAAAGCAATACACTTTCATCATCATGCCTGGCAGGCAGCCAGACCTCTGAGGACCCTACT
This sequence comes from Papio anubis, assembly GCF_008728515.1. Taxonomy (NCBI): domain Eukaryota; kingdom Metazoa; phylum Chordata; class Mammalia; order Primates; family Cercopithecidae; genus Papio; species Papio anubis. The sequence goes on along the minus strand of NC_044985.1, from coordinate 17,018,753 downwards.
GCAGGCATTGGGCTGAAGACTTAGTCTCATCGTCTGTTCCCTCTTATAGGGGAATGAGTGCCCAAGCTGACCTCCTCAGGAGCTGAATGAGAGGTGATGCCTCACCTTCTAACAGAGAGAAAAGGCAGTTCCCCGAACCCCAGAAACCACTGCCTCATGGGCCTGGCCAGCCCACCAGCAGACATCCACTGAGCACCTACTAGGCATCAGCCACTGAGCTTGGCATGAAGCATTCAAAAATAAAAGGCAAGGTGTTATGCAGATGGCAGATGGTTACACAAATAGGCATTATGATTGATGTGTATATATTTGATGCAAGTAGCATAGCAGTATCAAAGGCATTTGCCTTGCCTGGAGTGGAGTGGGGGAAGCTTGGAGACAGCTTCCTGGAGGAGGTAAAGGCTGACTTATGACTTATAAAGAAAGTAAACTAAAATTTTGTGGGGAAGAAGCCCGAAAGGGGGGAAGAAAGGATTGATTACAGAAATGTGGGTCAGAGTTGTAGGAATATAAATTGTAAGTCAGAGATAGGAACGAAGAGGAAGGGAAGTGAAGGAAATCCGAAGAAGCCAGATCACAGGACAGCTTGTAGGCCACTGTTAAGAAATGCATGGTCTCTAATCCAAAGGCAATGGGGAGCCACTCAAATATTTTTAGCAGTGAGCGATGGGATCCCATTTGCATTTTAGACAGAGCTCTCTGACAGCTGGGTCGACGATGAATTTGAGGACAGGGCTGGAAACAGAAAGACCAGTCACGAGTCTGATAGCTACTTATTTACTTTGAGAGGAAAGAGGGTGGAAAAAGCAATGATGAGACTGTGCCAGGCTGAAGCCTATTAGAGTGTCATCAGAGGGCCTCATGCACTGGCAAGAAGCCTAATTTGTAGCTGCATCCATTGGAGTGGTAATCTCAGTGGCTGTTCTTCCTCCCCCATCCCCTGCCCTGGGCATCCCATTTCATCAGTGTATAAGGGTCTCCAAGTGATGAGAACCCCGAGCTCCAGACTCTCATTACACATCTCCTACTTTGCAGTAATCAAGTTCAGTGAATCCTTGCATTACACCTCAGAGTTCCTATTAAACATTTATAATATTAAACAATTAAAATATTCTCCTAGATTTAAGTGTGCACTTTCCTCAGGAACATTGCCAAAGAGATGAAACACTCAGTGACTTCTAATTCCCCAAATGTATATTTGACAATATGCTTCATGCCCTCTTTGATATCAAAGCAACAGCACTAGTGGGAAGGCAGGCTTCAGAAAAATATGCATTTTTTATGTCAACAAATAATAATAATAATAAACAACCTTTTTTATGAGGCCACAGTTGGTGAAGCTCTGATAATGGGGGGAAAGGAGATTTATGAGGATCTATTCTGCCTTTACTAGTGTGGTAGGTGGATGGTGACAGGGACCATAAGCCAATTCATAGAGATTGTAAATTTGCCAATGACTTGCAAGACTAACAGTAAAGATGAAAAGGTAGTATCTTCTCCTGCTTATAGGTTGTGCATGTTCTTTATCATCATTGAGTAACCAAAACCTGTGCTCACCCTGCCTCAACCTACAAACTCCAAAGAGGGAAGTGAAGCTTTGTTATAAATGAATAAATTCAGTCTAGACCCATCCTGTCCCATGTGGAAGCCACCAGCCCCATGTGGCTATTGTTCATTTGAAAGGAGGCTAGAGCACTGGAGATGGACTATAAATGTAAAATACACGCTGGATTTTGAAGATTTACTACAAAACACAAAGAATGTAAACTATTGCATTAATATTTTTATATTGTTTACACATTGAAATAATAGTTTAGATACATTGCATTGAGTTATATAAAATATATTAAAGTTAATGTCACCTATTTCTTTTTCACTTTTTAAAATGTGGCTACTAGAAAACTTTATATTATGTATGTGGTTTGCATTATATTTATATCAGCAGTTTAGACGAGAAAATTCACTCAAAAGCAACTGTCAAGGCTCAGTTAACAGAGGAAGCCCATCTCTGTGGATGTCTAACAACTCATTAAATGTTGGTGCACCAGGGAACGAAGCTGTCACAGAGCCCATGAACAGACAACCCTCAAGGTCCCTCAGCACCAGACCTCAAACACGCATTACTCGCAGCACATAAACGTTTATCAAGTTGGAGAAAATAAAATTCAATAACAATTTTTATAGTGAGCTGATTTTGCTGTTGCTCATTAGTAGCTGTGAGCTAAATTAATTTGAGCTTGATTGTCCTCTAATTGGAGAGGGACATAAATCCAGTTGAATGTGCTATTATGGATGACACCTTGATCCTGCACAATCTCATGCATCTGTCTTTACAACGCTCTGCACCAAAGGGGAAACCTAGCTTTCAATAATTATAATAAAAGTTATGATTATTGACCAAGAACATTATAATGGATGGTATAATGTACTAGGTCATACCATATTTTTCTCAGTAATGACATTGACCAAGTCTTCACTGAGCTAATATGTTAAAGCCTTATTATTATGACTCAGGAAATTACCGATTGTTATTAAAGTGAAGAATATAAGCCACTTGTTATGCCAATACATTTATAGTGCAATGATAATTAACCATTCCCCCCAAACATAGCAAAAAGAAAAAAAAAAGCCGTTATAGAAATGTCAATGGTTTCAATATACCCACATATATTTCTGACTTTCTTTATCTAAGTTTCACCCATAATAGGTGTTCAGTAGATACTTGTTCAAAGATAGGGACAGAAATGTATAAAAAGCATTGAAACAGATGCTTGTTTCCAATTTGCCATCTTTGCAAGAATCCTGGCAAGAGGTAACCATTCCTGAATTTTTCCAATTCTTTCAATGATTAAAAAGGGTTACTTATAAAACTGAATACTTTGTATAGGTATAAACTGTTCACAAATTTGGAGATCAATAATGTAATTCACCATGAGAAGTGGCAGGCTGTATCCGTATCTAAGCATTTCCTTTGAGCTGAGTCATTCTCTCCTGTCTTATAACTGGAGGGCAATGATTCAGATTGGCTAGATTTGGCTAAAATGAGAAAGATCAGATTCTATTATCAAATCAATTTTGCCATGATCAAGGGAAAGCTCTAGTCACATGCTTCGCAGGGCACTAGATAGACGAAATTCAACCAGAATGCTCCCCTGACTTGAAGGACTTAAACTACAACCTTGACAAGAGTAATACATTTCCAGGCATAACCATTTTAAAGAGCTAGCGAAAAGTTTTCCTCCTGTCTCTTCTTCCTTTCCTTCCCCCAACTAACCTCCCCCAAAATGGTAACTATTTTTATTAGGGTCCTGTATACTCTTTCACAGTTTGTTTATATGACCCACGTAAATATATACAATATTCTTATTTTTCCTCTCTTTTTTGACACAGAAGTAGCTTAATACATACACACATACACACACACCCCTAAACACACATACAGAGTGACTTTACTTTTTATATTTAGTATCTTGAAAATTTCTTCATATCAATACCTAAAGAGTATCCGCTTTTTAAAAAAAAAATGCTGCATTTTATCTTATTATACAGTTAGTTAATTAGCCAGGACCCTATAGATGGACATCTGTGTTATTTTTAATCTTTTGCTATTACAAAAATTTAGAGACTTGTAAATGAGCACTGGTATCACCCATATGAAATAATTTTTCTTCCTCCATTCCTTTCTCTTTTCTTTCTCTTCCTCCCTCTCATTCATCCTCCCTCTTGCCCTTTCATTCATTCATTCATTCATTCCACAAACATTCCCCAAGTGCCCACCTGTGCTAGGTGCTGCACTAGGTATCCCAGTAAGTGTTAAAGTTCTGTCATGTTGGCCCATCACAGACCAGTGGAAGAAAGAAGAGGGTTCCAGCTGTAAGCAGGGAGCAAGTCACCCATGACCCAACTTGGTTTTACCTAGGAGGTAACTGTAGGTACAGACGGGAGAACCCCTGTCCTGAAGGTTATCAGAGTGTGGCCGGCTGAAAAATACAGAGAATTTCTGAACTAACAGGCCTCAGGTGAGCCCCCACTGACATTGTATGTTCTCTGCTTTGTGCTGGGAGATATTAAGAATAGGAAATGTCACCTATCTGCACCCCATCCCCCAAGACACCCTCTATCATTTTTGGCACTTCCCTGTCCTGTATTGAACACCCAAGGCCACCTCCTGGGGCGAACCACCAGCCTAGAGTGCATATTCCATATTGTGGACCATTCCATCCCATTCCAGGAATCCTGCTGCTCCCAATGTCTGAGCAGGGCCTTCCCCTCATTCCTAGAGACCTGCTGTCTGATGAGAAGCTCTGAATTAGCCAGAGAATATACCACCTTCCTCAGAGGCACCCCCTCAGCTCTAACAAGGTACACATCTCACTATGAAAGCCAGTAAAGAGTGGCCAAGGACGCTGAGAATTTCCCTCTCTCAAAAGCCTGGTGAGCAAGAGGTGAGCACAGACATCAGTCTTCATGGGCTTGCCAGGACACAGAAAGTAGAAACAAAGGATAGAGGAGAAAAAGTAAGATCTTTTCCTCACTCATTGCAAGGCTGATGGCTGGGACTCCTGTAACAGGAGACAGATTAACAGCAGAAAATAATATAAATTTACTTCATATAAATTTTACGTGACATGGGAGGCTTCAGGAATGAAGACCCAATGACCTAGGGAAAACCATGTATTTTTATGGACAGTCATGCAGAAATACAATTAGAGGACAAAAGGTTATGACTTAATGATAATAAACAGGGAGGAACTTAGGAAGCCCTGTTTAGTCTGATTCTTCTTGGCCTCTGTGTGACATTCCTTCCCTCTGTGTATATAGCAGGACACCTGTTGTATGAGAGTCTTCAGAAAGAAAGGAGGGAGAAGGTCAGAGACAGACATTCCTAGGTTTTATGAGTTGCTTTAAGGAAGAAAGGGTGAGGGGAATTCTTGTCTCTATGACCCACTTCAGGAGAGAAGAAGCAGGAAGAAGATCAGAGTGACCTTATTGCTTCTGTGATCTCAATTTCCTTCACCTTAAAATTTTCAGTATGCCAAGGTACCATATTTGGGGATATTGCATTCCGATACCTGACTAATGTCACACGTGGGACAGGTGTCTCAGGAGGACCAGTGAGAAGGAGTCAGCAGTCACTCAATATCTAATAAATATTTATTTATTGAACATATACTATGCTCCAGGTCCTGTTTTAGCTGCGGGGGATACAGCAATGAACAAGACAAAGTTCCAGCCCTTGGAAGCCTTGGTTGGATACATGGTCAGTCAGTCAGTAAGAGATCTGCTATGTGTCAGCTGGTCAGCAGCTTGCATTTGCTCACCCACTGTCCACCGGTTGTCACTACAAGGAGCCTTAGGCTGGAAGAGGCCTTAGAGATGTGGTGGAAACCTTGGCAGAACGCCACCTCCTGCTGGTGACTTGCCAAAGTCACATGGCAGGTTAACATCAAAGGAACCAGAACTGGCCCCTGCCACCAATAAATGAATGATCTGGTTGGGGACAATCGTCATCACAATTGTAGCTACTAGTAAGGGAACTTGAGGTTTGTTTTTTTTTGTTGGAAATATATTACTGTGTTTTTCACTGTGCATTTCCTCAAAAGAATTGTCTCCCATGTCAGCCAGAGGCAGACACTCTGCCTGGTAAGGTGACCATGGGAGAGGTTATTGGTAATAGGACTAGAGTATTAAGATTGTTAAAACAAGAACTGAGAGAGAAAGAAAGGATTGTTCAAGTTGTTACCAAAATAGGATTTTTTAAAAGTTTTTTTAAGAGACATGAATCTTGACTGCTAGACATTGCTGAGAAACAGTTTTCTAAATTTATCTGGCATTTATTTAATATATCTAGGACCAAGTCTGGAGGATGCAGTCATTGTCTCTTCCATGGTGTAGAGAGGGTGCCCCCTCCATCTGTGCCTGCTAGGCTCTCAGCAGAGCTGTTTCAAGGCAGAGTCACATTCACATCCTGCAGGGAGCCTGTAAAGTCTGACACCTGTTCCAGGGGGCTGGGGACTGTGAGTGGCAGAGGGGGACAAAGCTGGAGAGAAGAAATCAGGCAGGTACCAATGGTCTGGGAGCCACACCTCAAGGAGGGGTGAAGTGGGAAAAATGTACACAAATTTGCCTCAACACGGGGAAGCCTGTGACCCTTCAGACCACCCCTTGCTCCAGATATCCTTGGAGAACTCCAGCCAAGGGGTCCAGCTTGGTATGGGAGTGACAGTGAGCGTGGACAGTGGCAGGCAGCGGGAAGGACAGGCAGAACACAGACCCAGGAGCTCTGACATGCCACAGTAGGGGGACATTAAGAGACAGGTCAAAGGTCTGTATCGGTGGAGATGTCAAGATTAAAACCAAATGGCCTGGGCTAGGGATTCCAGAATTGGGTCCCACTGCATCCCCTAAGGCCAGATGGACCAGTGCTGCCTCAACAGTCACAGATCTGCCCAGCCTTTCTTTACTGGAAACCTGGGAGAGCAGGCCAACCCCCATCCTCCTGCTGCCATAGGACATCAGGGCACCCCCAGAGGCCATCTTGAAAAGAAAAGAGGGAAAATGGACTGCAAATCCAAAAGAAGCTATTCAAACCAGCTCTATTAGATAATTTAACTTAGATTAAATTGACTACTCACCAGCCTGGGCAATATGGCAAACACCCACCCCTACAAAAAATACAAAGTATTAACTGGGCATGGTGGCACACGCCTATAGTTCCAGCTACTCAGGAGGCTGAGGTGGAAAGATCACCGTAACCCTCAGGATGCTAACGCTGCTGTGAGCTGTGAATGCCCCACTGCACTCCCACCCAGGTGGCCAGAGTGAGACCCTATCTAAAAAAAAAATCAGTTTGAATATTCAAACTGAACGGATACTCCTAAGCTGGAAGAGACAAAGATGTTAATTACAGGACTTAGTTTCCCAACTACCCAAGGAGAAGAGAGAAAGAGAAAATAACAAAATAGTATATGTGCATTTTTTGCATACGTCAGTGTAGTGTACATAGTAGACAGACTTCCCAAGCTGCCGCCACTAATTCCTTCCCTGGACCCACCTGCTACTCCAGATATCTAGAGGTGGAATACACAGACTTTTTTTTTTTTCTTCTTCTTATTTTTTTTTTTTTTTGAGACGGAGTCTTGTTCTGTCACCCGGGCTGGAGTGTGGTGGTGCGATCTCAGCTCACTGCAAACTCCGCCTCCTGGATTCACGCCATTTTCCTGCCTCGGCCTTCTGAGTAGCTGGGACTACAGGCACCCGCCACCTCGCCCAGCTAAGTTTTTGTATTTTTAGTAGAGAAGGGGTGCAGACTCTTGATTCTGCACTGACTTTCGTGGTTTTCTTGAGCAATGCTGTGAAAATGTTGCTGTCCTACTTCTGGGGCTAGGCCATAAGAAGTCTTGCAACTTCTGCCTGGGACTTTTGGAATGGTCACTCCTGGGACACATCTTCCTGGAATGCAACCAGGTGTCACAAGGCCACATGGAGTACAGCTGTGTGATTGAGCCATCTTGAACAGAACCAGCCCAGGAGCCCAGGTGAATCCCCAGGTGATTGCAGCCCGAGCTGATTTCATATGGGAGCAGAAGAACTGCCCAGCTAAGCCCAGTCAACCCACAGAATCATGAACGATAACAAAATAATGGTTGCTTTAAGCCACTATGTTTTGGCATAGTTGTTAGGCAGCAATAAAGAATGAAAATATTAATTGGCAAGATCTAAGTTTCCCAGCCATCCAGAGGGATAAAAAATAAGAAATACTTGAAATATGCATGAATATGTGTGTGTACTGTAAAAGTATCTATGTATTGGGAGTGACAGCAAGCTTCTAAATGCAGTATGCATAAATGCATGACTGTGCTGTGGGTAATTACTCTGAGCCAGGCATTAGTATGTACTTTATTCTCATTCAATCTTCACAACAACTCTATTAGATGAAACTATTGTTAAGTCTATAGTACAGTTGAGATCACAGTGGCTCAGGAAGATGAGGTACCTTGCCTGAGGTCACATAGCTAATAAAGAGTAGAGGGGGGATTCCAATCTGATTCTGAAACTGGCATCCCCAACCTCTAATCTGCCTGAGGTAGTCCCATAAGGACAAACCATAACCACCAAGCACATCCAAAACACACCTTGTGGAGAGGACTGCGAGTGTTTGGAGGTCATTAGGGTGCCAGGAAGGAGGGTGTTGTACTCCACCTTATCCTTTTGGGTATCCTCGTCTCTCCATGAGTATCTCTTTCAGACTCCTTTAAACCTTCCCCACGACTGACCTGGGGAAGTATGCTGAGCCAACTCTGATTATCTGGCCTATTCTTCCAGCAAATGCTTCAATCCCTCCCTAATAACCCATATGCCTTAGGTTTACTTACAGTTCAGCAGCTCCTACCAAGTTTACATGTACACCACTGTAGAGGCAAGAATGAAGAAACACATAATTGCCCCAAGTTTGTACTCTTAGCCCTAGACTGACAGAAAGCCAATTTACAGCCTAACACTCTCGGAAGAGGAAAAAGGGAGCCCCCAGGCGAACGCAGGATCAGCTTCTTTCACCTGACAATGATGAGGTGTTTGTCTGGGGACTGGGGACTGGGGGTGAGGATGAGGAACAACAGACAAACCCACGTATTATGAGAAGTCAACCATGAGTTCATGGACTTGGCGATAAGCACATAGCACGGTGGTTCAATGTATAGAGTCTGGAGCCAGATAGCCTGGACTTAAGTCGTCACTTTGCTTGGATTTTGGCTCTCAGTTTCCTCATCTGTAAAATGGGGATGACATTAGTAATAATGCCTGCCTCACAGAGTGGTTGGCAGGGTTAAATAGCTAACACCAACAAATGCTTAATCAATAATGCCTGGCACAGAGTACATATTCAGTCAGTGTTTGCTGTTATTTACCAAGACAAGCAAATGGTCCTGCACCCTCACATAGCTACTTTAGAAAAAGCTAATCACCTTCACCAGCAAATATATCACTTCTCTGATTAGCCACAGCGCGAGCTTGTCAAAAGAGTCAGAGTTCTCCTGCAGCACTACATTTTTTGATTCGTGAACCCTACTCACACTAATATATGATCTTACCAACTGCCTTTGGAATTTTAAAAACCATTTTGTCACTTTTGTTTAGAATATCATACAGAACTGATTTCAAGCTTAAAATATTTCTTTCAGATTAGTGTAGTATTGAAGAATGTATAAATTTTATTTTTAATTGTGTTTAATAATATTCATAATATGTAGTCAGATTTTTACTTATTTCCATTTGCCAAGTGAAGCACAGAGTTTAATTTACTTTAGATTAATTATGTTAGAAAAACACGATTTGCTGGCAATAAATTTCAAAGTGTTATAAAATATCAGGTTTGGTTTGGAGAGTGAATCTATATTAAAATGCAGATTGAAGTTTAACTATATGCTGGTGCATCAGAAACTGGCAAATCTTGCTTCATGATGGGATGCTGGGAATTCTTGCAATGTGCACTTTAAAAGGAAACTCATTAATTTTTATATTTTGTGTGTTTTTCCTTTAAGATGAGATAGAAAACTTTTATGCTTTAGGCTTTTTTTTTTTCCTTTTTGGTATGTCTGCAAATAATACATTTTGGATAAAGAAACCCTTTAATCTGAATAAATGAAAAATCAGATTGGTCATAATCATCATTCTATTTTCTCTTTTAAACACTGCCCTTGGGAGTTCAGGAGCTATCCTTATATGCCATGTACAGGTGGTGAGCAAATAAATGCAACATACAATCAGGTAAAGATCATCTTGAGGCATGTTTGAAGAATTGTCATCATGTTTATGCTCCTCATTCATTTCATATATTATAAAATCAATTTTCCTTATCCATTTTATCAGATTATGGTGGCAAAGTAAACAAAATAGAACCATGAACAAAAAGAGCTGAACTCCATACAGCAGTCAAAATTGCAGGACTATTCTCTGGGTGGCCTTAGACCAACCCAGTTCTCCCCTTTCTCATCTATGGTTCTTGAGAACACCTGGAAACTGTGCTAAGATTGCAACAACCTTAAATAAGGTTCCAACCTTAAATAAGGAGGAACTGGCTGGAATAGTCCAGGCTCTGTTCCAGCCTCCCCCCAACCCCGAAAAATAGTATGTCCTTCAACACTTTATCCTAGTGATTCCAATAGCCCCAAAGTATAAAACTGAGGGCAGGCTGCTTTCTGGGGTCCCTCAGCTGTGGTACAGGTGGGGCATGAGCAGATGAGACTAGCGGCCCGAGACAGTTTTCCTGAGCCTGGGGACACTGGCTCAAAATACATCCTAGGCTTCTGTGGTCTCCTGCTGCCTGTCTGCAAATAATAAGCCCACTTCATGTCTTGTGTGTGAGTGTTCTGTCTCACTGGACACAGACAAGTTGGTAACCAGCGCCCAGTGAACCTGCTTCACAAAAATCATCCCAATGGTTAAGTTACGAGGGGTCAAAATTCAAGTAGCCTGTCAGGACCATGCTTACAAATGTTACGACCAACCAACTCAACCACTAGCTTACTCATTTGATCCATGCCAATGGCTCCATTGAGCCTCTCAGTCATAGTTAGAGACATATGGATTTGAAAATATTAAAGTTACTGGTTGGGAAATGCCTCTCTCCTCCCCTCCTTTGTGTCATCTGCACCCAAGGGCTTCCAAGAGCTCCTCCCCACCAGCCACACCCAGTCTTCTCCTCTCTGAGCTTTGCCCATGAATTCTCCATCTAGACGCTTCAGGACCATGAGCAGATGCTTGCAGACAGGTGAGTCAAGGTGGGGCTGGGATGACCTACTGGAGCTACAGAGGATCGAGTCAGAGAGGGAGAACTAATGGTGCCTGGGTCCCTGCTGCACCATAGGCACAATGCCAGTGACTCAGGCCTTTTGTCTCTTCGAGACCTTCTAATAGCCACTTCTGTGAGGCAGGGTTCATTATACCCACTCACAGATGAGTAACCTGAAAGTCAGAGCAGTTAAGGAATTTACAAGGTCACAACTATCCAAGTTTTGTTTTAAAAATTTTTTGAGGAATGAAAATGTAGTTATTCAAATACTGTTATAAGTGTGTCTCTATGTCTGAATGTATTCACAGTTCCTAAGTTCAGACAAGGAGCAACCGGGGAGTGAGGGACATGTGCGAGTGAGTGTCTGTGTGTGCATGTGTGTGTGCGAGTGTGTATATGATATTTGGGATTAGGTTAGCATTGGTCTCAGATGGAGAAATATCAAATGTATCAGGTGGTTATCTTTGGGTTATAGAATAAGCAGTATTTAGGGATTTTGTCCTGCTCCATGCATCTCTCTATTTTCTCTCTAATGCTCATACATTATTTTTAACAATCAGAAATGTGTGTGTGTGGTTTTTTTTCCTTAAACGCAGGCAATGTATATTGAGCTGATTACTATCCACTCCCTATCGGTAGAGTGAGAGACTGATTGCATACTGGTCTGTCAGGCTAAGGCCTGCAGGTGAGAGGGGATAAGTCATGCTGGGGAGAAGGAATGATTAGTAAAGCTTCCGGAAACACTTTTCTCTGGTTTCCCAGCTCTCGGACCCATCCCAGCAGTTTCTGATGCCCGTTTCCCTTCAACACAGCCTGGTCACTATGGATTTCCCTGGGCACTATGGATTTCTGTGTCTGCTTCCCTCTTCTATGAGACCAAAGAGCTTGTGAATTTAATGAGTAGTCCAAGCACCCAGAGTTCTGTACTAGAGCTAGAAGCTATGAGTCTCCTAGTCCAGCGTGTATGGACTGCTGGACAACCAGGAACATAAGGTCAGAGCAGGCATTTCTCTGTCCCAAGTCATCTGTGACCCATACTCCTTCACCAGTGTTTCTGTGAAATGGTGAACCAGGAGCCTCTCTGAGGCTCCCAGTGGCTGATGGCAGGTGTCAGCCCAGCATATGCTCATTGCCCATGGTGGTAAGCGACTACTAACTGCTTTCAATAGCAGCTGATTTACAGATGTGATTTTTAGTACACTTAACAAGATGCTGTCCTCCACCCCTAGGAAAGGCTCCTCGGGCTTGTTAGTCATTTAAATGCATGGAGGTGTTTGCTGTCCAAATAGGTGGCTTCCTGTCTCTGCAGAACAAATCTGCACCCTCTTGTTAGGAAACTTCTGAGGACCCTGAGCATTTAGTCTCCAATTCTCAGAGGGCAGCCCTTCTACTAACCCACCCAGCTGGAGCTCAGGAAAGACCTCAGAAACAGAAGTCTATGTTCCATCAGGAGCCTTACTGTAGAGCTTAGTGTCTAATGTTGGGCCTCAGGAGAGAAGGGGGTTGAGAGTCTTCTGAAGTCCTCTGATGAGCCTCAACTTCCCTTATCACCAGGATGACTGTGTTGTATAATAAAGAATTTGTCTGGCCTTTGTCCCTGGCTCCTGGGAGGGAGCCTCTAAACCCTTGGAATTTCCCAAGAAGTAGGAGTGTCTTCATTATTCCAAGTGGACCCTCAGACCACATCTGAGTCTATGCTAATGAGGTGACTCTAGAGAGTTTATAGATTGGGGTCTGCCCTGCTGGAAAGACCAGCCATATGTCTAGAGGGTTGGGGCTTTGAACCATATGTTATCAGAAAAGGATTTGGTGGCTAGAGATTGAATTCAGTCACATGGCCAATGATTCAACCAACCATGCCTACATAATGAAATCTCAATAAAGACTGTGAACACTGAAGCTCACTGGAGATTCTTTGTTAATTGTGCTGGGAGGGTGACACGTTCCAAAGATAATCATGTTTGGGACTCTCCTTTGCCCTGTGCTTCTCTTCTTTTGTCTGGTCCTGATTTGCATCACTTATAGTAAAAACTGTAATAATAAGTATAGTGCTTTCCTAAGTTCTCTGAGTTGTTCTAGTGAATTGCCAAAGCTGAGGAGGTCATGGGAACACTCAAATTCATAGCCAGTTCGTCAGGGGTATGGGTGGTCTGCGACCTTCTTGAGCTTGCAGCTGATATCTGGAATGAGGTCAGCTTTGTGAGGGACAATGCCTTTAACCTGTGAAATCTGACCTAACTCCAGGTAGTGGTCAGAACTGCAATGTAGACTCCTGAGGTTCAAACCCTAGTCTTGGGACTTTTTAGCTGTGCCATCTAATGGGGCAAATTCTTATCCTTTTCAATCTTTATACCTATACTTAAAACAAATAAGGAAGAAAACACAAGTGAAATGCTCAGAGCAGTACTGACATCAGTAAGCACTCACAAATGTTACCCATCACTAATGAAACCTATGCCCCATCAGGTAGCAGGACAGGGGCTTACCTACTTATTTTTAAGACCTCTTCTATCTCTTTTAAGGTCTTACCAAATATAGAATACTATAGTTTGCCCCACCTTTTTATATTTCTCTGAGCACTACCTAGTATTATTCCTTAGTTATTCATTGTATCTCATGTCTATAAATAAAATTATTTCCTAATTATATACTGCTATGGTTTGAATGTTGTCCCCTCCAAAACTCATGTTGAAATTGAATTCCCAATGTGACAGTATTGAGAGGTGGGACCTTTAAGAGGTAATTGGATTCATAATGCCTCTGCCCTTTTAAGTGGATTAATCCATTTATGGGTTAATGAATTAATGAGTTATCATGCAAGTGGAACTGGTGGCTTTATCAGAAGAGAAAAAAAATCAACTCAAGATAGATTGAAGGTTTAAATGCAAGACCTGAAACTATCAAGTGGTTATCTTTGGGTTATAGAATAAGCAGTATTTAGGGATTTTTCTCCTGCTAGAAAAAACAAAACAAAACAAAACAAAAACATAGGAGAAACACTTGAGGACATTGGTCTGGGCAAAGAATTTGGGGATGATATGGTTTGGCTGTGTCCCTACCCAGGTCTCATCTTGAATTGTAGTTCCCATAATCCCCACATGCCATGGTAGGGACCTGGTGGGAGGTAATTAAATAATGGGGTTGGTTACCTCCATACTGTTCTTGTGCTAGTGAGTGAGTTCTCACAAGATCTGATGGTTTTATAAGGGGCTTCCCTCTTCGCTCAACACTCGTTCTCTCTCCTGCTCCCCTGTGAAGAGGTACCTTCTGCCATGATTGTAGATTTCCTGAGCCCTCCCCAGCTATGCCGAATGGTGAGTCAATTAAACCTCTTTTCTTTATCAATTACCCCATCTTGGGTATTTCTTCATAGCAGTGTGACAACGGACTAATACAATGGCTAAGACCTCAAAATCACAGACAACAAAAATAAAAACAGACAAACAGAACCATATTAAACCAAAAAGCTTCTGCACAGCAAAGGAAACAACAGAGCGAAGAGACAAGCTGTTGAATGGGAAAAAATGTTTGCCAACTGTTCATCTAACAAGGGAATAATATTCAGAATATAAAAAGAACTCCAACAACTCAACAGCAAAGGAACAAACAACCCCATTAAAAAGTGGGCAAAGGACATGCATAGACATTTCTCCAAAGAAAACATAGAAATGGCCATACATGAAAAAAATGCTCAGCATTACTAATCATCAGAGAAATGAAAATCAAGACCACAATAAGATATCATCTTACTCTAGTTAAAATCGCTATTATTAAAAAGGCAAAAAATAGCAGAGCTGGCAAGGAGACACAGAAAAGGGAGCTAATACACTCTTGCTGGATTGTAAATTAGTATAACCATTGTAGAACACAGTATGGAAATTTCTTAAAAAACTAACATTAGAACTACCATATGATCGAGCTATCCCACTCCTTGGTTATTTATCCAAAGGAATAAAAATTGGTATATCAAAAAGATACTTGAATCCCCATGTTTATCGCAGCACAATTTGCAATAGCCAAGATATAGAATTAACCTAAGTGTCCATCAATGGGTGAATGGATTTTTTAAAATGTCACATATATACACAATGGATTACTATTGGCCATAAAAAGAATGAGATTTTGTAATTTTCAGCAACATGGATAGAACTGGAGTTCATTATACTAAGTGAAATAAGTCAGGCACAGAAAGACAAATATTATATATTCCCACTCATATGTAGGAGCTATAAAGGTGAATCTTATGGATATAGAGAGTAGAATGATAGATACCAGGGGCTGGAAAGGATGCATGGGATAGGTAAAGGGGATAAAAAGAGTTTGGTTAATTAGTACAAACATACAGTTAGATAGAAGGACTAAGTTCTAATTGTGGAAAGCAGAGTAGGGTGAACATAATTAACAATGTAGTGTATATTTTTAAATAGCTAGAAGAGAGAATTTGAAATGTTTACAACACATAGAAGTGATAACTTCTCCAGGTGGTGAGTACCCTAAACATCCTGAATTGATCATTACACATTCTATGCATGCAACAAAATATCACATGTGCCCCATAAATATGTACACATATTATGTATTAATAAATTTTTTAATTAAGGAAAAAGAAGATGAAGAGAAACCTAAGCTAGCAAGCTCAGCCTGTCACCATGTGATGTCCTGTCCTACTTCAGAACTCTGCAGAGTCCTTACTAACAAGAAGGTGCTCACCAGATGCAGCCCCTCTACCTTGAATTTCTCAGCCTCCATAACTGTAAGAAATGAATTCCTTTTCTTTCCTAATTATCCAGTTTTAGGTATTCTGTTGTAGGCAACAGAAAACGGACTAAGGCACGTGCCTATTTATTAGCATATCACATGAAAGCAGCTGGACAGATTTCCACCAAATGTGAACAGATTTCCAACCAATGCAGAAAGGTATGCTGAAGTAATCTAACTCCAAATATAGAATAGGTCATGTACACAATTCACTTTGGAGCATTTTTAGAGCACCCCATTGTTGTTCTTTTATACCGAGAAAACATTATTTAAACACTTCAACAAATGAATTTAGAAACTACATATATTTTTAAATTATACTAGGATTTTAAGGGTGTGACAGAGTCACCTGATGATTATTATTCTTTCAAGTCTTTGCTTTAATTCTATTTTATGTGCAAGCACAATATATGCCACAAAAAAAATGCCACTAGTAGGAGCTAAAATTGAGAAGTGTGAGAGAATCATAAGCCAGTCTGAGGAGAGTCTCCGTGTGGGACAGTTGGGAGAGACAGGCTCTTCCCTGAAGAGGTGACTGAAGGGCGTCCACAGGAAGAGCAGCTCAGAACTAGCTAGGATATATATTCTCTCTGAGAACTTCAAGCACAAAGAGATTGTGAGCACCCCAATGACAGGCAGTCACTATCCAGAGCTTCTAGAACCAGAGCCCAAGAGGCCGAGTGACCACCGATGACCACCTTTTGTCAGTGGCTTGCTCCTTCTTTCACACGTGATGGAAACCAAAGTTCCACTGAGGGGCATCATTTTTTTTTGCCAGCCAGGAGACATGTGAAATACATATTTATATTTAGATATCATGACAAGAGGAGACGAATGATGGCTTTAGACTTCCAATTGCTAAAGAATCATAGATACGATGGGGAGAAGGACTAGCTTGCAGCTCCTGCTTGGACAGACAGAGCATCATGTGGAGACTCACATTGTGAACGTTTGCTCCAAAAACTACTGCAGGAACATACCAGGAAAGCTGAGAGAATCCACAGACACTTTCAATAAACTGGATTACCCCTGCAGGTTCCCTGAAATGCCAAAAACTTTGAGTCATCTTGCTTTATCAATAGGGAGGCTCATGGTCTGGTGCAAGTTCTCAGCCCTGGTCACCAGCTGCCTGGAAATAGACTCAGTGCTGTTGGGGGAGCATGGAGGGAATGAGGCCATTCGGACTACAGGCTGCTTGGAGCACAGTGAGGCCTGTGACAGCTAGCTTTGCCCCACTTCCCTGGTGACCTGTATCCATCAAAGACCAAGGAAGAAAACTAAAAGTTTGGAAAACATATTTGAGGGAATAATTGAGAAAAACTTCCCCAGCCTTGCTAGAGATCCAGATATCCAAATATAAGAATCCCAAAGAACACCTGGGCAATTCATTGCAAAGAGATCATTGCCTAGGTATACGGTCATCAGGTTATCTAAAGTAAAGATGAAAAAAAGAATCTTAAGAGCTGTGAGGCAAAAGCATCAAGTAACCCATAAAGGAAAATCTATCAGATTAATAGCAGATTTCCCAGTCCTACAAGTTAGAAGGGATTAGGGTCCTATTTTTAGCCTCCAAAACAAAACAATTATCAGCTAAGTTCTGTATCCATCAAAACTAAGCTTCCTAAATGAAGGAAAGATCCAGGCTTTTCCAAACAAACAAATGCTGAGAGAATTTGCCATCAGCAAGCCAGCACTACAAGAACTGCTAAAAGGAGCTCTAAATCTTGAGTCATGTCCTCAAAATACATCAAAATAGAACCTTCTTAAAGCATAAATATCACAGGACCTATATAACAATAACACAATGAAAAAATAAGGTATTCAGGTAATAAATAGCATGGTAAATAGAATAGTACCTCACATCTCAATATTAACATTGAATGTAAATGACCTAAATGCTCCACTTAAAAGATACAAGAAGGTAGAATGAATAAGGATTCACAAAACAAGTTTCTGCTGTCTTCAGGACATTCATCTAAGACATAAGGACTCACACCAACTTAAGGTAAAGGTGTAGAAAAAGATATTCTACGCAAATAAACACCAAAAGTAAGCAGAAGTAGCGATCCTTATATTAGACCAAGCAAACTTTAAAGCAATAGCAGTTTAAAAAGACAAGGAGGGGCATTAGATAATGACAAAATGATTAATCCAACAGAAAAATATCACAATTCTAGATATATATACACGTAACACTGGAGATCCCAAATTTATAAAACAATTACTACTGCACCTAAGAAATGAGATAGACAGCAACACAATAACAGTAAGGGACTTGAATGCTCCACTGACAGCACTAGACAGGTCATCAAGGCAGAAAGTCAACAAAGAAACAATGGACTTAAACAATGGACTTAAGTCTATAACCTACAACAAATGGACTTAACAGATGTTTACAGAACATTCTACCTAACAACTGTAGAATATATATTCTATTCATTAGCACATGGAACATTCTACAAGACAGACCATATGATAGCCCACAAAAGAAGTCTCACTAAATTTTAAAAAATCAAAATTATATCAAGTACTCTCTCAGACCACAGTGAAACAAAATTGAAAATCAACTCTAAAAGGAACCCTCGAAAGCATACAAATACATAGAAATTCAATAACCTACTCCTGAATGCTCATTGAGTCAACAATGACATCAAGATGGAAAGTTAAAAATTCTTTGAACTGAACAATCATAGTGACAAAACCTCTGGAATACAGCAAAAACTGTGCTAAGAGGAAAGTTCATAGCATTAAATGCCTACATCAAAAAATCTGAAAGAGCACAAATAGACAAGTCACACCTCACAGAACTGGAAAAACAAGAACAATCCAAACCCAAACCCAGCAGAAGAAAATAAATAACAAAGATCAGAGTAGAACTAAATGAAATTGAAACCAAAAAAAAAATACAAAAGATAAATGAAACAAAAACTTGGTTCTTTGAAAAGATAAATAAAATTAATAGACCATTAGCAAGAATAGCCAAGAAAGGAAGAGAGAAGATCCAAATAAGCTCAATTAGAAATAAAACAGGAGATATTACAATTGATAACATGGAAATACAAAAGATTATTCAATGCTACTCTGAACACCTTTATGCACATAAACTAGAAAACCTACAGGAGGTGGATAAATTTCTGGAAATATACAACCCTCCTAGATTTAACCAAGAAGATATAGAATCTCTGAACAGAGCGATGATAAGCAGTGAGATTGAAAAGGTTATTTAAAAACTGCCAACAAAAAAAGTCCAGGACTAGATAGAATCACAGCTGAATTTTGTCAGACATTCAAAGAAGAACTAGTACCAATCCTGTTGACACTATTTCAAAAGATAGGGGCAAAAGAGAATCCTCCCTAAATCATTCTATGAAGCCAGTATCACCCTAATACCAAATCAGGAAAGGGCATAATAAAAAAAAGAAAATACAGACCAGCATCCCTGATGAACACAGATGCAAAACTCCTCAACAAAATACTAGCAAACCAAATTCAACAGCACATTAAAAAGATAATCCACCATGATCAGGTGGGTTTCATACCAGGGGTGAGGGGATGGTTTAACATATGTAAGTCAATAAGTGTGATATACCGCATAAACAGAATTAAAAACAAATATCACGTGATCATCCCAATAGATGCAGAAAAAGACATTTGACAAAATCCAGCATCCTTTATGGTTAAAACCCTCAGCAAAATCGGCACAGAAGGGACATACCTTAAGGTAATAAAGGCCATCTATGACAAACCCACAGCCAACAATATACTGAACAGGGAAGAGTTGAAAGCATTTCCCCTGAGAACTGGAACAAGACAAGGATGCCCACTTTCACCACTTCTATTCAACATAGTACTGGAAGTCCTAGCCAGAGCAATCAGACGAGAGAGAACTAAAGGGCATCCAAATCAATAAACAAGAAGTCAAACTGTTGCTGTTTGCTGATGATATGATCGACTCCTCCAAAAAGCTCCTAAAACTTGTAAATGAGTTCAGCAAAGTTTCAGGATACAAAATTAATGTACAGAAATCAGTAGCTCTGCTATACACCAACAGGGACCAAGGTGAGAATCAAATCAAGAACTCAATTCCCTTCACAGTAGCTGCAAAAATAATAATAATAATAAAATACTTAGGAATATATCTAACCAAGAACATGAAAGTCTTCTACAAGGAAAAACTACAAAACACTGCTGAAATAAATCATAGACAACACAAACAAATGGAAACACATCCCATGCTCATGGATGGGTAGAATCAATATTGTGAACATGACCATTCTGCCAAAAGCAGTCTACAAATTCAATGCAATTCTTATCAAAATACCACCATCATTCTTTATAGAACTAGAAAAAACAACCCTAAAATTCATATGGAACCAAAAGAGAGCCCAAGTAGTCAAAGCAAGACTAAGCAAAAAACAAAGAAACAACAAAAAAACCCCCACAAATCTAGAGGCATCACACTCCCCAACTTCAAACTATACTATAAGGCCATAGTCACCAAAACAGCATGGTGCTGGTATAAAAATAGGCACACAGAACAAGGCAACAGAACCTAGAAATAAAGCCAAATGCTTACAGCTGACTGATTTTTGGCAAAGCAAACAGAAACATAAAGTGGGGAAAGGACACCCTATTCAACAAATGGTACTGGGATAATTGACAAGCCACAAGTAGAAGAATGAAACTGGATCCTCATCTCTCACTTTATATAAAAACCAACTCAAGATGGATCAAAGACTTAAATCTAAGACCCTGAAACCATAAAGATTCTAAAAGATAACATCAGAAAAACCCTTCTAGACATTGGCTTAGGCAAAGCCTTCATGACCAAGAACTCAAAAGCAAATGCAACAAAAACAAAGATAAATAGATGGAACTTAATTAAACTAAGCAGCTTCTGCTCAGCAAAAGAAATAAGCAGCAGAGTTAACAGACAACCCACAGAGTGGGAGAAAAACCTTCACAATCTATACATCTGACAAAGGACTAATATCCAGAATCTATAGAGAACTCAAATTAGCAAGAAAAAACAATCCCATCAAAAAGTGGGCTAAAGACATGAACACACAATTCTCAAAAGAAGATATACAAATGGCCATTAAGCATATGGAAAAATGCCCAACATCTCTCAACATCACTAATTATCAGGGAAATGCAAATCAAAACACAACGTGATACCGCCTGGCTCCTGCAAGAATGGCCATAATAAAAATATATATATAGGTATTGGTGGGGATGCAGTGAAAAGGGAACACTTTTATACTGCTGGTGGGAATGTAAACTAGTACAACCACTATGGAAAACAGTGTGAAGAATCAAGGAACTAAAAGTAGATCAACCATTTGATCCAGCAATCCCACCACTACCCAGAGGAAAGGAAGTCATTATATGAAAAAGATACTTGCATATGCATGTTTACAGCAGCAAAATTCACAATTGCAAAACAATGGAACCAGCCCAGATGCCCATCAATCAATGAGTGGATAAAGAAAATATGGTGTGTGTGTGTGTGTGTGTGTATATATGTGTGTGTGTATATAGAAGTATATAGGTATATACAGACACACACCTATATGTGTATATATAGGTATATATATAGGTATCTATAGGTATCTATATACATATATGTGTATATAGGTATATATACACACACATATAGGTGTATATATACACATACACACACACACACACACACAAAATGGAATACTACTCATCCATAAAAAGGAATGAATTAATGGCATTTGCAGCAACCTGGATGGAATTGGAGACTGTTGTTCTAGTGAAGTGGCTCAGGAATGGAAAACTAAACATCATATGTTCTCACTCATAAGTGGGAGCTAAGCTATGAGGATGCAAAAGCATAATAACGATACACTTTGGGGACTCAGGGTAAAGGGTGGGGGGCAGCAAGGTATAAAAGACTACACAGTGGGTACAATGTACACTGCTTGGGTGATGGGTGCACCAAAATCTCAGAACTCACCACCAAAAAACGTATTCACGTAATCAAACATTACCTGTTCCCCAAAAACCTACTGAAATAAAATTTAAAAATTAAAAAAATACATCGGTTAAATATAAAAACTATGACAGAATTGTCAAGCCCTGTGTTGACATCATAACTGAAGTGTAAGCCTAAGATGATGCAGATTCAATGATAAATGCAGGTCGGAGCCTTTTACGGGGACCCAGAATCCAGGTTGTTTTTCCATACATTTTAATAGTGCACAGTCATAGAGGAATCTTTGGCAATATATTCCCTGGAGACTGCCGAGCCCTCCAAACCACTCCCTTCTCTTTCAGACATCCACAGAGATAATCTGTTTCTCAATAACCATCAGTGAGTCGTTAGGGCAGACTCTCCAAATGCACGGGCTAAGATTTCTTTGAGCTGCCTTCTTCCTTGGGCAGCTTCAGGGTGAGTAGCAGCAGGAATGTATTCATATGCACTCCAGGTAATGGCTTAATAAGCAGGGTGTTAGAAAGGGCTTTGTTCCAAAGTGGGAAATAATTATGACTCTTAATTAGTTATAACAATTACATAAAAGTCCTATGTGAGTCCAACATTCACCTTTTTACTGTTTGCATGATGATCTATGGGCAAGAAAGGTAACAGAATGGAATCTAGCAAAGAATCCTCTGCTCTCAATTGAAGAGTTGCATTTGAAAGTGGTGGTAGTCACATAAGTTCTTAAAATTCTCTTCCAGTTACCCATACCTTTTCCTTTTGGCTTCTCCTACCCACTTAGAACCCACTCTTCCTCTCTCATTGGCCCCTACGAACAGGCCAATGAGGGTGCATGAAGATAGGAAAAACCTTAAAGGAAAGGATGGGAGAACCCACAACAATCTCAGGAAAATCAAGACAGTTTTCCCATCGCTTGAGGATGCCCATTTTAGGAGTCACATGTTGGTTATTTGGAATTAATATGCAAATGTAATGTTGACCCTCGTGTTGCTCACACTCTGCCTGTGTTTATACACAGAGAGCCACACATCTGCCCCCGCACACATCAGGATGTGCTCCTCTGGAAAATCTCAGCAGCAATCAACTCAAAAGACCAGCACTGAAAGATATGCATGTATAAGGACATCATCAGATAATCACTGCTGTCATGATAGCCCATTTCTACTGTGGCTGCATACATATGAAAGTAAAATTGGGAAACCAAGTGGATATTTTAAAAACCAGTAGAAATCAGCATCGTTTCCTCCTGCCTTTGACATTGCTTTGTGCCATTCCACAGCCTAGAAGCCCAAGTACCACTCACTGACACCATGGAGCCGACAGAGCTCCCTAATCCGATTCATCAAGGCTGCTAATGGCTCCTGGCACAGGGTGCGCAGGCCATATTGCTGCGATTCCAGGAGGCCGGCAGCCCAACACTGCACAGGCAGCCCAGCCACACGGGGGAAAGTGGAGTTGACGACAACTTACACTGAATTTGCATATATTTGCACAGCATGTCAGAAATACTTCTAATCTCCAACAGACCCAGAGCCGAGGAGAACTGGAGAGAAAACAAAAAGATTTGGTAAAGGGGATGATGGAGCTTGGCCGAGGTCTGAAATCTCTTCTCCAGATGACATCTACACTTCTGTTTTATTTGCCTTGTTGGGGATCACTAATAAAATTATCACCAGGCTATTTTTCAGGCTGTTGCCTTTGTTTAAAGGTGACTGATTATTATTTTGGGAGGGGAAGAGGCACTTCCTGTAGCAGCAAAGGGAGTTGTGATTAACACATTTTTCTGCTGGAGGCTAACAGGTGTCTTCACATGCCTAGGTAAATAACAAGAAATTATAGGTTCCATATAGGAAATTTATGATTCTGTACTCTGATATTCACCCAAATACACTGAGCCAGGCCTTACCCTTGTTTTCTGAAATGAAGGGAGATAAACCAAAATGTTTCAGGAAGGGTGGAAAAAAAGGCAAGCAAAACGGCATCAGGACTCTGTACACCATCTGCACTTTCATAGAGCACTAATGGGGAATAATTATATTGCTCCTGCAGCCCAATAGCTACAAGTTTCTGGAAGGGAGACTGGTTTCCCAAACCTTCCCAGTGGCTGTTGTCTGGCAGGGGTGAAAATTGGAAGTCCGATGCTGAAATGGCTCATTAAGAGAACCTGGAAAAAAGAGGGTTGCTCTTTGAATCTTAAAGACAGTAATGACTAACTCAGAAGGCTGTGCAGAGAAGGCCTTCTCTTGTCCCTCAATTAATTTTCAGTGGCTAAGGACTAAAGAAGTGCAAAGTCTTTACACGTAAGACTTAGAAGAAGAGAGGGTTGATAAACGGGGAGGGGTGAGAAGGGGAAGAGAAGAGAGGGGGTGAGAAGAGAGGAATGAAGGAGAGGAAAGGAGAAGAGAGGTAGAAAATACTTTCTCTAGCCAGATACTGACAAAATTTCTCTAAGACTGCTTCTCCAGAGGAACACTCACCAGCTGCTCCCTGGCAGGAAATTTAAAACTGTCAAGAAGTTCCATTTATTGCTGGCTGATGAGTTCGGCAAGGAAAGGATGCTCTGTGCACCTTAAGTGAAATTTCAATCAAGCCTGGCCTCTCTGCTGCCGAGGTCGGTGAAGAAAGCAGATCTGAATGGGCAGGAATGAATGCACTTACCTGAAAAGCCTGGCCAGTAAGGGCAAGTCAAGTAGCCAAGCAAGAGAGGAGTCGTCCTTCCTGTTATGACCTTGGCAAAGATACCCCCACGGTTCGGGGCTTCCAAACTGAAGTCCACAAAGTGACCTCAATGGCCCACTGCCGTCCAAACTCCAGCTAGTGACTTTTTCCCAGCAAGGGTGGACCTAGATTTCTGGCCATCTGCCCCAAAAGCCACTGCTACCCTCAGTTCTTTCTTGACAAATGTAAGGTTCACTTGCTCTATTCAGATCAGGCAAATTCCGGCTGAATTTGCCCAAAATCCTCCATGAAGGCTTCTAGAACATGCCAGCACATATGATGCTCTCTTCCTCTTTGGTACCCCTATACAACCTCCTGAACCATTCATGACAGCACATGCTCTTCTATGGCCTTGTTAGGTTATTCTCTTCCTAGTGTCTTTGATGTGTTTCCAACAAAGTTGAAATCTCCTAGAAACCCACTAGGGCTAGGGATCACATCCCCACCTCCCCTATCTCCTTAGGGTACTCCCTTTACCTGTAAAGTCAGCCTCTTCCCTTTTTCATTTCTCTTGTCTCAAAACCGAGTTCCACACAACTCCTATTTACCATCCTATTTTTCCCATTATTGACATATAACCTCACTTTTTTCCAAAAAGTATTTGAAGAAACCTGGGAAACTGCACTCTGGATAAAAGAAATAAATATCAAATATAAAGAAAGGAAGAAATCAGATAAATGGAAAATAAGATGAGGATAAAAATGGTCAAAGTTAGTGGTGTGTTGAATGAATTCACACAAAAACACATGCCTGGATGTTATATCGTCTGCTAGAAATAGGATGCAAATCTGACTCCATTTCTAGTGACCACAGCATAGAGAAAAACATAATCAGAGGAAAACATAAAACAGGGCATAGTGTCTGTGTGATGAAAACAATTCAGCTAGTTAGGGAAGGCCTAATCATGCCTGGTATTAAGGCCTGAGGGAAAAGTCTCCTCTGGGTCCCATAATAGAAGCCTTGTGTGATAAGACGACACAGCGAGTGACAGGAATTGATGCCAAATACCAAGCATTACTGAGTGATGAGAAAACAGAAGGAACAAGGCAACAAAGATGCCTGCCTTCATGGATCCTGGATTTTACTGGAGAAGAGATGGGCAATAAACACGTTCAAGTCATTAGTTGAAAGGAGAGGTTAGGAGAGGTAGGGTGTTCAGGAGAAGGTCTTTCTCAGAAGGATGTAGGGGCATCAGCCATATTAAGCCTTGGACCATTTTTATAAGGTCCCCTGTTTTAGCCAGTGAATCCAAACCCTGATTTTGAGAAGGCAACTCAATGAGAAACCTGTATCTTGTCTCCCATCTCTTAATGATCAAGGTTCCTGAAAGACCTGCCTATACATGCTCTCTCTACTCCCTCATGTTCTAGCTGCTCCTCATTCCCCATACCCTGCCTTCTGCTCCCCTCCCTCCAGAGAAACCCCACTAGCTATGGAGTCAATGAAGCCATTATTGTCACTGGAAATACTTTCAGTCTTTAGTTGATTGGGAGTTTTTGGTGTATTTATTACTATCGATCATTCCCTACTTGGAATTCCCACCTTCTCTGATGGTCCCTCTGCTCGGCTCACTTGACATTCTCTCCTGGTGATTTCAACACAGCCTAGGTCTCTGGAAATGACTCCCATGTCTGTATCTAGCTATAGCCTGTGGTGCTGTGCTAAAAACCAGACCTATGTGGTCCACCATCTGCTGGAGAACCCTAAGTGAATGAGTTGCAGGCACCTTCCACTCAACATGTTTAGAATTTTCCTTTCCAACCTGATTCCTCTCCCAAATTGCCTACATTCACATGTCCACCATCTCCCTAATTGCCCATATCAGAAATGGCAGACTCATCGTGAACTTCTCCTTCTTTCTCCTTCCCCATATCCAATCCTGTTGCTGCTACCATATGTATGTGTGTATGTGTGTGTGTATATATATATATATATATATATATAGTATGTAATTACTTTATGTCTACCAATGAAAATTAATAAGTAATGTTTTTTGAGCACTTACTATGTGCCAGGTGCTATTCTAAGTGCTCTACATTTCACACACAATGTATTACATAAACCTCGCAAGCACAGGATGGAGTAGGCATCGTTAGCATCTACCTTCCACAGGGGAGGGGAGTGAGGCACAGAGAAGTTGTGTGGCTTGCCTCGGGTCACACAGCAAAGACATAGGAAGCTAGGATTGGAATCACTGCAGTTTCTGCCTCTGGGACTCACACAATATCACTGCTTTTCTTTGATTCTCACCTAGATTACTACAATACACACTTCCGAACCAGTCCCCAGTCCTGACCCCTTCCCCACAGTGCCATCTAAAACTCAAATCTGACCTTGCCACTCTCTGCTTAAATCCCTTTCACAGTTTCCTCTGGCCTTCAGAATATATTTCAAGCCTTTGGTCATTGCATGCCACCAATCACTCCTACACCCCTATTCCCCTATATACACCCACACATCTATTGTATCCCAGGAATTGTGCTAACATTCCTGGGCATTACAAAATGTGGTTTCTATCATCAAGAACATTTGAATAAGTAGGCAAATGAAATGTACAAATGAAAAGTTAAATATTAGAATTAAGCCCAAGATTAAAATTTTAAGAAGAGTCACAAGGCAGTGTAATTTTGTGATAGGGAGTGACTGTCAAGGCAGACATTTAATATATGCAGAATTGTCTCTCCAAAAAGAATTTCTTTTCTTCCCAAGTTGGGCATTTGTGAATGATCAGTTCAATCCTGGTTTAGTTCGAAAGATACTTTAATATTCCTATATTGTTCCAGTTCAATACTTTTAGAAAATGAATAGGCTTGGTTCTGGTTCAGACTGGCTTACTAGGTGTTGCTGTTTTGAAAAATTCTTGGTTCAGTGCTCAGCTCAGTGGAAAAAGAAAAAAGATTAATTTAAGGCTCAGCTTGGTTCAAGGTTCACAAATTAGAGCAGTTCCTTCCAGAGTGGTTCACACTTGAGCTGGTGCCCAGTTATGAATTCAGCTCACGGGCCTGGTATTCGTGGCCTTTGCCCTCCACGGAGCCTTTGCAGCCTCTTTAGCCCTCACACGTTTATCATCATCTCCCTCCAACCAGGGTGGGTATTTGGGAAGTTAGAGAGCCTCTTGCTGCTGCACAGCACTACCTCTTGGCTAGCCTGGATTAGGGGTCCTTGGAGGCTCCTCTTTGGCTGAGGAGGGGCTACAAGAAGCAAACCCACCCACTCCCTTGAAACCCTCCCTCCCTCACCCCTTTCAGGACTGTGGCCACATCATCTGGCCTCTGAGGCCTCCCTGATCATTCTTAGAATAGCTACCATCCCCCCGCCCCCATCCTCACATTCCCAGGTAATGTAATGCTTCTTCTTCTTTGTAGCTTTCACCAGTGACTGGCAGGCTCTAGGTACTGGTTTTTCCTGTCTCCTCCACTAGATGTTAACTCCACAAGGTCAAAGGGCTTTGTCTCTTTTTTACTATCAAATCTTCCATTGTGTAGAAGTGTCTGGAATCTATAGTAGATGACCATTAAATATAAGTTAAATATTGAATAAACCTCTTCGGTCTAAATCTACAGATAGCTAAAGATTTGCAAGGACAAGCAGGATTTGAGCTGAAAAAAAAAAACTGCATTTGATTTCTTTAGATTATTAAGAATATCTCTTTCTAGTGGGTTTTTCCCTCATAATACCCCTTTCCCTTTCTTTTCATCTTTCGCTATCTCCACACTCAAGAGTGAAGCAAAGAAAAGTATGACGAGTTGATGGGTGCAGCAGACTAACATGGCACAAGTATACATATGTAACAAACCTGCATGTTATGCACATGTACCCTACAACTTAAAGTATAATAATAATAAATAAATTTAAAAAAAAAAGAAAAGAAAAGAAAGAAAAGCATACAAAATAAAAAAGTAAAAAAAAAAAAAAGAAAAGTATATGTGCATTAATAGGCTGTGTCCTGCCCCTCCAAACTTCTATTTCTCTCTCTCCTCTCCTTCCTTAGAGAAGATGAGTTTCTCTGGCTCTTCTCAACCGGTAGAGAAGACCTTTGTGTCCCCAGTGAGCTGGGCTTTGGCAGAAGAGAGTGGCTTGCTGACTGCAGGACAGAAAGTGGGTGAGCGCAGGAGCAAGCAGGGCTCTATAAGCCAGGTACCTGGGGACTGCTTGGTGAGGATTCTGCTCACCATAGACTCTCTCTGGGGCCTCCCGGAGCTGATCCTCTGCCTGTAAACTCCTGGGCCTGTGTCCAAAGGGAATCTGGGCTGAGCCTCCTCTCCTCTCTGAAGTAGCTTTTCAGCTGCCAGTAACAGACTAAATTAATCCTAAATTTAATATAAATATATTTTTGATACAGAGAAGTAATTTCTATACTAAAAAATATACAGCACTCCTAATATGGCATTTTTTGGGCACTGCAGTGCATATATACAAGGAAAATATGTGAAAAGAATTAGAATGAAGATTTGATCCACCCAGTATCAATACTCTTATTTAATTGATCATAAAAATGTATCTTGCTCCTCACCCTGGTCCCCACCCCAACCATGCATACCCAAGGTTTTCTTTACCCGGTACCTGCGGCCACATTGATGAGCCAAAGCGAAGTTCACAGAGTGCTCTAAAGGCTCATCAAAAAGTCCTCTGGGAAAATTAAGAATATAGTCACACAGTCAACAAAGTCCAGGAGGGAGCAACGCTCAGGGAGCCCTGAGCAGCCCCACGGCCTGCCGCTGGCCTGGTTTCCGTCATACTCGGGAGGATCGCAGCCGCCGCCGCCGGCTCCAGTCACAGCCACCAGAGCCAGGAGCAGCAAGGTCCCAGCCCAACATCCACCAGCTGTCCCCACCGCCCCCGTCCCTGCCCTCGGTGCGGCCGGCACCAAGCCCAGCACCACGGACAGCGCCAGCGCCTGCCACTGGGGAAAAAGGTCATCGCAAGGAAAGTTTTGGGTACAATAAAATGTTTCAGTGTAAGAAACAGATACAGTTTCACCAAGAGGAATGATACCAAGGAAGATGCATTTGTGCAGCAGACTGCTGTAAAGAAGAATAACCCCAGGAAGCACCTTCGCAGGGTAGGAGATGGAATGACTGTGGAGTTCAGTGTTGTCTAAGGAGAAGAGGGTCCTGGCAGCGTCACAGGCCCTGGTGGAATTCCAAGTCAAGGAGGGAAACATGGAGCAGGCCGTAACCATGATAGACTCCACGTCGTAGGGGTCCTCAATAGTGAGAGAGAGAAAAAGAACAGGATGGACAGTGGTCCCACAGGGTACCCACCTCACTACACTCAGAGAACCTGTGGGAGACCACAGTATTCCCACCCTCCCGTGCAGGGAGAAGTGGTGGAGGTGCTGACAGCCAGGGCACAGGGCACAAAGTAAAACAGTGAGGCAGGATGTGGATGGGGCTAGAGACCAGGGTTCCTCAGGAGCTCTCCTCGCCAAAGACGGCCGAGAGAGGACAGCAATGACACGGATAAGGAAAACCAAGGCAATGAACCCAGGGTCAGCAGACACCTCAGCCTCGGGGCAGCCACAACTTCAAGTACTGGCCCTGATGCTCAGAACACCCCAAACCACAAGATAGCAGAGACAAAAGCTGAGAATTCATCCACTCCTGAGGCTGAGCAGAGTGGGGCTGAGTAAATGTGGGCTTACCATCTCCACTACCATTCCATTTAGTCATCCAACAGGAAGAAAAGGATATGAAATTCCAGCATTAAGAAATGAGCAAAATATTTGAGCTGAAGAACTTAAGCCCTTGCTTTTTACCCATTGACCAGATAACTAGAACTATTTGCATTATCTATGCAGCAAGGTTTTTTTGTTGTTATTTTTACCTAAAGATGTCTCTTTTTGATAATAACAGGCATGTTGTTTTTGAAAAACCTGGTTTTCCTCAATACACCTTTAAAGGTTTTAAAATTGTTTTATATCTGGTCAAGTTGAGATGTTTAAGAACTTCATTTTTAATTTGGAGAAAAAGTTTACAACTTGATTTTTCCAAAAGGCAAGTACCTATTAATAAAGGTCTTAAATAATTGTCAGAAAGAAAGTCCAGGAGAAAAAAGTAAGCAAATTTGTCTACTTACCATTTAGTTTCCCCACTGGTTAATAGGGAAAGCAAATAGAACCTAAAAATGGGCTGTTTTCTTTGAAAACAATATACACTTTTTTCTTTTACTATTTTGTTATATTTGTCTTTGGCATTACAATTTCGTTATGATATGTTGAGTTGTGGACTTTTTGATGTGACCTTCTTGAGATTAAATGTGTTTCCTGAAACTGTTTAATTTCATTAGTTTTAGATAAGTACATTATCTCTTTAAAAATTGCCTCTTTTCCAATATTCTCCCTTTCTCCTTCTGAAATTCTCATTAGATATCTGTAGACTTTCTCATTCTTCCTCCATGGCTCTTATCCTCCCATTTTTCCATCTCTTTACCTCTTGGATTGCATTATATATACTTTTCTTAGATTTATTTCAGTTCACTAATCTTCTTTAAAGCTAGGTCTAATTGGCTGTTAAATCTGTTAAATATAATCATTAAATTTTGACTATTATAATTTTCATTTCTAAAATTTTAACTTGGTTCTTTGTCAAACCTGCTTAATAATTTAAAGCATCATATTCCTTTGTTATTTCCTAAGTTCCTTTGTTAATTACTTTAAACGTATTAACCTAGTTGTAATCTGTGTCTATTAATTCTGAGACAGAAATGCTTTGGTTTATTGTGCTTCACTTCAATGCACTTTGCAGATATTGTATTTTTAAAAAAATAAACTGAAGACATGTGGCAACCCTGCATCAAGCAAATCTATCAGCACCATTTTTTCCAACAGCATATGCTCACTTCAGCTCTCTATCACGTTTTTGGTTATTCTCCCTGTGCTGCAATCCAGTGAAATACGGTGAGAATAACCAAAAGCTACTGCATTTCTCGTTACTATTATATCTGTTATGGTGATCTGTGATCAGTGACATATGATGTTACCATTGTCATCGTTTTGGAGCACCACAAACCACACCCATATGAGATGGTGAACTTAATAAATGTTGTGTGTGTTCTGACTCCTCCACTCACTGGCCATTCCCGCATCTCTCTCCCTATCCTCAGGTCTCCTTGTTCCCTGAGACACAATGATACTAAAATTAGGCCAATCAATAATGCTACAATGATCTCTAATCGATCAAATGAAAGGAAAAGTCACACATCTCCCACTTTAAATCAAAAGCGAAAATGATTAAGTTTAGTAAGAAAGGCTTCTTAAAAGCTGAGTTAGGCTGAAAGGCCAAAAGTTAGGCCTTTGCACTAAACAGTTAGCCAAGTTGTGAATGCAAAGGAAAAGTTCTTGAAGAAAATTAAAACCACTTCTCCAGTGAACATATCAATAAGAAAGTAAAACAGCCTTATTGCTGACACATAGAAAGTCTGAATGGTTTTGACAGAAGATCAAATCAGCTACTACATTCCCTTAAATCACAGCCTAATCCCTTAACCCATAGCCTAATCCAGAGCAAGACTCTAACTCTCTTTAATTCTATGAAGGCTGAGGGGAGTAAGGAAACTACAGAAGAAAAGTTTAAAGCCATGAGAAGCTGGTTCATGAGGTTTAAGAAAGGAAGTCATCTGGATAACATAAAGGTGCAAAGTAAAGCAGCAAGTGCTGATGTAGAAGTTTCAGCAAGTTATCCAGAAGATCTAGCTAAGGTAGTAGATGAAGGTGGCTACACTAAACAACAAATTTTCAATGTTTCAATGTAGATGGAACAGCTTTCTTTTGGAAGAAGATGCCATCTAGGACTTTCATAGCTAGAGAGAAGTCAATGCCAGGATTCAAAGCTTCAAAGGACTTGCTGACTGTCTTGTTAGGGGCTAATGTAGCTGCAGCTGGTAATTTTAAGTTGAAACCAATACTCATTTGCCATTCCCAAAATCCTAGGGTCCTTCAGAATTATGCCAAATCTACTTTGTCTATGCTCTATGAATGGAACAACAAAGCTTGGATAGCAGCACATCTGCTTGTAGGATGGTTTACTAAATATTTTAAGCCCACTGTAGATACTTACTGCTCAGAAAACAAGATTCCTTTCAAAGTATTACTGCTCATTGACAAGACACCTGGTCACCTGAAAGCTCCAACGGAGATGTACAAAGAGATTAATGTTCATGCCTGTTAACACAACATTCATTCTTCAGCCTATGGGTCAAAGAGTAATTTCACCTTTTAAGTCTAATTATTTAAGAAATACTTCTCATAAGTCTATAGCTGTCATAGATAGTGATCCTTCTGATGAGTCTGGAGAAACTAAATTGAACACCTTCTGGAAAGAATTCACCACTCTAGATACCATTAGAAATATTCACGATTCATGGTGAGAGGTCAAAATATCAACATTAACAGAAGTTTAAAGGAAGTTAATTCCAACCCTCAAGGATGACTTTGAGGGTTCAAAATCTCAGTGAAGAAATAATAGCATATATGGTGGAAGTAGTAAGGGGACTAGAATTAGAAGTGGAGCCTGAAGATGTGATTGAATTGCCACAATCTTATGATAAAACTTGAATGGACGAGGAGTTACTTCTTGTGGATAAGCAAAGAAAGTGGTTTCTTGAGATGAAATCTACTCCTGCTGAGGACGTTATGAGCATTGTTGAAATGACAATGAAGGCTTTAGAATATTACATAGACTCAGCTGATAAAGCAGCAGCAGGGATTTAAGAGGACTGACTTCAATTTTGAAAGAAGTCTTAATCTGGGTAAATGCTATAAAACAGCATTGCTTGCTATGGAGAAATCTTTTGTGGAAAGAAGAGTCAGTCGAAGTGGCAAACTTCATTGTTGTCTTAAGAAATTGTCACAACTACCCTAACTGTCAGCAACCACTATCCTGATTGGTCAGCAGTCAACAACATTGGGGCATGACCGTTCACTAGCAAAAAGACTCACAGATGAATCAGATGATCATTAGCCATTTTTAGCAATGAAGCATTTTAAAATTAAGGTATGCATATTGTGTTTTTAGAGAAAATGCTTAGACTACAGATTGTGTAAACAAAAATTTTATATGCACTGGGAAACCAAAAATTTTATGTGACTTGTTTAATTTCAATATTTGCTTTCTTGCAGGAGTCTGGAATTGAACCTGCAATGTCTCTAAGGTATGCCTGTATCTGAAATCACTGTCTTGTTTTTTTAGGCTCTCCACTCTTAGTACATTGTTTCCATATGTGGTTTCATAATTTTCCCCTGAAATATGAGCTCATTTTCCCCCACTTCTCACATTATCTGTGAGACTTCCCTGAGGTCTTAGATACAGGTGAGTTCCTCCAGAGAGGATTTGTTTTCTCTTGCCAGGTGCCTCTGGCACAACCAACCAGTACTTAATACTCAGTTTTCTATCTGAGGTTTTCCAGACCATCTAAACAGTGTGAGTTCAGGCTACCAAATATGTGAGAGCATATAGACTGTGTGAGAGTTTGTGAATTCTTATAAAAATTTTTTGAATTCTTATAAGAGAACTTTTCTCTTCCACTCAGAATCAAGGATTGAGACAAGCAATTTTCCCTGTCATCCTCTGAGGCTTATTCCTACGTCATCCTTACTCTGCAGGTGTAACTATTTGGGGTCTTAACTTAAGGTGGATTGGGACAGTGGGAGTCTCCAATTATACTTCCCATTTTGGATGGACCAATTGGATTTCCCATCTGAGGCTTGTCCATCTGTCTCCCAGGCCAGTATGATCTAATGGCCAAGATCAGCTAATCTGGCAAATGCCTGCATGGGGTCACAACATCTTTCTGATGCCCATTGTGGCCTATTAGGTTCTTTATTTTTTGCCAACCCATCAATGCCTTTAAAAACATTTAAATGATTTAGTCAGCATTTTAAACTTATTTTAAGCAAGAAAGTCATTATCAGGGTTTCTAGTCAGCTAAACAGCTGGATACAAAGGACACAGAATTATCTTTACCAGGTAGCTCCAGGCATAAGTTAACATCTTGCAATGGCCATAGGCATGCTCATTAGAACACTGGCCCTTGGTGCCAGCCACATGCCTGTAACTAGTGCAACACATCAGTGATCATGAGTGAAGGTGACACTACACTAAAAAGTAGACTTTTAGCTTTAGAGAGTTGCCTAAGGAACTGAAGATGGGTCATTAACCCCGGCATGATCCAGGATGTGCGTTTTGAACTCAGTTCCTTGGGTTTAAGTGTATGGGCGGAGTGGAGACATTCCCATCAAGGTCAGGAAAAACTCCTATACTTCGATCCACCAACTAACAGAAGAAAAGCTGACATACTATCTGGATTCCTGGGATAGCGTATTTCTAGCCACATCCAATTTGAGTATTTTGCAGTATCCTCCATCTAAAGTACCCTGGAATATGTTTTTTTGTTTTTTTTTTTGTTTTTTTGTTTTTTTAACTAGGACCTGCTCCAGGAAGCAGGTCTCCAGATGCCACAAACATTCTTGAGGCTTGAACCCTATGCCCTGGCTGAGAATGCAGTTCTGGATTTCTCGGCATGAATGTGAATGCATTTTGGAGACTTTGTGATATCCCATAGGGGAACAAACTGAAAAGCAACTGTGTCCTGGACTAAAACAGCTCCAGCAAGGGCTAAGGTTAGATATCCTTTAGAGAGACAAGACCAGCCCTGTTACTGGGCTCTAGTATAACACCAAAAGACTGACATTAGCCACATAACTCTGAGACCAGAACGGCCAATCACAGCCTGAACGATGGAGAAAGTCTTTGTCTTTCACAACATGGAAGGCATACAAAAGCACTCCATCATTCCATGGAAGTGAAGGCAACACAGAGGGCTGCCCAGCCCACCCAACATTTGTGCCATGCACCCACTAGAGCTGGATGAAGCAAGATGAACTGGGCACAAGTGTGGGCCAGAAGTCACGGCATTCCATGGATGAGAGGTGACCTTGTACCTTGGCTGTTCCAACTGTCCCACTCATTACTTCCCCTAAACATTCAGTGCCGATCACTCTGTCATGACATTGACAACAACAACAACAATAACAATAGTAGTTGAATCATCCTGTATGCTACTATATGTCTAGTACTGTTCTGAGCATATTTAATCTTCATTACAACCCTATATGGTGGTATTACTAGGTCTCTCATTTTATAGATAAGAAACTGACTCCCAAAGGGCTTAAGGAACTTACTGAAGGTTACACAGCTAGCGCGTGGCAGAGTTCGTATTAGAACTCAGGCAATCTGGCTTTCAGGTCTGTGCACTCCATTGCTATACTATATTGCTGTGCACAGTACAGGGATATTATTGTGGCACTTAACATTGAGTGGAAGATAACTCTGTAGGTCAGTTTAAACAGTCACTAAGCACTTACACTGTAAGAATTTCTTTTTATAGAACGCATGGGTAAGGTTCAATTCTATTAATACAAGGTAAAGCATTGGTGGAGAAACAGACACTGTTATAAACTATTTTGGCTTCATCTGATTTGAAAACTACTACTAATAAGGAATCTAGGGTAAGAAAATATAGGTTCACTGGCACCCAAAAGGTGTCAACAGTTTGGTATCAAAATATTTGTGTTTCCAAAGATTTTGTGTGGGAATGTGAATTAATGCCTAGTGTAGGAGTCTCCAAAGTTGGCTGCCACAATTCCTCCCCTCCAGGACCTCCCCATCCTAACCTAGAGCCTGTTTCCCCTCCCCTTGAATCTGAGCTGCCCGTCTACATGCTTTGATCCACATAATGTGGTAGAAGCGATGCCCCCAGTAGCCACCATGTACCTGTGCCAGCCCAGCTCGAGCTCCAGGCCTTTCACTATCTCTCACTCGAGAAAACTCCATGACTTCTACAAAAAAAAGGATGAAAAATTCTGGATTTGGAGGAGGAAAAGGCATCTCATTAAAGGAGGCATTTAGGGGCACCTAACAGAGAAACATGAGTGTAAAAATATGTGAACACTGGGAAAAAAATGAATGAATACAAAATCTTCGGGTGCATCAGGCTGAAAAGGGAAAATTTCTTAAAACAGGAAGTGAATTCTCATGACACAGTGAAAAAGAAACAAGTCAAATACCAAGGTCTGGATCTAATCAGTTAATTGCCTGTCTACAAAAAGAGACAGACAAGCAGGCAAAGGAGCTGAGCACCGAACCCCTCTTGGGACAGTGGCACCAGTCAATGCAGATCTATTATTTACGGGACATCAACAACATTGAGAGAAGGACTTGCAAGTGATGGTCCAGTCTGCAGAGATGTTCAGCTCCCCTCTACTGTGGCCTTATTGCTGTGTGTTAAAATCATGGGTTTAAATAAGGCACTCTTCTTTGACTTAGATTCTGAATTATAGCTTTAATCTTCAAGGAAGTATTTCCTGACAAAATCAGGAGGAGGCCTGGGAGGGCACGCTGAGGCTGGGGCATTGCTGTGAATTTCATCTTCTTCTCCAAGGTTGAGCAGTGGCGTTAAGGAACTGCCTCCAAGATCATCTGACTTTCATTTTAGTGCTTCCTTTCAACTTTACCCCATTGCAAAGTCCCACTTCAAACATTTTCTGTACATCCTAACTCAGTGGCTCTTTTCAAACAAAATATTTGACTTGATAATGACTGTAAATGAAGGATAATTTTCCATGGGAGATATTCCATCAAAATGCAGTGAGACAAGTCAAAGTTATATTACTTCTCACAAAAAATCCATTTCTACTGCCACCAGATTTTTTAACCTGATGCTCTGCTTCAAAAGCTTCAACCTGTTATTAAATGTGAGTCCAACAAATGCTGACTTGAAATTGTCAAGGGCATATCTAAATTTGTTTTTATTTCGATGGCATCTGTTCTGTCTGCACTACCATTATTTTCTAACATTATTCTCAAATAAAGCAGAGAATCACAATTTGTCCTCTAACGCAAAGGTCTCCAACCCCCAGGCCGCAGACCAATAGCGTCTGCAAACCCTACTGTGAACTGCGCAGGTGAGGAATCTAGGCTGCATGTGCTCCTTATGAAACTCTAATGTCTGATGATCCGAGGTGGAACACTTTCTTCCTGAAACCATCCTGGCCCCACCCTGTTCCACAGAAAAAGTGTCTTCCACGAAACTGCTCCCTGGTGTCAAAAATGTTGGGGACTTCCCCTTTAACAGGTGAAAAACGGAACTCTTCAGTGAGGGGGCACCAATAAGCCCAGCACTTTGCCTCCCCATCATCTTGCCTCTTTGTTAGACTATTAAAGAATTAACGAGAAAGTTCTTGTATGCTAGCAATCTGTAAAGAAATTCAGGTAAAATTT
The DNA here is from genome assembly GCF_008728515.1 of Papio anubis. Lineage (NCBI taxonomy): Eukaryota > Metazoa > Chordata > Mammalia > Primates > Cercopithecidae > Papio > Papio anubis. The sequence goes on along the minus strand of NC_044985.1, from coordinate 16,981,243 downwards.
AAAGCAAAATGACTTACCTAGAGGTAACTATAGACAGCAATCCTCTGACTTACAGAATTCAGGGCCATGGGTCCCATATCAACCTCTCTCCTTCTCCATCTTTAATGTTTCATGGCATAAAGTGAGGAAATCCAGGACAGAGGGGTGGTTAGGGAACCAAGACAGGAATTATGGCCAAATGGAAAGAACTTTGGTGTTAGAAATGGACACATCTGGGTTCTGCTGTTTACCAGTTGTGTGTACTTATTCAACATCTCTAAGCCTCAGTTCTCTTTCTGGAAAAACAATACATATTTGTAGAGTTGCTTTGAGAAGTAAATACTTTATTGAAAATGGTCACCATTCAGTAGATGGAGCTGCCATTATTATGATAATAATGACTAACATCGAGACTGTGATATTTTGTTTACCCTCAAATAGCTATAGAATTAGAACCTCTTTATTCTCCAGGTACTGCCAACATTCTCCAGTTTCTCCCTTCCTCCCTCCACTCCCTAACACTTCCTACCCTGCAATATCTATATTTTCTCACTTACTAAAGATCACAATGACTTTGAACAAAGTCAACAAAAAGCACATATTTCAAAACACACATTTATATTTAGTGGCCTGATCAGTATTGGCTCAAGTTAACAGCTCCTTGTAACATTTCTGAAGGGTAATTCAGTGATCTACATCAAAAACCTTTAAACATATATACCATTTGACGTGGGTACACTATTAGATTGGTGCCAAAATTATTAATATTTTTAAGGAGTTTATGATAAAAATATCAATGGATATGCACAACTATTAAGTTATAAGACTGATTTCACAGTTTTTCTTACTAACTAGGGTACAATATTCTTTATTGTACCAACTGAGACACTTTTGAGATGAAAAGAAAACGCTACTAATCATTAAACCAGGGCATAACAGGTTTAATGATTCGTAGTTATACATATGCGCACCGTTAACCAATAGTGCAAAATGGAAAAAATCTAAGTGTCCAGCAGGGAGGATTTATAAAATAAAGACTGTGTAACCTTTTTTAAAAAAAGATATTAAAAGAGAAACTTCAGTCATATGAAAATATACCTGATATATTAATTGAAAAAAATCAGGTTACAAACTAATATGCACAGTATGGTCCTATTAAAAGCACATACACCTGTATGCACAGACACTCCCCATAATATTGAAGGCCACATGACACAAGATAAACAGTGGTTATTCCTGTGTAATGAGAATATGGGCCACTTTTATTCATCTAAATTTTCTAATATTTCTGTAATAAACATGCATTACAATTGCAACTTCAAAAAACTACTTATAACTTCTTATAGAGTCCCATATAGCTCTATAAAAATCCTGTCTCAAAATGTAACCTGTTCTCCAAAGCCTAACGAAAATTTTCTAAGTATCTGAGTCTTTCAGGGCTGAAATATGTATGCAATGTGTTAAACAAAGCTCAACTTCATGTCAGCACTTGCAATCATTTGCTCACAAATATCAGTAACAAAAATTCTTTCTGACATAAGTGACAGAATAATGACCTTAAAATTGCATCCCATTCCAATCCCAGATTCTGGCCTTTGAAAATGTCCCCAAATGTTTCTTTTACCTCCTGGTATAGCAAACACTAAAAAGACACTTCTCAATACTCAAATGGGCGATTATCTTTGTAGACCAATCCATGCCAGAGTGAAACCAGTCTGTTTTGTTACCCTCCTTTACCATCTTCAGCAGAATTCTCTCAACTGTGGAAACACAGATTTGGAATTACAAATCTACTACTGCCACCATTCTGGGAATCTTGAGGTCATGACCTTATAGAGCACTGACATGAATACATTTGTAAACCTCTGGCCCCTGTGAAATGCCTAAAGAAATAAGCCCACACCTCTGAGGCTGCTTCCATCTTAGACGAATAAGATGCCACACTAAAAAGGGAAGGGCATTGTGTTCACTTGACCAGCTTGGAAATTAAATTTCTAAGGAAAAAGGATAAAAATTTTTTAAACAGTGTTTTTCAGTAAAGAAAGCCTCATAGCTCCCTAATTTTTACAAACACTCCTGTAGACATTCAACTGCAAATTGAAGGATTCAGTGAACGAACTCGTAGGAGACCCACATTTCAAAATGTGCAACTCAACTCACCCTTAATTTGAAAAGTTAGGGATAAACCATTCAGCAAGGCCAACTAAGAAGCTGAAGGTCAAACACATAGAAACATGAGAGAAAATGCGAAACAAACAAAAAAGAGCTTCCAACAGCTCTTAGCACACGGTATAATCAGACCAGCTCCAGCACAATTGGCCGCAACCTGCAGTCAGAATTAATCCAAAACCAAATTCCTTGTCTCCCCACATAAGTCACTATTTCTGGGAAAGTCTCCATCATTTTCTCGTTAGCATCGGTTGGTAACCTCCAAGCCATCTCTGACACTCTCCCTCAATCGACTATCCCGCAGGTGCCAAATCCTGCTAATTCTTTCTTGAGAACTCCTCTTCCTTTCTCCTGTCCCTGCCCTAGTTACCTCTCACCAGGCCTAGGGCAACAGCCTCTAAACCGATTTCCCACTTTCTCTCTCTTCCAACCCCAACCAATTCATACCATGCCACTGTATGTATGTATGTATGTATGTATGTATGTATGTATGTATGTATGTATGTATCTATCTATCTATCTATCTATCTATCTATCTATCTATCTATCTATTGTCTGTCTGTCTATTTTTTGAGACAGAGTTTTGCTCTTGTTGCCCAGGCTGGAGTGCAGTGGCATGATCTCAGCTCACCACAACCTCCACCTCCTGGGTTCAAGCGATTCTCCTGCCTCAGCCTCCTGAGTAGCTGGGATTACAAGCATGCACCACTATGCCCAGCTAATTTTGTATTTTTTGTAGAGACAGGGTTTCTCCATGTTGGTCAGATTGGTCTCGAACTCCCGACCTCAGGTGATCCACCTACCTCGGCCTCCCAAAGTGCTGGGATTACAGGCATGAGCCACCACAGCCAGCTCTATATTCTTTATTATTATTATTATGCTTTTAAAAGCCCACATAATAAAAAATGTACCATCTTTACCATTTTAGGTGTACAATTCAGTAATGTTAAGTACATTCACACTGTTGTGAAACACAGCTCCAGAAATTTTTCATCTTGCAAATTTGAAACTCTTTACCCATTAAACAACAATTTACCATTTCCTCCTCCTCCTCGGTAACTACCATCCTACTTTCTGTTTCTGTAAATTTTTCTACTTTAGATACCTCATATAAGTCAAAACATACAGTGTTTATCTTTTCGTGATTGACTTATTTCACTAGCATAATGTCTTTAAGGTTCATCTACATCATAGTATCTGATGGTATTTCCTTCCATTTTAAGGCTGAGTAATATTCCACTGCACGTATATACCATCTGTTGATGGACATTTGGGTTGCTTCCATCTCTTGGCTATGGCAAACAGTGCTGATATGAATGTGGGTGTACAAATATTTCTTTGAGACCTGGCTTTCAACTTTTTTGGATATATACCCAGAAGTGGGATTGCTGGATAACACAGTAATTTTATTTTTAATTTTGAGAAGAATCTCCATACTGTCTTCCATAGTGGCTGTACCACTTTACATCCCTGCCAACAGTACCCAAGGGTTCCAGTTTCTCCATATGCTCTTCAACACTTGCTATATTCTGGTTTTTGATAGTAGCCATCCTAGGAGGTATGAGGTGGTATCACATTGTGGTTTTGATTTGAATTTTTCTGACAGTGAGCATTACATCTAGATTCTTCTTTCCTGTTTCTGACCAAACCCCTTCCCTGCTTAGAGGCTACATACTGAATAAAGTACAGACCCACTTAAGGATCTTTATAACCACGCCAGCTATTTCATTTCATACTATCTCATTCCACAAATCCTCCATACCAGCCCAATTAAATGCTTCAACATCCTCCAAGTAGGTCCCATGCTTTCTTTTCCTTCTGCAAATATTTACAGCTCAAATACCACCTCCCCTGAGAGGAGCGCTTTATTTTCACAGCCAGAAGTCTACCTTCCTTCAGCACTTGGTGCTTGCTCTTACCGTATGCATCCTATTTTCCTCTTCTATACCACTTACTTCTCAGGTCTCATCTCACTATGGAACAGAAAGTTCCTGAAGGCCATAGACTAAGTCTTGTTCAATCGTCTATCCTCTGCAGTGCCCGGAATACCACAGGCCTTTAATAAATAGTTATTAAATAAAGTGTTCAACATTTTAGTGTGTAATCAGTTGATTAGACCCATCAAAATGCCTGCAATTTTAAATCAGCGGCACTGCTGTCTTTTGGTGTGCTGGGAAGGGGGAGGAGTGGGGAAAGAAGGTTTTGGTTTTTGTGCTTTAGTCATCCAAACTCATCCTAATTCCCTTGAACACATTATTGAACTTCCAACTTAAAAAAAAAAAAAAAAAAAAAAAAGCTTTGAATGCCAAGTAGAGCTCACATCTAGTAATTGAACAGCCGGCTATTGTATTTACCCTCCTAGTGGCTACAAGCTGACATTTAAATACTCCTCTTTCCTTTCCAAATATTAACCATGTGCAGCTGGTCACTTGGGTTCTGAAACAGCATTTGATGGAGCACATTTCAAATATAATTCTGGAAAAATATTCAATTACTTCATTTTCATTTTACTCACTAAGTGGTAGCTTCCCTCCCAAGTTCAATTAAACTCACTTGAAATTAGAATTCACAAGAATGCATTTAATTTAGATTTACTGGAAGATGTCAGACACCAGTTAATTGGCCTTAAAGCAGCACAGCCATGAGGTCCCTCCTGACTGAGCTTTCTGTCTTTGACATGTAGCTTTTCTTGTTAGGTAGTATTGATTGGGAAGCTCATCCAGTATCTGGGGCCAACCAATGGTTATACAACGTTCTGACAAACAAATTAGATGTAGATTTTAAATTACTTGTGTGCAACCTACAGAGACCGTTAGCTTGGGTCTAGCAATGATCTATGTTCTGCAGTCTGAAAATTCTCACTTATTTGAATCAATGGATTATTTTGCCAGATAATTCAACAAACATTTACCAAGAACCTATCCTGTGCCTGGCACTATTCTGGACACTTTATCTATTCAGCAATTCTTTATTAATCCCTTCTATGCCAAGTCGCACAAGACATAACTCCTCCCCTCAAGGAATCTAGAAAATGTTTCAAACTTTTTCTTCGCTGCCTGTGGAAATGCAGTCAGTGTTCAGCAGTTTGTGGTTTTTAAAGAGTCATTGTAATGCCGAGTCCCAATTAATTCCAAATTTTCTAGAACAGCCAGATTTCAAATAGTTGGTGATTATGTGTGAGACAGTGTCTCAATTATTAATATGGTTAGTGTAAAGGGGATAGAATAAAATACCTCAAATTCTTTGTAGGTTAAGGTGTTGATTTTAAATTAGTAAATTTCTGGGATTAACTCTGTTTAGTAAGCAATGATATTAAATATATTTCCAAAGACTGAGTTCACTAATCAGTGTTTATTACGTAGCCATTATGTGATCATTGCTTTGTGAGACAAAGGAGAAAGATGAAAAGAGAAAGGCAATTTATATTCATTAATTACCATCTTCGTAATACATTCAATATTTCCTTTTGCATCAGGGCTCTGTAACGTGCCAGAGAGTAAATATTTTAGGTTTTAAAAACCATATAGTCTCTGTCGAAACTATAGAAAAACAGCCCACAACAAGACACAAGTGAATGGATGTGGCTATGTTTCAATAAAACTTATTACAAAATGGATTGGAGGGCTGGATTTGGCTCTTTGATTGAGACAGCGTCTTGGCTTTTGTTTTTTAGACAACGTCTTGCTCTATGGCCCACACTGGAGTGCAGTGGCACATTCACATCTCACTGCAGCCTCAACCTCATGGACTCAAGTGATCCTCTCACCTCAGCCTCCTGAGTAGCTGGACCACAGGCATGCACTACCAGGCCCAGCTGGTATTTTCTTTGTAGAGATGGGATATCACTGTGTTGCTCAGGCTGCCCTGTTGTATGACGTCTCCCACCTCTGTCCTCCACACCTCTGAATGCTCCACCTGAGAAGCCCTTCCCTCATTTATGTATCTTCTACTTGTCCTTCAAAGTCCTGTTCAAGTACCTCCTCTTCCTCTTCTGACTCAAGTTTAAGAAATCTGAATAAACAACAACTAGTTTTTCTACAGCACATACAATTTTTCAAAATGTTTTCTCTCTTAGGACATTCTTTTTAAAAATAATCACTGCAGCAATTATTATTCCCACTGGGTCCATGTAAAAACAGACGGGACAGCATCTTGAGAATCATGGACGGTTCGTGTCGGAGGCAGAAGAGCAGGCACAGCCCACCACAGCCAGAGGCAGATGCTGTGGGGCCTTGAATCTCACTTCCCCAGAGGCTGCCTGGAGAGGCCAGCAGCAACAACTGGGAAGGGTAGGATGGAGTGTCTACACAGAGGAGTGCCTCTGTGGGAAAGAATTGGCAGAGCCAACCTTTCCCTTCCTTTCCACAAATGACTGTTCTAACAAATAATAGCCTGTCCTACACAGTCGAGAAATGGACTCCTTTACATGTATTTGCCTTTGTCTGTGATACTGTGGCCAGCTTGACAAAGCATCAAATGCTTTTCCTCCATTCCTACCTCTCTCCCTTTTCCCGCCATGTTGTCAGTGCCCTGGGAACATTTTTTTTTTTTTTTTTTTTTTTTTTTTTTTTTTTTTTTGAGATGGAGTCTTACTCTGTCACCCAGGCTAGAATGTAGTGGCACAATCTCCGCTCACTGCAACCTCTGCCTCCTGGGTTCAAGCAATTCTCCTGCCTAAGCCTCCCAAGTAGCTGGGATTATAGGCACCCACCACCACGCCCGGCTAATTTTTGTATTTTTAGTGGAGATGGGGTTTCACCATGTTGCCTAAACTGGTCTTGAACTCCTGACCTCAAGTGATCCACCCACCTTGGCCTCCCAAAGTGCTAGGATTACAGGTGTGAGTCACCGCACCAGGCCTGGAAATATATCTTTCAGTATACATGAAGAAATACATTTTGCCTGAGGTTTTGTTTTCTAGGGACTTTGAACCAGAAACATTGGAATGAGGACATCCTCAGTGTACGGTTTTAGAGTTGGAATACCGACTGTTGCGCTACAATTCATCTTTGTTCTTTTATAAATGACATGACACTACTAGGCCGGAGTTAAAGGACTTTGCCTTCCTTCAGTATCCATGAATGTGGCAGGGTAAGGTGTTGGCTTGAAACTAGAGTGTAATCTCAGACTCTTCACAGTTCTTGACACCCATTTGTCTAAAAAGAAAAAAAAAAAAAAAAGAATCTCCCTACTGGTGATAAGTGGCATGTGGTGGCATCACAATTAGTCAAGCTTTCACTTGCAGTTGATTGAGATGAGGTGCAGGTAAAGTGCAAGACACTGGAAGGTCAAATGGCTTCATCATTTGATTGGCAGAAGATAATGACAACTATAAGGATGGGAGTGTGAAATGGCTATTTGTGAAAGCATTTGGGGTCTTGCAAAAAGAAAATGAAACCAAGCCAGCTAATTGCTGGCTTCAGGCATGTTCTAAAAGTGCAAAGATTCTGTATCCGTAGAAAAAGAGACTCTTGTCTCCTGCAGCTTCAGGGCCACCTGGGTTGAAAATCAGACCCAGGTCATGACTTTTCCATGTGGTAAATTTTCAAGGTAGGTCAAATGTGCAGCCTCGACCTGTCTCCTATGTCATAATCAAAGCCCTAATGAGTAAGGGTGGGACTATGAAACCTGGTGTGGGGATATTCATATAGTTAAGCTGCAGAATCTTGAATCCTCCTGGCCAGTCAAAGAAGTTTCTCCCCATTGCCAGAGGAAAACACTTCCCCCACCTCCCCGATCAACTTGCCGAAAGACCATGTAGTGATATTACTGGAAATAGGTGCATGGCAGAATGGTATTTATTCTTCCCAAGATCTGCCCCCAACTACCCCTCATGGCCTCCAGACCAATAGCCAGTGCCAGCATGCATGCACAGTGATATACAGGCCCTATTCTACAAAGTAGTAGGATATATACTAGAGGAACTGTAGGACTTTGCTAACACATACTAGCAGTGTTCACGAATAAGCATGCAGGAGTGACTCTTGAGGGTGAGAGACTACTCAGCAAAGGAAAGGGACAGATGGGGATGGTGATTGACATGAGAACATTCACCTGAGACTTGGGATTCAATTAGCTGATAAGGATACCTGGAACCAGTCCTGATACCGTACTGGGAGGGCTCCTTGAACCATGAGCAGAATGATGGCCTACAGTAAAAGGGGTGAAGATATTGAAACTTCCTCTGCATAGTTCTGAAGAAGGGGTCAGAAGGCACAGAGGGACAGAATGGTTAGTGTATTTACTCTGTAAAACCTGAGACCTCATCACATGATACATCTCCGAGAGGACTCAAAGGGCACTTCCTTCAACAAGGCAATAAGAAATGCACTGATGAAGGGGGCACAAGAATAGAATCATTGAGATTCTTTATGGTGGCTGTCCACTGCAGGCAAGAATTGCCACGAATATGCTGCCATGGAACCGAGATCCTTAATCTAAAGGCAATAATGGGTTCCCAAAACGGCAAAGGCCAGGAAGCAGCCCTTAACATCATTAGCAGAATGTGCAGCAAGGCTGGAGTAGCCACTGGGTTGCCTTGATCCATAGAATCTATGGTGATGGTGTTTCAAGGGGCAAGATAGATGGGCAGTTGACTAGGGTGTTGCTTGATTTGTATAATCAAAAATAAACACACGCACACGAACACCCCACACGTGCATGCACAAGCTGGTGAGCTGAAGGTTCTCATCAGTTTCCACAGCAGACAATCACAGTCGCCTCACCTAGTTTCCAGACGTAAGTCAGCTCACAGACCCAAAGCTCCATATCCAAAGTATATATTAGCCACATCCTACAGTCCCTTCCAGGTACCGTCTATCACTTCCTAGAACAGGGCTTGTGTGCTCCTGCTCAAACTGTCCTTAGTCCTGGCACTGGTTATTGGTCTAGAGGCCATGAGAGGCAGTAGACAGCAGATTGAAGAAGAGACTAGGTCTCCTTGGGGAAGAATTGTGTAACACCAGTGCAGAGATATGCAGAAAATATGCCTCTAATTACTACTCCCAAAGAAAACATTTACTGGGGTAACTTCACCTTTGAGAAAGGAGAAAACCCAGCAATTTCATTAACTGTTAAATAGAGGGTCTGAGCTGACTCTAATACTAAATGACCTCAAAAACTCACCATGCTCCTCTGACTGGAGTGAGGACACACTGATGTCATGTCATAGTGCTTTAGCCTGAGTCACATGTGCCTGTTCACTGACCCATACTGGCTTATTTCCCCAGTCACTAAGTGTGTAGTTGGTCAGAGATACTTAGTAACTAGCAAGACCCTCACGTTTCTTCCCTGGCTGTGGAGTAAGAGCCATTATGGTAATAAAGGCTAAATGCAGCCCCCTGAAACTACCCCTCTATTCTGCCCGAATAAATTGGATGCAACACTGCATTCCTGAAACAATTGAAGAGATTACTGCTACAACCAAAAACCTGAAAGAGGCAGAGATCGTGGTCTACATCATGTCTCTCAATTCATCTATGGCCTCTGCAGAAACCAGATGGGGCACAGCAGATGGCCATAGGCTACTGTACAATTAGCCAAGTGGTAGTCCCAATGCTAACTGATAAGCTTGATAAAATAACACATTTCCTGAAGCAGATTAGCATGGACTCTGGTACTGAGGATATTGCTACTGGGTTGATAAATGCTTTTTTTTTTTTTTTCAATGTCCATTAGTGATGGCATAAAAGTACTGTAGTCCTTCCACGGCAAGGACTACAGTACACCTTCAACATAATAGCTTTAGGGCTATGTTAATTTTCTTGTCATAATCTAGTCCTCAAGGAACTTGATTGCCTTGACATTCTGCAGAACATCACATGGGTCCATTATCTTGATGTTATAATAATTGCACAGGGGAGCAGGAAGTGGCTTACTTTCTAAGAGAACACACATACATGATGGAAGATGGGAGATAAATGCCACAGATACTTAGGACCAGCCAAATCAGTGACATTTTTAGTGCTTCCAGTGACTTGGAGCATGCTGGGACACTGCTCTAAAGGGCAAATCCTTGCTCCTAGAACACCTGCTGCTACAAAACAAGAACAGTACTCATTGAAATTCCTTGAATTTTAAGGCGGCATTTACCACACTTTGGAAAACTGCTCAAATTTATTTACCTGGTGACTCAGGAAGATACCAGAGGAAGAGAGAACTCTGTAGCAGGTTCAGGCAGTGGCACAAGCTGCCCAGCTACTTGATCTGTACGTTGCAGCAAATCTGGTGGTGCAGTGGGGTTCACGGTGGGTAAGGATGCTGGGCAAGCTCCAATATGAGACTCCCAGGGCAGACCTAGAGAGTTCTTGATCAAGGCCACGTCCTCTATTTGAAATAATAGCTCCCTTGTGTTACTGGGTTCTAGCTGAAACTAACATTTGAGCTTGAAACACTAGACTGTGTGACCTCCATCACAAGCTAAGCAATACTCTATCTACCAAGTCATAAGGCCAAGTGGGTGTAGTCACAATCCATTATATGATTAAAGTGGTGTATTTGGTACCAGAGTCAAGCAGATGCACAGAGTATAAATAAGCTGCATGAAAAAGAAAGTTCATGGTCAGGTCACTACCATGTCACTTACCTCTGTAGTATCAACACTGTTTGTTTTCATTCCCTATACTTGGGTTTCCATTCCCTATGACCAACGGATGGAGGAGAATGGATCTGGGCCTAGTTCGCAGGTGAGTTGCAGGACATGCTAGCACTGAAGATGGACTGTGGCTGCGCTATAGCCCCACTGGAGTGGCCTTCCAAGAAGCAAAGCTTCTGGCAGACACTCGATCATCCACTTTGTATGCAGGGAAACAGGGCCTGTGGTGCAGATACCAACTTCTGGCAGCGGCAAATGGATTTGCTGATAGGTCAGGAGCCGGAAGGAACACACCTGCAAGGCCAGTGGCAAGGAGGCCTGCAAGGACCTGCAGAAGGGCTCACAAAGCTTGAAAATCTTTGTATCTCACGTGAATGCCCATGGCAGAGAATCTACTCCAGATAAAGCTCTCAGGAACCAAGTTAGACAAGACGATGTGAATGGACGTCAGCTGGCGTCTCTCTTCCACTCCCTACTACTTGCCCAGGAATGGAGGCTGTGCATGGACCAAACATCATGGGCTCCTGCTCACCAGTGCTGATCTATCTATTACCATTGCCGAACGCCCAATTTGTCAACAGCACAGACCGATGTTGAGTCCTCAATATGGCACCATTCCTTGAGAATGGTGGATTATATTGAGCCCCTTCCAAATGGGAAAGAACATTGGTCCATCCTTGCTGAAGTTGATACACATTGCAGACATGGGTATTCAGCCTGGCTTGCAGTGCTTTTGTTGGAAATCCTGAGTAAAGGTTTATAAAATGCCTGATCTACTGAAGGTTATCCAAAAACACTGTCTCACACCAAGGGACCCATTTTATTGCAAAGGAAGTACAACAATGACCTAGGGTTAACTAATCTTTGCCATCCCCAGAGTCAGTCTGCCTGACAGAATGGCATAGTGGCCTGTTGAAAGTTCAGTTAAGGCAACAACTCATGGGGAAAAAAAAAAAAAACCTCCTTGCTGGCCTGGGTCCTACCTTTCCAGATGTGATGTAGGTGATAAACCAATGGCTGACATGTGACACTATGTTCCCAACAGCTACCATAAAATGACCCAGGAACCAAGTGATGGAAGTAGGAGAGGTCGTTCTCACCACCACCCCTATGAAATATTTGTGGAGGCTGTGCATCCTATCCCCACATACTTTGACTCTACCAGGTTCCCAGAGAGGTCACATTGACTAGCGGATACAGTAAAGCTTCCACTGAGCTTGAAGTTATATCTACCATGTGGTCACTTTAGGCACTCATGCCAGTAGAACAGGTCTATATCCTTGTGGACTAGAGCTTTACCAATGAGTATAAGGAGACAGGCAGGTGCCAACAAATACATTCTTCTCTCTTCCTCTAACTGGATGGACTATTCTGACAGTGTTCTCTGTGACCTGGTCAGAGACATCTCATGTGACCAGGAAACTGGCTATATTTTCTTGTGAGGCTGTGGCTAGCTTGTAACAGACCCCCTTGCTTCTACTTTGCCTGCTTCCCTGGCCTCACTTTCTTTCCCCCACACTCCCACAGCCCTGGGATTGCAGTGTTCAATAAAGCATTAGCATGTGAGGAAATCCTGCTAGGCAAGACGTCCGCATGGGTACTGATTTGCCAAGGGGCAGTGGATAGAAAGTGGATTCCAAGCCAAGGTTAATGCTCAAAGGATCGGGCCTAGATTGATTCCCACACACAGAGACTGCAAACAGACCACACAAATTGCCGAAGAATCCACAGGAGAGAAACTAGTCCCTTGCTGCCTTGGTGACAGAAACACAGAGTGTCAGGTGGGGGTTGGGAGGTCATGGGCGGGCCCATCATTTAACACCCTGGCCAAATGCAGCTGACACCTCCCCCGGGAAGCCTTTTCTTGCCCTCTCTGTCTCCCCTGCCCAGGCTGGGATAGACAGCCCCTCTCCCTGCCCCCCAACAAATGCTTCCTTTGTACAGCTGGATCTATACATTTTCCTCATTCTACTGGATTGTCTATTTTCATGTCTGCTTCATATCACTTCACAGCTCAACAACCGCAATGGCTCACCCTTTACTCAGAATAGAAGCCAGCATCCTTACAGTGGCCAACAGAGCACTTTATAATCCATCTCCAGCCCCACCTCTCGGCCCCCTCCTTGCCCCGCCCATTTTGTAGTCCTGGATCACCCAGGCCCACAGCTGCTTTAGGAAGTGCCAGCACCACCATGCTCCCTCTGCTTGGAACATTCTTCCCCCAGACATCTTCATCGCTCACTCCCTCACCTCCTCAAGACTCGTGGCAATGTCACCTCATCGAGGCCCACCCTAACTACCCTACTGAAAATGAACACCTGTTTACCTTCATCTCCTCCCTCCATAGCACTCCCATCCCTCACAAACGGCAGTCTCACACCTCTGCTCTGCAGAAATGCTGGTGCCACCACTAACGGAGGATGTTATGGGGCACAAAGGTGTTAACACCCAGTCCCTCAAATTCAGGGACAAATACTTCTTAGATTAGAGGTGGCCATATCCACCTGTGATCACAGCTCTTGCCCAGTTGGGGGTCAGTCCTGAGTGTCCTAAGAAGTCACACAGTCTCATGTCATCACTGCTTGCTTTAGTCCCCTGCTGCATCCCACCCTTTCACCTCCCCACACTTAGAGACCTTGCATTCTCTGAACTTCACAGACTGTTGCCAACTCCTCTGAGAGTGGGCAACTTTGCTGTAACAGTTTCCACCTGTTGGTGTTTTCCTCATGCACAGAACTTCGGGCACAGCAGCCTCCTCTGGGGAGGGAGATGAGAAAGGGAAAGTTGCATGGGGCCACCTCAACCCCACCAACCAGCACGTAAGTGAGGTGGTCTCTAGCGGGTGCTTGGGAGAGGCTCCTATTACCAGTAATGGGCCCTCTGGATGTTTCAAAGGCAGAGCCAGCCACTGAATTGAGACCCTCCCTGCGGGAGTGAAGGCTGCTGATTGCACTGTCTGGGGCAGGTGGAGAATAATCACTCCCATTAGTTACATGACTACCTCTTCCACCTGGCCCGCATAACAAGAGGGTCGTTTACACACTCATGCTCACTGTCTCATTAAAACCAAAGGATGCTCAGGCCTCAGTCTCTCTGCCTGTTTCTAAAGTGTGTTATTTGCGATTCAATTTCACGTGGCCTGCAGAGGCAATAAAGGGCAAAGGGAATTACCCTGTAATGTATTCCAAAAGCGCTCCCTGCACACCCACACTCCCGAGGATAACAATTTGCCAATATAACCTTTAATTAAATGAACAGAAATCATGCAGACCCCGTGGTGCAGGAAGTCACTAAATAGAAGGAACTTATGTATGAGTTGCCCCCAGCCACTCATTTTAGCTTGAATAGGATCTGTCAGCAGGGGCTTTAAAGTGCTCTAAACTGAACACAGGAAGAAGCCCTTTTCTGATACCTATAGGGGGATGGAACTGGGTCTCTGGCCACACTCAGAGGATAAGAGAAGACTCTACCCAAGGGACAGACACAAGGGAATGAAGCAACTTGCAGAAATCGCCAACCACAGTCCCAGAGACATGTCCCAAGACCTTTGAATCAACTGAACAGCTTCCCAGCGAGGCTGACTCCTGCCCTTGATTCAGAATCGCCGCCAAGGAGACAACAGTCATTGTCAAATCTCAAGGGCAACGTTCTCTGGTTGGAAGCCAGCAACACTGTGGGGAAAAATCATTAGCTTCCTGCAATCCTGAAATGACTGCCTACGTGACAATGTATCTTACCTGGGGGGGAGGAAAGACAGGCAAAGGTCACCCTGCCTTCTCTCTCTCATCTGTCCCCGCTTTCCAGGCCCATTGCCACTACCCTACTTTCAGACTTCATAACCGCCTGCACCAATGACTGCCAGACAGAGCCCTGACCTGTGCCCCACCTTCCATCTGCAACCACCTCCTGCTTCCACTGCACACACAAGCTATGGCCAGAGCAGCAGCCTAAAGTTCACCTCCCTTTTCTGCTCAAAACCCTTTGGGCAAAGGTTGGATTGACCCAAAGTACAGGGCCCAACCTCTCAGTTTCATGTTCCAAACCGAATTCATCATTCCAGTCTTCACTGCCATGACACTCATTCACATCCCTAGCCTTAGCCAAACCTGGACCATTTCTGCTCTGTTCACCTCTGTGTGCCTGTCCACAGTGTACCCTCTGACTAGCACGTCCCTCTCTCCCACCCTGCCATTTCCATATAGGTAAATTTCAGGGGCTCATTTTGGACTAGCCCTAGTCCTGTCCCCTCCGCAAAGGCTTCCCCCATTGCGGTTAATCTCATCCTTCTTTGTTGTAGCTTCTCTCACATTCTGTCTGCAGTATAGTTATTTCTTTTCCTGGTCTAGAAGGTAAACTCTTTTGAGGACAGGAAACTATTCACTGTTGCATCTGCATTTATATACACATAGTGAAATCATAGGTACTTGAAATATGTTGGTTGGGTCAAGTTCAGTTTTGGAGATTGTTTATTTTCGTGAGACCTGCATAAATATTAGCAGAAAAAAAGAATTTCCCATCATGCCAAGTATCAGGCAGAGTGTTGGGAGGCATTGGGAGGCAGGACTTCTAAGAAAATGGTACCAAGAGCTGAGATTTGAGAAATGCAAATTATATTACAAGACCCTTGGGGGAGAATGAGAAAAGGGTGGAATTTAACAATCAGATTTTATTAGCTCAGGGCTACTGGGTACATGATCTAACTCCTCCTGGAAAATTCTCTGAGGCTTCTGATAAGTGGAAGCAGACTCCCTCTAAAGGGGTATGAAGAGTAAATAAATATAGACACCAACTGACCCTTGGATCCCAGTTTCATTCTGGCCTCCTCCAGAAAGCCTTCCTAACTGTTCTGGGCCACTATGTTCCCTGCCTTTACTGACTTTAGTACCATACAGCTTAGTGCAAAAGTATACATCATCTTTATTCATCATTAAAGTTTCATGGGCAGTAACTGTAGCTCACCAACTTGACTATGGAGAGATTGTGTCTGCAGCATTTTTTCCTTTTCATTCATTGATTTATTCATTCAAAAATTTTTTTTTCAATTTTTATTTTAGATTCAGAGGGTACATGTACAAGTTTGTTTCCTGACTATATTGTGTGATATTGAAGTGTGGGGTATGAATGATCTCGTCACTCAGGCACTGAGCATAGTACCCAAGTTACTTTTTAACCCTTTCCCTGCTCTGACCCTCCCTCTCTAGTAGTCCTCAGTTGCTATTGTTGCAATGTTTATGTCCATGAGTACCCAAAGTTTAGTTCCCACTTATAAGTGAGAACATGCAGTATTTGGTTTTCTGTTCCTGCATTAGTCCACTTAGGATAATGGCCTTCTGCTGCATCCACAGTGCTTGTCTGCAGCTTCAGATTGCCCCACAGGAGCCAGTGTTCTGCTAGGTCCATGACTGTGCTCAACACCTGCCTGTAGACTGACTCACCCCTCTTGGCCCTCCCATAAGACTGAGACATTGTAATGGCTCTCTTTGACTCCAAAAATGGTCAGAGAAAATTTCTTGTAATATTTGCTGTTGTTTAATCTTTCTTCACTGCCTACAACTCCTACTAGGGTATTACTGTCAATTAGTAAACACGTATAAGCACCATTTTTTGGCAAGAACTTTAAAAACGTTAAAAATATAAAACATGAAGTGATGGGATGACCTTGTCACGCAGGGGAAATCAGTTCACAGTCTAATGAGGGAGGGAGAGCTCCTGCATACTGAAGAATAATCATAATGCGAGTCTGAATGTGCTATCTCAAGTTGTTGAGAGGCCAAGTGCTCTCTGAGCACAGATGCCATTCTTGGTCCTCTGCACATTTGCAATAAAAAAAAAAAAAACTTGAAATTTTCTACCTGTCATTCTCCATCTAAAATTTTATAGACTTAAAGAAAATGCCAGAGGACGCCCAGCAACTAATTTGCACACAGTAGGAGTTCTCACTCAGCTCACTCTGCCTATGTGTTTTGCTTCCTGAAAAGGGTACAGGCCTGTTAGCCTGGGGGCCATGCTGCCCTCTTTGTACTTACCCTGCAGGAGAGGAGCAGCCCAGAAGCCTGACTTGTCAGAGATTTTTCTCAACAGACACCACAGAACTCAGTCAACCCTGGCCCTGGGAACGTTCCCCAGAGCTACAACGTTTGCTGGAGCCTACCCTGACCTTTCCTGAAAAATGCATTTCATTCCTAGCTGGAAAGGAAACAAAAGATAAACCGCAAGGAAACTAAAATTTGAAAAAAAGGACAGTCATCCAGAAAGGATTGGTTTTATCTTTCTCTCTTTCTTTTTAAGTATTGTGATAGTGACTCTGCCAAGAGAAAATGATTCTGGATGAAAAATTAATTCAAATTATAATTACTGAAAAATTGAAAAAAATTTAAGGTACTTTACCTATTTCAGTGACAAACAGTTATTCAGTCATTCAGTTAAGACATGAACCCTTCCAAACCCCTATAGATGTTACTGTACAATGACTGCTCAGAGACAGCCAAGCTCAAGAGTGTGCTAAGCATGGATGACTCAGAAAAGACTCACCCAAGAGACAGCCTGCGAGGCTGGCAAGGAAAGAAAATAGGCTTTAAGCATTAAAAAAAAATCCTCTTTTTTCTCATTATAAAGCAAATATTTGTTCATTGCAGAAAATTTCATCAATACTATACATATAAGCAAAAATAAAAATATATATTTTCATTACCCAAGTTTAAGAAGCAGTTATTTCATGCTAAGCAAAAGTTCAGATGCATTATATACACCACCTCATTTTACTTGCACAACCTGAGTTTGTGATGTTAAGGATCAGAGAGTTTAATTAACCTTCCTGAGGTCATATACAGCTATTAAGTGGTAGGCAAGAAAAGAAACCCACCTCTGTTAAATTCTAAATCCTATATCTTTTGTTTTATACAACCCTCTTCCCATTCCGAAACAGCAAGTAGTTCTCCTCCAAAGGCTGTGACGACCTTAGTATGTTTGACGACTCCACTGTAAACCTGGCAAGGGAGATGTCTATGCCTCCTCCTTGGCTAGCATGCTCTTTGCCTCCTCTTTGGCTACCATGCTTTTTGCCATCCAGGGACTCCCCCAAGAAACAGTAATGGCTGTGATTACTTATTGTACAATAGTGCAGGTGCACTCACAGGCAGTTTCATTGTCAACACCAGCAGCATGATAGTTTGGAGAGGAGGGTACAGGGAGACTGGGGGAAGTGGCATTCCATGGCTAACTTTCCCTCCACTGTAGTTACAGGCCCCAGAGTTTCCAGGCTCCAGAGGACTGGTTGATGGATGACACCTGGTTTAGAAGCAAGGACGAGCAGAACTCCTCTGTAGAGACAATCCTGGTAATCTATCCTTACAGATTTGTCCAGGCGACTGCCCAGATCTGATCAGGACAAAGGGACTTCTTTGATTTCTTTTTTTTGTTTTGTTTTGCCTTTGTTTTCACCTTCTTATTGAGTGAAAGATGCTGTTCCTTGAGGTTTCAGAGAGAACCAATCACTTTCACATATTCCAAATTACCACGTATTTACTACTAATTGAATGAATCATGTCACAAATCCAAACACATTTTGTGAATAAGCAAGTCATCATTTTGAAACACTGGTTTACAGCCACCAGGCCTGCTAGGACCTGTTGGTTTTAGGGGCACATGACATCATTTCCTGTCTCAGCATAAAATCCCTCAAGGTAATTTTCTGGTATTGCCTCATGACACCTGGGAATTGGTTCCCATCTTCTTAGAAGACAAAACGTATAAGAGAATAAGACTAATATGCTAGAGTGTCCAAGATCACATCTACATTTGGAGGTCAGTTAGAAGGACTAGTGGAACTCAGTATGTAGTTGTACTCTTGACTACAATTTATTGCAGCAATGTTGGAAGGATATACAGCCAGTTCATAAGAAGGAAAGACACAGGCAGGGTCTGGGGAAATCCACACACAGTCTTACTTATTCTCTCTCCCTCCCCTGAGGGCTCACATAGAGCCCACTTTTCCCTGAGCAACAAACTGCAGCAGCATTAGTGAGATGTTTCTGCCCAGAGAAGCTAGTAAGAGCCTTAGCGCTGAAGGTTTTTAATGCCGGCTTCTCACATGGATACCCTTTGTCTGCAGTGCACCAATGGTCCAGATTCCTAGCAAGAAATGAGTGTTCAGAATAAACTAGGTTGTTTGTACAAATAGTCTAGGCATACTGCACCATCCTTAGGGAATACTGGGATCCTCCTGAGATCCAGGTTCCCAGATGCCTGTCATAGGCCAACCCTGCACACAAGCTTCTCTAAGGATAGCAGCTTCAAGACTGCTATGTTAAACTTCTACCATACAACTGAACACCAACAGCCCTGTCTGTATATGCGTGATCCCAAACAAAGGGAAGTAAATCAATCCAGATGATGGTTCAGTGTTGGGCATGTCATTCCTCATGGATAAGCTCATGTGATACTTCTTCTTCAGCTCCCTCTCACATCTTCAAAAATAAGAACTACGTGATTTTTAATTTAACATCTGTCTCACCAGCTAGAATCGGAGCTGTCTTTGTGACTTCCTATGACCAATAGAATGTGGTAGAAGTGACGTTGTGTGAGTTTCAGAACCTAGGACAGAAGAGGTCTTGCAATATCTGCCTTCATCATCTTGGAATGCTGCCCTGGGGTTGCTTACAGGAAGTTGGTCTGGTCTCCTAGAGGATGAAGAAATCAAAATATCCAAGGCTGCAGCCTGCACCAACTTCCAAACAAGTGAGTGAGCCCACCTGGGATCTTCCAGTCCTGCCCATCCTGTGGTTGAATGAGTGAGCCCAAGCAAAACCAGCAGAGAAATTAACTGGCAATTCACAGGATTGTGAGAAATAATAAATCACTGTTGTTTCAAGCTACTAAATTTTGGAGTGGTTTGTTATATAGCAATACGTAACTAATAAGTAACACCGGGGCTTGTTTTTCTTGAACCTTTCTCTGCACTCCTGTAAAGCTTCTTATTTTATAAATTGAGTTTAACTTCACAAAGCAGATCCTTCTCCTTTTTCTTGCCTCTCTGCTCCTGTCTTTCTCTATTAATTTTCCTGACTCTAGACCAAAATCGATGCATAAACTGGGTTAACAAGATAGGACCTTCCTTGACAGGGGGAAAGAGAGATGGCCAGGGAAGAGGGGAGGGGAGAGCCTTAAAGAAGACCAAAAAAAAAAACCCGACCTGGGAAAACAATACTAATGAACCTTGTATCTTTCACCAAGCAAGAGAACAGAGGTTTTGGCCCTCCAAAGACCTCACACCACCCCTATGAGAGAACCCTAGCCCTGCTTTCTGTCAGTGCCTCGCATAACAGAACCAAGCTGTGTCTCTGATGGCTTCCTTTTCATTTTCTTTTCTTCCTTCAGAGCACTCTTTGCTGGTCATAACTACCTTTCAGTTTATATACTTGCCTATCTTCTGTCTAACCACTTTTACACTAAGCCTCAGCTCCTAAGGTGTTTGTCAGTTTCATTGTCTGATGGAATCTGCCACCTAGAACACTGCCTGGTACACGGCAGAGGATCTTAAATATGCGTTGACTGAATGGATGAAGAAATGAAGAAATACATGAATGAATGAACAGAGCAAATTTTCTGGAAACATGTTTGTGGTAACTTTAGCCTTGGAAAAAGGGAGTAGAAAGGCTGAAAAGAGCAGAATCACATTATTATTATCAACATATAAGTAAAAGTAGTCATAGGAATATTCGTATTTACATAGCACATATAGATGCTATTCTAAATGCTTTATCTGTATTATTGAGTTCTCACAAAAATTGTGTGAGGTAAGGACTTTTAGTACCATCATCTCCATTTCACAAAAGAGGAAACCAAGGCAGAGAGAGGTGAAGTGATTTGTCTAATGCCATCAGGCTAGTATGTGGCTAAGCCTGGACTTGAACCAGGTTGGCTGACTTTAAACTCTATACTATTAGACAGCTGCACAAAGAAAAGTCAGCAAAGGCCAGAGTGTTTAAAAAAAAAAAAAAATGTAGGAGGAAAGAGCTGTAGAAAATGGAGGCAGGAAAAGCAGTTCTTGTCACTGCAGTGTCAGATGTAACATTAAGGCTCGCTATTAGGAGCTGCCTTGACATCTGGTAAAATTAGGAGGGCCTTGAATGGCCTAACAGCCAGTTCCCCCCTTACTCTGCCCTCTTAGATAAGGTCACCTAGCCCAACAACCTTCCTTATCAAAGGGACCAGGCACAGTTACAGTTTACCCCTGAGGAGTAGGTTTCGGTTCTGTGCCAGCCTGCAAAATTATTCAAACGACCCAATCATATCCTTTCACAAGGAACAGGGAGCACCACACCCTCTTGAAACTACAAGGCCTGCTGCCTGCGGCCCCTGGTGGTCTACTCTGTTCCCGGGTGCAACCTTTGTGAGGCCCTGCATGCAACATGGTGTCCTCCCCAGGCTGTGAGCAAATGTGACTAATAAACCGCTATACATCTCATCTGTCCAGTGTTGGGTATTATATATTTGGCTATCCCCAGAACCCAAGAACAGGAATCCCTCCCTCATGAGTGGGGCAAATAGGAGGTGATTAAAACAATCATGGAGATGAATTAGTAAAGAAAATGTTAGATGGGCCCATGGTGATCTTACTGTGTTGCATCTTGGCCTCAGTCAGCCTGCATGTGGTTTCCGCCACCACGTGGCCCATTGATGGAGGAAGAGCCAGAATGAAAGTCTGGGGCTTCCATTAACATAGGGGGGTTCTCACTAATGTGTGTGGGGCTACCACTCATGTGGTTCTGAGTATTCCAAATCCCTCGGCAGAGCAAGGTGACTGTCACTGGGATGACGGCAGCCAGGAGAGCCTGGGCACAAGGTGCTTGAGAGATACTTATTGAATTAATATAATCAAATGCTTTAATACTATGATTGGTAAATGCTTCATGATTAAGCTCCTCACAACTATTCTCCTGCCATTCAAGTTGTGATGGGGGGATTTACGACAAAAAGCTGTATGAAAACAGCAAGAAATGAAATTGTATGTACAATATGGTATTCAACAGATTTTTCCTAAAGCTAAATGTATGAAGAAAATGACCAAATAGCCACAAACCAAAATGATTACAGCTGTTCTGTTAGCAGCCTGAGATTATTTTAAATGTTTCTTGATCTTACGGTTTTCTAAATTTTCTGAACTTTGGTACATTACTTTCAAAATTGAAAATGCATTCAATAGTATTTTAAAAGAAGTTCCTCTTCAGCTGGAATTAATGTTGTAACTACTGTTTACATGGCAGTGTCTTGAGCATGATGCTAGGCAGCTAGCAAGTCTAGGAAAATCCTGCTGGTGGTAACACAAAGAAAAAGCCAGCTCTGTGATAGAGTTGTGAGGTAAAAGCCCAGAGTCGAGGGCTCTAGACTGGGACTTGTTCAGAGCAACTTTTGTAACACAGAAAAGTCATTTATTAGCATCCCATTTTCCTTATCTGCAGAATGAGAACACTACCCACAAGGGTCTTACATTATTATTCCACGGCAAGCATTACCAAAGGAGCCAGATGGCTTTGGAATTTCCTTGAAAGGGCCAGCACCCACTTCCTCCGAGTTCCTCATACATCCCAGTTCCCTATCTCCAAACCCAGCACAGGCCACACCCCTCTATCCTTCTCTCAGTCCACTCCCCTGCCAAGTATGTAAAATCCTGGGCTGTGCCAGTGAGTTCCAGGATGTCCCTGGCAGCCTGCTCTCGGCTTTGCTGACCCATACACCCAAAGCCCAACCCCGAGCAAGCCCCTGCCCAGAGCTGGCTGTGCTCTGTGGTTACGCATCTCTTTCCTATCTGGGGTTACATGTAGGCACCTTATTGATATTGAATGAAATAAAAATGACTAGTATTTCAGAAACAGGGAAGTTAAAGGTAAGGAAAAAAAAAAAGACAGAGACAGAGAAATTGTTGGCAAAGTCTTCAAATCCATCACGTTTTAAGCACATCTTCCCAGAAACTGGAAATTAACCTCTGCCACCTTTTTTTTTTTAATTTGGAGAAACAACCATTTGTTCCACTGAGTCGCCTACTGACTGGGGTCAAGGAGGCTGCTATGGTTTGAATTACCATTTTATCTTTTCTACCCTTTATCATGTTTGGAAATCTCAGTTTCAGCATTGGCATATTGATCGGTGTCAAATGCACATTTTCCATTCTACTCCAATGACTCCTTTTTTTCTAAAATAGCGTCTTCCCCGCCCCCCCCAGCCCAGACATCAAGCCTGACTTTAGCATAAGCCAACCTTCAGACACATCAGATCCATCTATTAAGAAACTGTCCATCTGTGGACCATATGAAGGGCAAAAGTGGTACAGCCATTCAAGAAAATGCATGGGATGTGTGACCTTGAATGAGTCACTGTGCCCCTCTGTGCCAGCTTTCTACAGCTAAAACACAGGCATTGGACTAAACCAGGCATCTTTAGGAGTCTGGGAGCGAGGGTGGAGATGGGGAGACATATTGCTAGCAAGTTAGACTAGAATCATATGCGGGTTTTTCATTTGTTTTTCAAACCATCTACCCTAAAATCCCAAAAGTTTTAAAATGCTTCTACTTAGGAAGCAGTGGGAACCCCTGTGAGAGTCGTTGGCCTCATTAGCCCCTTTTACTGTTAAGTCTGACACTCTGGAACATGACTAAAGTATGCAGGATGCAGGCTACCAGGAACATTATCATTTGATGCCAAAGGCTGCAACTAGCGGGTATCATTTTGGAAGGATCACTGATCTCTGCAATCCTGGAGACAACTAAAAGCTGAAGTTATTTCTAATGACATTGCTCAGTGTCACAAAAGTTCAAGAGGGCACTTACCCACAGTTCTTTATCAGAAGCTATGTGTTACCAAGTCTTCATGACAGTATGTGTCAAATATAATGCGTGCCAAGTACACAGCTATCTAATTCAATGAGAATTCCCTAGAAGGGAATAATTCATAATTATATATGCAGCACCTACTACATGGAACGACACGCTAGTAGCAGAGAGGATACAGTGTTCCTGCCCCAGACCATGTCTCCAAATGCCCTATTATTTAGACAAAGAGGAATACACACATATAAAAAGGTGGTGCAGTCAAAGCAGTAGAAGCTACACCCAGTGTGGAATCTGAGCACAGTGAGGATTCAGATGTGGGTGGTCAGGGTAAAACCTTTTGAGGAACAAGCCATCTGGCCTCACTTGGAAACCTGGAGAGGAACAGATAGAGAAAAGAAAACAGCTGCTTCCTGGAGAATAAGGAGAGTTGGAAAACAGGCTTCCTATTAATGAAGAAAGAGATTTCTCAAAAAGGACGGAGGTTTTCCCATCTGAATATGGTAGCACGTGATTAGCATTCAATCTCCCCTTTTTAACAATAACTCTAAAAAAGGAGACACAAACACAAATTCTAGCTGTGATGAACCTAGGAGACATGGAACTGTAAAACATGAAGTAAATAGAGAGGGCACCAAAAACAGCAGAGCCCAGCAGCAGAGAGGATATTCTTTGGTTGCCGTTTTAGGAAGGAGTGAAGAAGGTACAATCTCAAGTGAGGAGCCACACAGAGGTATAGAATCAGAATCCCTTACTTTCAACAATGGAAATGGGTTCCAAAATGCTGTCAACAATGTCCCCTTGGACCCAGCTCTGTTCTGAGAAACAGGTGAAAGTTGGTTGAGTAAGGAGCCACACAGGTATGTCATATGTGCAGGAAAAAAGCCTTCCCACACGAGGTGGGGAGGAGAGAGATTTGGCATTGTGAACAGCTCTATAATTGCTCATCTTTGTTGACTGGACAGAGGTGAAGGCTAAAAGGATTCACACAAAACGCTGCAAAGAAGAAAATTTTTTCCTTGAATGCAGTGTGGTTCTGGTCTCTTCCCTATGCAAATGTCCTACAAATGGCCTGGGGGTAAAAATTCAAATAATTCAAAACTTTGTCATCAAGAAGGAAAAGTTACAGGCTCTATAAAGCAATATTACAGGAAAAAATAAGCAAAGAAATATGAAAGGTAATGGCAAACAAAAAAACATTCAGCAGAGAAATACTGCCATGGAGCTGACACAAAAAATGTGACTAAATAGTTTCTCATGATTTTTAAAAAACTTAATGAAGCACTTACACACACACACACACACAGAGAGAGAGAGAGAGAGAGAGAGAGAGAAAGTAGATATATACAAGCTCATGAAAAATGTGATAAGATAGAAGAATTTGAAATATGAGCTAAGAAACATCTGGAAATAAGTGAATTTTTTTAAAAAAATTAAAACATCAAAGAAATAAGGGCAAAATTGAAGCAACACAAGTAAAACAAGACTGGTAACAATACAGAAGATGGTCAAATAGGAACAGTTCCAGTCTGCAGCTCCCAGTGTGATTGATGCAAAAGACAAGTGATTTCTGCATTTCCAACTGAGGTACTTGGTTCATCTCATTGGGACCGGTTGGACAGCAGGTGCAGCCCACAGAGGGTAAGCCGAAGCAGGGCGTGGCATCGCCTCACCTGGGAAGCACAAGGGGTTGGTCGGGAGATTTCCCTTTCCTAGCCAACGGAAGCCGTGACAGACTATCTGGAAAAACAAGACACTCCCACCCAAATACTGAGCTTTTCCCAAGGTCTTAGCAACTGGCAGACAAGGAGATTCTTTCCCATGCCTGGCTCGGCAGGTCCCATGCCCAGGGAGCCTTGTTCACTGCTAGCGCAGCAGTCCAAGATGGAACTGTGAGGTGGCAGCCTGACTGGGGGAGGGTTGTCCACCATTGCTGAGGCTTGAGTAAGTAAACAAAGTGACCAGGAAGCTCGACTGGGTGGAGCCCACCACAGCTCAACAAGGCCCACTGCCTCTAGACTCCACCTCTGTGGGCAGGGCATAGCTGAACAAAAGGCAGCAGACAACTTCTGCAGACTTAAACGTCCCTGTCTGACAGCTCTGAAGAGAGCAGTGATTCTTTCGGCATGGCGTTTGAGCTCTGAGAATGGACAGACTTCCTCTTCAAGTGGGTCCCTGACACCCATGTAGACTAACTGGGAGACACCTCCCAGTAGGGGACAACAGAGACCTCATATAGGTGGCTGCCCCTCCAGGACGAAGCTTCCAGAGGAAGCATCAAGCAGTAATATTTGCTGGTCTGCAATATTTGCTGTTCTGCAGCCTCCGCTGGTGATACCCAGGCAAACAGGGTCTGGAGTGGACCTCCAGCAAACTCCAACAGACCTGCAGCCGAGGGAACTGACTGTTAGAAGGAAAACCTGGCCGGGCGCGGTGGCTCACGCCTGTAATCCCAGCACTTTGGGAGGCTGGTGAGCCCGGATCCACAAGGTCAGAGATCGAACCCGCGGTGAAACCCTGTCTCACTAAAAATACGAGTAGCCCGGTAGCGATTGGCGGGCACCTGTAGTCCCAGCTACTCAGGAGAGCTGAGGCAGGAGAATGGCATGAACCCGAGGAGTAGAGCTTACAGTGAGCGAGATAAAGCGCCCTGCACTCCACAGCCTGGTAGGCGGTCCGTCTCAAAAAAAAAAAAAAAAAAAGAAGGAGCTAACAAACAGAAAAGGAAGAGTATCAACATCAACAAAAAAGTCATCTACGCCAAAACCCCACCTGTAGGTCACCAATATTAAAGACCAAAGGTAGATAAAACCAAAAAGATGGGGAGAACCAGAGCAGAAAAGCTGAAAATTCTAAAAATCAGAGCCCATCTTCTCCTCCAAAGGATCGCAGCTCCTCGCCAGCAATGGAACAAAGCTGGATGGAGAATGACTGGCAAGTTGACAGAAGTAGGCTTTGGAAGGTTAGTAATAACAAATTTCTCCAAGATAAAGGAGGATGTCCAAACCCATCTTAAGGAAGCTAAAAACCTTGAAAAAAAGATTAGACAAATGGGTAACTAGAATAAACAGTGTAGAGAAGAGCTTAAATGACCTGATGGAGCTGAAAGCCATGGCAAGAGAACTTTGGGACACATGCACAAGCTTCAGTAGCCGATTCGATCAAGTAGAAGAAAGAGTATCAGTGATTGGATCAAATTAATGAAATAAAGTGAGAAGACAAGGTT
Organism: Papio anubis; assembly: GCF_008728515.1. Lineage (NCBI taxonomy): Eukaryota > Metazoa > Chordata > Mammalia > Primates > Cercopithecidae > Papio > Papio anubis. The sequence goes on along the minus strand of NC_044985.1, from coordinate 16,954,452 downwards.
AGAGAAAAAAAAAAAACAGTAAAAAGAAATGAACAAAGCCTCCAACAAACATGGGAGTATGTGAAAAGACCAAATCTACATCTGATTGGTGTACCTGAAAGTGATGGGGAGAATGGAACCAAGTTGGAAAACACTCTTCAGGATATTATCCAGGAGAGCTGCCCCAACTGAGCAAGGCAGGCCAACACTCAAATTCAGGAAATACAAAAATGCCACAAAGATACTCCTTGAGAAGAGCCACCCCAAGACACATAATTGTCAGATTCACCAAGGTTGAAATGAAGGGAAAAGTGTTAAGGGCAGCCAGAGAGAAAGGTCATTACCCACAAAGGGAAGCCCATCAGACTAACAGTGGATCTCTCGGCAGAAACCCTACAAGACAGAAGGGGGGGGGGGTCAATATTCAGCATTCTTAAAGAAAAGAATTTTCAAGCCAGAATTTCATATCCAGCCAAACTAAGCTTCGTAAGTGAAAGTGAAGTAAAATCCTTTACAGACAAGCAAATCCTGAGAGATTTTGTCCCCACCAGGCCTGTCTTACAAGAGCTCCTGAAGGAAGCATGAAACATGGAAAGAAACAACTGGCACCAGCCACTGCAAAAACATGCCAAATTGTAAAGACCATCGACGCTATGAAGAAACTGCATCAATTAATGGGCAAAATAACCAACAAACATCATAATGACAGGATCAAATTCATGCATAACAATGTTAACCTTAAATGTAAACGGGCTAAATGCTCCAATTAAAAGACACACACTGGCAAATTGGATAAAGAGTCAAGACCCATCAGTGTGCTGTATTCAGGAGACCCATCTCATGTGCAAAGAAGCACATAGGCTCAAAATAAATGAATGGAAGAAGATCTACCAAGCAAATGGAAAGCAAAAAAAAAAAAAAGCAGGAGTTGCAATCCTAGACTCAGATAAAACAGACTTTAAATCAACAAAGATCAAAAGAGACAAAGAAGGCCATTACATAATGGAAAAGGGATCAATTCAACAAGAAGAGCTAATTATCATAAATATATATGCACCCAATATAGGAGCACCCAGATTCATAAAGCAAGTTCTTAGAGACCTACAAAGAGACTTAGACTCCCACACAATAGTAATGGGAGATTTAACACCCCACTGTCAGTATTACACAGATCAACAAGACAGAAGGTTAACAAGGATATCCAGGACTTGAACTCAGCTCTGCAACAAGTAGACCTAATAGACATCTACAGAACTCTCCAACCCAAATCAACAGAATATACATGCTTCTCAGCACCACATCACACTTATTCTAAAATTGACAACATACTTGGAAGTAAAGCACTCCTCAGCAAATGTAAAAGAAGAGAAATCACAACAAATTGTCTCTCAGACCACAGTGCAATCAAATTAGAACTCAGGATTAAGAAACTCACTCAAAACTGCACAACTACATGGAAACTGAACAAGCTGCTCCTGAATGACTACTGGGTAACTAACAAAATGAAGGCAGAAGTTAAGATGTTCTTTGAAACCAATGAGAACAAAGACACAATGTACCAGAATCTCTGGGACACAGTTAAAGCAGTGTGTAGAGGGAAATTTATAGCACTAAATGCCTAAAAGAGAAAGCAGGAAAGATCTAAAATCGATTCCCTAACATCAAATTAAAAGAAATAGAAAAGCAAGAGCAAACAAATTCAAAACCTAGCAGAAGGCAAGAAACAACTAAGATTAGAGCAGAACTGAAAGAGATAGAGACACAAAAAAACCTTCAAAAAATCAATGAATCCAGGAGTTGGTTTTTTGAAAAGATTAACAAAACTGATAGACCACTAGCAAGACTAATAAAGAAAGAGAGAAGAATCAAATAGATGTACTAAAAAATGATAAAGGGGATATATCACCACTGATTCCACAGAAATACAAACCACCATCAGAGAATACTATAAACACCTCCACACAAATAAACTGGAAAATCTAGAAGAAATGGCTAAATTCCTGGAACCATAAACCCTCCCAAGGCTAACCCAGGAAGAAGTGGAATCCCTGAATAGACCAGTAACAGGTTCTGAAATTGAGGCAATAATTAATAGCCTACCAACAAAAAGAAAGTCCAAGACCAGATGGATTCACAGCTGAATTCTGCCAGAGGTACAAAGAAGAGTTGGTAGCATTCCTTCTGAAACTATTCCAATCAATAGAAAAAGAGGGAATCCTCCCTAACACATTCTATGAGGCCAACATCATCCTGATACCAAGGCCTGGAAGAGACACAACAAAAAAAGAGAATTTTAGACCAATATCCCTGATGAACATTGATGCAGAAATCCTCAATAAAATACTGGCAAGCCAAATCCAGCAGCACATCAAAAAGCTTATCCACCACGATCAAGTCGGCTTCATCCCTGGGATGCAAGGCTGGTTCAACATACACAAATCAATAAACGTAACCCATCACATAAACAGAACCAATGAAAAAAACCACATGATGATCTCAATAGATGCAGAAAAGGCCTTTAACAAAATTCAACAGCCCTTCATGCTAAAAACTGTCAAATTAACTAGGCATTGATGGAATGAATCTCAAAATAATAAGAGCTATTTATGACAAACCCACAGCCAATATCATACTGAATGGGCAAAAACTGGAAGCATTCCCTTTGAAAACCAGCACAAAACAAATATGCCCTCTCTCACCACTCCTATTCAACATAGTGTTGGAAGTTCTGGCCAGGGCAATCAGGCAGGAGAAAGAAATAAAGGGTATTCAATTAGGAAATGTTGTCAAATTGTCCCTGTTTGCAGGTGACATGATTGTATATTTAGAAAACTCCATCGTCTCAGCACAAAATCTCCTTAAGCTGATAAGCAACTTCAGCAAAGTCTCAGGATACAAAATTAATGTGCAAAAATCACAAGCATTCGTATACACCAGTAACAGACAAACAGAGAGCCAAATCATGAATGAACTTCCATTCACAATTGCTTCAAAGAGAATAAAATACCTAGGAATCCAATTTACAAGGGATATAAAAGACCTCTTCAAGGAGAACTACAAACCACTGCTCAACAAAATAAAAGAGGACACAAACAAATGGAAGAACATACCATGCTCATGGATAGGAAGAATCAATATCATGAAAATGGCCATACTGTCCAAAGTAATTTATAGATTCAATGCCATCCTCCATCAAGCTACCAATGACTTTCTTCACAGAATTAGAAAAAACTACTTTAAAGTTCATATGAAACCAAAAAAGAGCCCGCATTGCCAAGATAATCCTAAGCCAAAAAAACAAAGCTGGAGGCATCATGCTACCTGACTTCAAACTATACTACAAGGCTACAGTAACCAAAACAGCATGGTACTGGTACCAAAACAGACATATAGACCAATGGAACAGAACAGAGGCCTCAGAAACAACAGCACACATCTACAACCATCTGATCTTTGACAAACCTGACAAAAACAAGCAATGGAGAAAGGAATCCCTATTTAATAACTGGTGCTCGGAAAACTGGCTAGCCATATGCAGAAAACTGAAACTGGAACCCTTTCTTACACCTTATACAAAAATTAATTCAAGATGGATTAAAGACTTAAATGTTAGATCTAAAACCATAAAAACCCTAGAAGAAAAACTAGGGAATACCATTCAGGACATAGGCATGGGCAAGGACTTCATGACTAAAACAACAAAAGCAATGGCAACAAAAGCCAAAATTGACAAATGGGATCTAATTAAACTAAAGAGCTTCTGCACAGCAAAAGAAACTACCATTAGAGCGAACAGGCAACCTATGGAATGGGAGAAAATGTTTTCAATCTACCAATCTGACAAAGGGCTAATATCCAGAATCTAAAAAACTCAAACAAATTTACAAGAAAAAAAAAACCCCATCAAAAACTGGGCAAAGGATATGAACAGACACTTCTCAGAAGAAGACACCTATGCAGCCAACAGATACATGAAAAAATGCTCATCATCTCTGGTCCTCAGAGAAATGCAAATCAAAACCACAATGAGATACCATCTCATGCCAGTTAGAATAGCAATCATTAAAAAGTCAGGAAACAACAGATGCTGGAGAGGATATGGAGAAATAGGAATGCTTTTACAATGTTGTTGGGAGTGTAAATTAGTTCAACCATTGTGGAAGACAGTGTGGCAATTCCTCAAGGATCTAGAACTAGAAATACCATTTGACCCAGCAATCCCATTACTGGGTACATACCCAAAGGATTATAAATCATGCTACTATAAAGACACATGCACATGTATGTTTATTGTGGCACTATTCACAATAGCAAAGATTTGGAGCCAACCTAAATATCCATCAGTGATAGACTGAATTAAGAAAATGTGGCACATACACACCATGGAATAGTAAGGAGCCACAAAAAAGGATGAGTTCATGTCCTTTGCAGGGACATGGATGAAGCTGGAAACCATCATTCTCCACAAACTATCATAAGGACAGAAAACCAAACACCGCATGTTCTCACTCATAGGTGGGAATTGAACAATGAGGTCACTTGGACACAGGGCAGGGAACATCACACACTGGGGCCTGTCAGGGAGTGGGTGACTGGGGAAGGGATAGCATTAGGAGAAATACCTAATGTAAATTATGAGTTGATGGGTGCAGCAAACCAACATGGCACATGTATACCTATGTATCAAACCTGCATGTTGTATACATGTACCCTAGAACTTGAAGTATAATAATAAAAAAAAAAAGAATACAGAAAGAAACAGAAAGGAAAGAACAGTGATACAAAAAAAAAAAAAAATGAGAATAGAATGAAATGGAAATAAGGAATTTAAAAGGATTAGAAAGAAAATGATAGATAAGATTAGCAAAAGATATAAAATATTTAAAGGTATAATTCAATAAATTTTCCAGAAATGAAAGAAGACTTGAATATATTGTACTTGAATACTTCTTGAAAGTCACAGAATATCCTGGAAAAAATTGACAACAATAATCTAGTACATTTATGAGACTTCAAAGGTAAAGAAAGAATATTTGGGCAGCCAGGCACCCCTTTCTTATGATGGGAAGAAATGAGATTGGCCTTAGACTTTACCATTAGAAGATAGTGGAATGATACCTTTGGTACTAGGCCTCCAAAAAACAGTGTGACTCAAACATTTTATACCCAGCAAAACTATCATTCATCATAAAAGTAATGAACCATTTTTGAACCTACAAGAATTTAAGACATTGTGTTATGTCTTGAAGAAATTATCAGGGGAAGAAGTTTTCAGCCACCCAAGAGTTGAATGGAAAACAACAACAAAGGCCTAGTGAAGAAGACTGAATCTATTTAAATGTAGGACTAAGACTAAAGCAAGTTGGGATTTATGATGAAAAACACATGAATGTTCTAAGCCCTGAAAATGTAGATCTAATATAACTAACAGAAGGGGAAGGAAGAAGCTACTGTATTCATTATCTTCTATAGCTAGGAAGTCAAAAGATATCATTAGAAACTGGTAAATATATTTATTTAACAGCCCAAAGGTAAATCCTAAGAATATAGTAAACTAAGTGAAATAGAGTAGAGGATGAGAGGAAAGGAAAGGAGAGAAAGAAAAGACTAAGAGAACATTAATCTGCCAGGTTTCCTCCCTATGTAGTCTGTTGTCAAGCCCATGTCATATAATAACCTCTCACCTTGCTGCTTGGTGCCCCAGACACCAAAGACATTTACCTACCCACTCATCCATTCATTCAATGAATATTTATTGAGTGCCTAATATGCACCTGGTATGGCTCAAGGCACTGAGAACAGAGCAATGAGCAACATAGGCAAGACTCTGCCTTCAAAGAGGTTGCATTTAATTAGGAAGACATGTTATAAAAGTAACTGTGCAACATAATACCAAGTACAGGTGAGTACTATGATGAACAATAAAGCAGAAAGGAAATAGAGAGTAATGGGAGGGTGGCAGTAAGAAGGTATCAGAGGACAGAATGAAAGAATGGGTGACCCTTGTGACTATCAAAGGGCAAAGCATTTCATGCAGATGGAACATCCAGGGCAAAGACCTAGAGGCAGGTAAGAAGCTGGCAAGAGCCTGTACTAGTTAGGTGTAAAATGTGGGCAGCATGGCCTCCTTCGCCACATCAAGGGAGTGTTCGACTCACCTCTCTACCTGTGAGTCCTCCTCCCCATGCCATGGGTGCGCACGTGCGTGTGCGTGCACACACACACGCACACACACGCACACATGCACACACACACGCACACACACGCACACACGCATGCATGCAGACGCAAGCACACGCACGCACGCATACATGCGCACACACACGCACACACATGCGCATGCACGCACACATGCACACACATGCACGCACACGCACACATGTGCACACGCACACATGGATGCACACACGCGTGCACACACGCACAGACGCAAGCGCACACACGCACGCACACACACTCATGCACGCACACACGCACGCGCGCTCACACACACACACACACAGCCTCAAAGGTAGCAATGGCTCTCAGCTAGCCTCCAGAGCTTCCCACAGCCCCATGCTAAACAACAGCATCCCCTCTACCTCTTCCCAGAGCATTTCTGTTCAAGCAGCTGGGGCAGGTTGATCCCACCAGCCCTTTTCCTCTGGCCTCCACCTTTGAGCACTGGACACAGCGGGAATCTGGGCTGAAAATCAGCAAAAGTTAAGCACATAAGGCAAACAGAATTAGGTTGCTAAGGAAAACTCAGGTACCTTTCACCGAACTGGTTCCAGACTATAACTGGTTCTAAGCAAAGGGAAGACAAAACCCTGCAGTCCGCTGGAGCTATTTGAAGCCTGAGAATTGGAGACACCGATTCAAAGGAAAAGGTGAGCTGTCACTGAACTTGTTAGCTCAGTTGGCTGGCAGAGTAGAGGGAAGAAGCTCAAACCCCACGCAGAAAGCTTTGTCTCTTCTCTGAGGGCACTCACTTCAGCACCATTCCCTTGGCACCTACCAGCACCCAGCAGCCTGGCTGAGGCCTCAGAGGGTGCAGGCAAAGGAAGCAGGAAAGAGAGGAATAAACAGCTGTGGAGAGGCTGCCCTGTGCCTGGCACTGTTTCTGGTACCTTTACATGTGCTTTCCTGCTGAACTTTTACGAATCCCAGTGTAGGTAAAAACCATATGCAGATAAGAAATGAAAGGTCAGAAGGTGAACATGTCAAAAATGTACAGGCCTCGCAGCCAAGTGCCTGTAATCATATGTCCATTACAAAGTAGGTGCCAGTGGAAAGATGGAGGTCAAGCTCACTTACCTTACTCACCTTTGCATTCTATGAAACACAGCCAGGAGAGGAGCCTAGCAGAAAGCACAATGTCAGTGGCCATCTGCTTTGCATCAATTCTGTGCTGATCAGCAGCGGAGACCCTAGCAGGCACAGTTACAACCTAGGGACCTACGAGCTCCATGCAGACATCAATTATGTAGTTTTGATTCCAGCACATTCATGAAAATCTCAACCCCAGAAGTTGCCATGTCAGGTGCTGCTTGACCTGCCAGAGTCTGGGTGATAAGCAAAGGATATTGGAACAGACAAAGGGCAATGGAAACCCTGATGGTTCCGCGTGGCGCGGACACTGGCAGCAAATGGAAGGCCACATTCCACCATCAATCTCTCTGTCTGGGCTGCCTTTTGCATTTCCAAGCTATCTGACTCAGCCCAGTCACTTCTGCCCAAAAGATTTTGAAGGGCCTGTAGGAGATTATACCAGGGGATGCTAGAAGGTGTCGGAGATGTAAAATTTAAAAAAGCAAGGAAGGGGAAGAGAAGTGAGACCCCTTTGGGCCTATAAGAGAAGAGAGAAAATAATTCCAAGATTCCTTTATATTCTGAGCAGAAGGCAGACACAAAATGATAATAAATGCCAATCATCTAGGCCTGTTGAAAAGCTCTTAAAAAAAAGGATCAGTGCTTCATTAAAAACACACTTGTTCTCAGTTCAACTGAGGAACAAAGATGATGAGAAGTGAAGTGGAATGTTTTTGAAAAGTGAAAACAATAAAAAAGGCCTGATGAGAAGCCCTCAAACCCAAGATAACCAAATGAAAATTCAAATAGCTTACATTAAGAAAGTAAGCACCAGGCCAGGTGTGGCAGCTCATGCTTGTAATGCCAGCACTTTGGGAGGCTGAGGTGGGCGGATCACGAGGTCAGGAGTTCAAGACCAGCTTGACCACAACGCGGTGAAACCCTGTCTCTACTAACTAAAAGTACAAAAATACAAAAATTAGCTGAGCATGGTGGTGCACGCCTGTATTCGCCGCTATTCAGGAGGCTGAGGCAGGAGAATCCCTTGAACCTGGGAGGTGGAGGTTGCAGTGAGCTGAGATCGTGCTACTGTACTCCAGCCTGGGTGACAGGGTAAGACTCTGTTTCAAAAAAAAAAAAAAAAAAGAAAAGAAAAGAAAAGAGAAAGAAAAGAAAGCACCAGAGTCAAATTCTCTGTTGGGGAGGAAGACGATTTACAGAAACCTTGCCGTGTGGCGATGGCAGCTCTGGCTTCAGTTTCTGCCTACCTGCTATTACCCAGAACTCAACAGCTTATTTTGACTATTCTCCAATGCTCAGCTCAAGAGGGTTTAATACCATGCAAGGTGGTATTTGAAAAACTGCAGTTTGCAAACAGCCTGCAGGGGGTTGTGGAGTGCTGGCTGCAAGAGACAAAATTATTTATTCCTGAAATCTGCATCACCCCATTAACCTCCCATTTTACTCAGGAGGGTACCAAAAAGATGTCTGGGGCTACAGTATCTGGACAGAAGGGGAGAAAAATCAATTTCAGATTCCTTGGGTGAGATTTTGCCGCATGATTAGAGAAAGGCATGGTTCTTACAGTATACTTAGAAGTGACTTGGCGGCAGTCAGCATGAAATGGAAGAGACATTGCAGTTTTCTGACCCAATAAAATATGAAATAAAGTATCCTGACGTTATTGGACATTTTCATCTGGTGGGTCTCTGCATTCGTAAACACCCCCTAGAAGGATAAATGTCAAGACAAAGATGTGACACAGAAACAAGGGAAGATGGAAACTCACTGCACCATTGCAGGCAGCACCCGGCATCAGCGGTAAGAAAACCAGCCCCTGACGAGTGTTTGACAAATCCCAGGGGTCAGCACCCAGCAACCTGACGACCGACCTCTTCTTATCCAGGGCACACGTTTCCATCGACAGAAGGAGACCTCTTCGCCTCTGCGTGTGCCTAAGTGAAAATTCAAACTGCCAAACAAAACATTAGAGAAACCGTTTCTTGTTTTTTTTTGTTTTTTTTGTTTTTTTTTTTTTTTTGAGACAGAGTCTCACTCTGTCGCCCAAGTTGGAGTGCAGTGGCGCGATCTTGGCTCACTGCAAGGTCCGCCTCCTGGGTTCACACCATTAGAGAAAGCCTTTTGTGTTTTGTTTTTCTAGACATCAGTTACTTCCTGCTTGGCTGGCAAGTGAGAACCAAAACTCTCCACACCCCACACAGCTTGCTGTCTACATTACATGACTTTACTATTTCATTGTCATCCCTAGCACCATCCTACTACACCAGGAGAGTCTTGTCCAGGCAGATAATTCGACTGTCGATTATAGGAACTTCTCAAAGGACCCATAGAACTCTCATAAAAGGAATTCATCAAGAGACGTTTATTCCCTAAAATTCTTTAAGTGCTCTGCCTCAAAAATCCTTACCTTGCTATTTCCACCCATTCTAAACTGTTCTATCATGATCTTTACCCATCCTAATCAAGTCCTCCCCATTGAAAGATCTAAATCTGCCTTCAATCAAACTTTGAGTTCTCAACAAATTCCAACCACGCTTTCCCAGCTCCAAGACACCACCAAAGCTGTCATGGTGGGTTTCTTCCTTACCGCAGCAAATAATAAATTCGGTTTCTCTTATCAACCGTTTGTGTTTTGGTGATATTTGGAGAGTCAGAATTTGACAAAAGGAATCAAAAGGTCAACAGCTTTATCAAAAAGCCAAGGCACACACTTTAACTCTGATACTCTAAACTTTTAAAAAAATGATTTCTTCTCTAATTGCTTCAGTTGCTAAACTTAATGGATTCTTTTCTAATGGCTCCAGTTTTGCCAAAAATATTTTTGCAACACCTGTAATGTTCTTAGTTAAGGCTCCAAAAGAGGCCTGCTGTCCTTAAGCAGTTTTCAGTCTCAGCAGGCACACAAGACACATGTTCAGTTAATTGTTATGATATTGTTATAACACAAATTTGAGAGATTTGTGGACCCGGACCATGGTGAGCCTAGCAGCTGAAGATATCTGTAAGCAAGAGGGTGAGAAGCAAGCTTCAGCAAAAATGTCGGTTAAGAATGAAGGAAAATACATGAAACATTCAGGAAACTGTCACGAAATGTCAACAACACAGCCCCCCTGATCATATTAGCCAGCTCCTCTCTACAGTGCACTCAGATTTGGTTTCTATTCCTGAGCAAGCTCTTAACTCCTTGGGATTGTACAAACTTACCTAATAGCTGCTAGGCTCTGTAGACAGACTTTGTCTTTAAATTATCTGTAAATGAACAGAATCTACTGGGCCCAGGACTTAGGAGGTGTTAGTAAATATTTAATGAATGACAGAAGGGATAGGATAGGGATGAAGACCAAGGTACAGAGACCAGGCTGGCGGTTACTGCAACAGGCCCACTACTCAGATTCTGCTAATGAGCCATTTACAACCAAAGGTGCAGAATTCAGCAGCTCTCTTGACCAGGTGGGGCACTGCTTTGTCTGTATCATGCATTTACCTGGTCTGCCCAACACTATCACATGTCCCTTGGGACCTGGCTGGGTCATCTGGATCTTCACATATGGGACATATGTTCAGGCGCTAACCATGTTGCTTCACTTTTCTGTGCCATTGCACAATTGTCTCTGCATACTAGAAAAATACCTGCCTCTCCCCCTCACCTTCATCCCTGCCCCCACAATCTACCCTATCTCTAGCCTACCCTCATTGCACCCCCATCCCTACTCTCTATCCACTCCATTCCTTTTCCGCTCCCATCTCATCTCCACTACTGCCCCTGCTCCACGTCTATCTCTCCTGTACTCCACTGCTGCCCCTATCCCACCTTCATTCCCACTTCCTCCTTCCTACTGCCCTGTAAACTTAACCTTGTCAGCGTCTCCTTCAGGAAGCTTTCCAGGGCCCAGGCAGAGGCACAAAATTCTTTCTCTAAGAGGAATTCTAGCAACATCAAGCTGTCAATTCCACAGTGCTAGGAGTTTTACCCACTTCGTTCTCTCCTATATGCCCAGCACCTAGCACAATGCCTGGTGCACAACAGAAACTCAATAAACACTCATTGAATAAATGAATGCTTCCAAGGCACTTTGCCTAACACTCTTTTAACACTTTTTGCTCTGAATTGTAACATCTGGTTTGTGTGTCTTTCTCATTACACCAGAAGAAAATAGAAGGTGGAGATAATTTCTTCACGGCTTTTTGTCTGTGAGGCCCAGCACATGCCTGGCACATAGTGGGTGCTCACCATTAATGGGTGAATAAAAGGGTGAGTGCAGTATGCTACCACCATGCTGGGCACTCAGTATAGTCTCAATAAAAATGTAGATTGCTCTGGTCTAGAGATCTCTATGCCAATTAAGATAAATTTTTCAATGTAATTTGAAAATCTGCTGTAATCTACTAACTAGTTCCTTCTCTATTATTTCAAGACTTGCCCACATGCTTCTCTGAGGAGTCACATCTCTGCACTTCATCCCCTTCCTCAAAACACACCCCCGCTTCTGGCTTGCATTTTTCCTGCAAGCTCTCCTGTGCTGATATCTGTGACTGACGAAATGCCCATGATAGTGGGCTATGCCAGATGAGCCCGTCTCCTTCTGAGCCTGCTGGTGACCACTGACCTTCGCCTCTTATTCGTACAGGGACCTGCCCTTGACCGGTACTTGGTGCAAATACCAGCAGTGTCAACCATTTGCCCTAATGTGTTTCTAGAAGGCAGATCATCATTTCCCCATAGGGTCAGCGTTGTATTGGAGAGTTACATTTCAAGGTTGTTCTCTGGGAACAAATTAGTGAAAAATAAATCACAGGTATGGCAAACAATTTGTCACAGAAGCAAAGACACAACAATAAATCTCTGTATACATGTTTAAAGCCTTATAAAGCAATGAAAGAAAAGACCTAGAAAACAAGCATAGATGTCCTATATACATCAATTACATGGGAGTGCCATATATCAAGGTTAAGTCTATTACATTATAAAATTTGGCCTAAAATAAATACATAACTCTAATACGTGTGTTAATTAAACTTTTGATTAACAAATTATCTTGCTTACATCATAGAAATAACTCAATAGGGGTTTTAAAGAGTGATAAGACTAATAAAAACTCAAAGCTATCTAGGGATATGAATCAATTCCTTCTTCTGTTCTCAAATTTCCATGTTATAAAAATAGACTTTTAAAATCATGTCACCATATTATATAGACTCTAAAATGGGAATTATAAGGACTACGGGAATGTAGAAAATATACAACATAACATTTAAAACAAAACATCAGAACACATGGATGCTGATTGGAACAATGCAGTACTGTATGTGTATGAGTAAGTTAACATGTAACAACAAAAACAGGTGTGTTAGGATGATGAGTCACGCATGATTTTTAAATGACTATTCTATAATTTTTAAAAACGATCCCATTGACACCCAATTTAAATAAAGGGAACGGATGGGCAATAGGGGAGCTGGAGCCACTTGATAAACGTAAGGTCTGTACACAAGTTATCTGGCTCTTAGGAAACTGGTACCTTTTGGGATATGTCACCCACTCAAAATTTTCTTTTCTTTAATAAGCACTGACTCAACATTTGTCCACTGCATCCTCTCTGACGTTTTCAGCTTATTCTAACCTTGAAGGGCCACTGCTACTCTGAACTGAAATTATAGCAAAGCCAAAGGAAATGGAAGATAGCCATTCTCTCCTTCACAGCATTTGTGGCTGATAGATCTGGACACTTCATCAATGGTGAGCTTTGAAACAATTACCCGGCCATTAGCATCAAGTTTTTAAATGAAGCCGCAAAGCACCGCCAGACTCCAGCAAATGCAAGAGTTCAGAAGCCTAATTAAATCACAGTGTTAGAGTAAAATCTCATAGCCGATGTGGTGGCTCATGCCTGTATTCTCAACACTGTGGGAGGCTGAGGCAAGAAGATTGCTCGAAGCCAGGAGTTCAAGACCAGCCTACACAACATAGTGAGAACCCCATCTCTACAAAAAATAAAAGTCAGCTGGGCATGGTGGTGCATGCCTCTATTCCCAGCTACTTGGGAGGCTGAGGTGGGAAGATGGCTTGATCCCAGGAGTCGAGGCTACTGTGAGTTATGATTGCACCACTGCACAGCCTAAGATGACAGAGACCCTGTCTTTAAAAAAAAAAAAAAAAAAAATCACATAATGCCATAGACTAGTAATTTATAGAATTCAACTATTTGCTAGTGAGACCAGGGAACAGTTCAATGGTTTGGGCGATTCTGACTTGGGGTCAGTATGAGAATACAAATGCAGGCCTACATAAATATTTTAAAGTTATAAACCAAACTAATGAATTGTTCAATAAAGTACTCTATCCTCCTTCCCTGACAAATACACCTTCACAATGACAATTTTTTTGAGAGAGGGTCTCACTCTATTGCTTAGGCTGGAGTGCGGTGGGACAATCATGGCTCACTACAACCTCTACCTCCCAGGCTCCAGTGATCCTCCCACCTCAGCCTCCCAAATAGCTAGGACTACAGGTGCATGCCACCACCAAACCTGGCTAGGTTTTGTACCTTTGTGGTAGAAACAGGGTTTCCCTATGTTGGCCAGGTTGGTCTCAAACCCGTGGGCTCAAGAGATTCACCCTCCTTGGCCTCTCAAAGTGCTGGGATTACAGGCTTGAGCCACTGTGCCTGGCTGACAACATTTTAAAAATATGTTTAAAGTTAGGGTTTTATGTGACTACAAGTCACAAAATACCAAAGACCAGCAAATTGACTAATCATTGTCCATGTGTGGGTGTTCTGTTAATTCAGATATTCCTCAACTTACCATGGACTTACATCCCAATAAATCCATCAGACACTGGAAATAACATAAGTTGAAAACGCATTTAATACACCTAACTCACATCATAGTTCAGCCTAGCTTACCTTAAATGTGCTCAGAACGCTTATATTAGCCTATGGTTGGGGAAAATCATCTAACACAAAGCCTATTTTCTAGCAAAGTGTTGAATATCTCATGTAATTTATTGAATACTGAACTGAAAGTTAAAAAAAGAACGGTTGTATGGGTACTCATAGAGTGCTTTCTCCCGAATATGTGTTGCTTTGATGTCATCCTAAATTCAAAATATCATAAGTCATGCCATCATAAGTCAGGTACCATCTGTACTTTAGTAATATTGGATGAGTGATGTAATAAAAGCATAAATAATTCATAAGTTATTATATATTTGTTTCACAAAATTAACTTTCCTTGCCTTCATTTCAGCAAAATTGCTAATGTTATTCAAATCAATAGTTTTCATATTATGTTTATTCTAAAATAAAATGTGATTGCATTCAATGTATAAAACTTGAACGTTTTTAATCAAAAATTCAAATTACATTAAATTTTAAAATGTAAATGAAAATTAAAAGAGAAAATATTAACTATATTGAATACATTCCAGCTATTTATATCAGCGATATTCAAATAAAGCTAATTTTTATTCATTTTAATGTAAATTAAATCTTAGTAACTATTTAAAAAATGAGAGTATTCCTAATTATAGCAGTCCATGCCTCTCTAGTTGCCAATGCAAAGAATCAATATTGCCTAAATATGTAGAGTTAAGAGCAATATAAATTTTTTAATATTGAAAAATGTTCTTCAGTCACCATGTGCAAGCATTGGGAATCTGTATCTCCGAAACCACAAATTGTAAGAAAAAAAAGCAGCAAGGAAATGGGTACTCAGTATGGCTGTGAAACCACACTTCATTATACACAAATCTATTGCATCGGTGCTGTGTGAGCGGAAGAATCCAACAAGGTAATTAATTTGTTTTCTCTTCTTACCTAGGCAGTTTTGCTGCTCAAATCTTCCCTGAAGTCCAAAGCTGTGTCTGACTCTGCCTTTTGCAGGGCCATGAGCCAAAAGCCTTCCTGGCAGTCAGACAGTCCCACCTTCTGTTTCAAGGACACAGGACCAGAGATGGAGGAAAGCATTTCCCTGGGGCCTGCAGTGTTAATTGCAGTCAGGGAGTGGACATTTAGAGCATCTGTGTGCTCTTTACAGGAAAGGACCCCCACTCCCACCACACCCACACCCAGCCACAAGGACTCAACTGCAGAATCCCATGCCTCTAAGGCAGGCAGGGAGCAAATGTGAGATGAGACCTGGGAATCTACTGTTGTCTACATGGGTTGGTTGCAACGACCTCACGCTTCTAAGGGAGTGATCAGTCACCACTCTGAGTGAAATGTTTGCGTTTCAAGATTCGTGTTTTTCCATTTCTTGGACCCAACCACCTCTCCTGCTTTCCAACTGAACAATCATGTCACTTTTTCTAAGAGGGAAGGAAAAAGTGGTTGGGTGGGATTCACCGAGACAGGGTAAAATTGGGTCTCTAATGTGGTCCCTTGGTAAGTGATTTTCAAGGCCAATTGGGACTCTACAGGCTTTTCGCCTTGACACTGACTTTAGAACCTGAAGTCCCCAAGCAAAGAATGTCTGAACTATCAGGAGTAACACCCTGGGAATACACACAATGGGAACTGGAGCCAAATCATCTCCAGAAGCAGGTGAAATTCATGGGTGTGAGTGCGAGCACAGGGCACGGTCTCCTCTCTGCCTGAAGAGCGGATTCCTTCCAGGGCCAGACCTTAGACCATTCAGGTATTTTGTGACTTTCGGTCATATAAAACCCCAAGCCTGAGTCTTAGATCATTAAGACACAGGAAGTTTCCCCTCAGAGGTTATTGACAATCCCCCGTCAGTTCTAGTCCTATCTAAACGTAAATTAGTTTAAACTAGTTGCTTTCCTCCTGGCACCTAGCATAACAGCTAAATGGAAGAAATGGAAGCTTGGGTGTGATAGAGAAGGTGAAGAAAAAGAAAAAGAAGTCAGGTGTATTAATCACTCATCCATTAGGGCACTGCCTGGGGCCCTTCCACTGCCACTTCCCACGCACAGCGCCAAGCCCAGCATTTCATTGTGCTGCTTTAAGTACAGATGACTCCCCGACTTGAAGGGTCTGCAAAGTTTTTATTCTTCCTGGCATTTTCAGTTCTTTCCATGGTAGGCATTCAATAAACATTTGCTATCTGCCAAAAAAAAAAATGCATCTATGCATGAAAAGAAAGCCTGTACTGGAAAATGAATCCAGATTCCAAGAGTTTGAAAGCTAACTTTGGAAATGCAACGTATCTGTACACAGGGAACTGTCTGCCCTGACCATGATCCCTCCCAGGGCTCTGCCTCTCACTCGTTTGTATATGTGTCTCATTTCCTGTTCTGGGAGCGCACGGGGTGGACGATGTAACCCTCACTTCGGGCCCAGAGCAGAGGCTGGCATATAACAGGCATGTAACTATACTTATTTGTGAAAAAAAATCAAGGAATAAAGAAAATAAACAGTCACTTGAGGCAGGCTTCTCATCAGCATGGCTATGGATCAGCCTGCTTGAGTTTTTAATTTAAACAAAAATTTATCTTGGCTGAGGCCTTTCCCCACATGGACAAACAGCAGAGAAGAGCGTGTCCTTCAAGCAGACAAAGGCAAGCAGGCTAGAGGGAACGTGAGGCACGACTGCTCTGAGCACCCCCGCCACACACACTGGTTGTGGAAAGTCAAGCCCCGCACAGGGCACATGTGCCTCTCACATCCTTCCTGGGGCTGGTTGCGACTGAGCCATTTTAGCGTCTTTTGATTTTTTTAAATGACAATTTTGCCATTATTATTATTTTTTAAAATCTCAGTGACTGAAAAAGTTTCCAACTAGGACATTCTCCAAAGTACTTTGGCTGAGCATGACATGGGTTCCTTCCTTCCACACTGACCCTGATGTCTGTGGTTGTTAAGCTTTGTTAACTAGTGAATCTCTTTCCATTTCCACCCTCTCGTTAATCCAAGCACCAGGTTGGTATTTACTTGCCCACTTCTGGAATTCAAACTAATGTCAAAGCCATTTCCAATTGTTCTTTCTCTTTCTTTCATCAATCTATCACCCAACAGACATGTCTTTCCCCTAAAAAGCTGCCTCTGCATCTCAGTTCACACCCCTAGGAAGGGGCAAAAAGGGAACTGGGATTGGAACCCAGCAGTCCAGCTCCAGAGTTCGTGTTCTCATGTCACCACCCCTTTGCCCTAGTCTAACCAAGAACCACAATTCAGGTTATTGTGAGGGCAGGCGAGAGATGGTTTTCAACCCTTCCTGCCACAATAGAACTCACTGCAATTAACCACTGCCGGAAAACGGCCACTGGCCCTTCGTTCAACATTTCGGTCAGTGCTGGCACTAGCAAGAGAAGGACTCTGTCCTTTAGAGACGGCTAGGGTCCGTGCTCTACCATCAGCACAGGGGGACTCTGTCATGTTTCTCCAGAAGTACGGCTGAGCTTCAAGGAGTCACCTGCCATCTGCAAACCTTTGTCAGGAGGGCTCTGTGGTCACAAGACATAAAGTAGGATGGGGATAAGTAGGTGTCATGTTTCGATGGAACCCACAAGCTGTAACAATGCACCTTGGAGTCCAATCCCTTTGTAGACAAACATGCGAGGCAGCCTGGAGCGCCCCATAGGAAATGGAGACAGCACAGACCATCCAGTGGTGTTCAAATCCTTTAAAAAACAAGCAGCAAACACCGGGCCAAACAAAACACCTCGTGGTCACCACTAGCTCCTAGGCTGCCATGCTGTGAAATCTGGTTGGTGACTCAGGTTAATGGATAAACGCTTTGGATTCCCCTAAGATTTTTAAACATCACTTCTCTCTTCAGAGCCGGCTAAACCTGTGTTGACTTGGAACCACCTCAGGAATAAGCCCCCACAGAATCATCTGAAGCAAATTAAAGTGTTTCTCTCAAAACGATCCTTTTTCTGGAAGGCATTCAATCGGGGGACTCCTTCAACTCTCTGTTTTCTTTCTGAGTGGTAGCTTTCTGCTCTATGGGGAAGATAAGCGCAATCTCAGACCTATCCAAAGGCACCTAATTTTCCTGTGACAAAAGTCCCACCATTGTCAAGGGGAGCCACGTCTGAGCAGCCTTTCAGCAGGGTAATCTGTCAGCCTTCACAGCCATTTACCAAGAGCCTTTTGGCATATTGCCTCAGTGATGTTTGAAAGGTTATTTCTACCCACAGTAGAAATACACAGTACCCTTATTTTGAGCTGCTCATTAGCCTGTCATCGAGACACTGTTACCACAAAAAGTAAAACAAAATAAAGTAGTTGCTCACCCTTGGTTTTCTCTCGATTTTTAAAATAAACGATAGGCTTGACACCATTGTGATTTTCCGAGTTTAGTTGCTAATTTAAATCAAATTTCACATCTAACGCTTATTACAAATGGCCAGGTGGAGCATGAAGAGAAATCATGTTTGCAATTTAGCCCCCCAAGCTATTTATGCTGGAGAAATGGAGAGCTGCATCCTGAGGGAATACTCTTATGAATGTTATTATGAATAGCATCAGGCCTCCAGCCCAGCATTTTGGCATTTGGCACTAATCACTGACGCGCCACATGTCATCAGAATTAAACATACACACGCTCGCTGCTACATATTAATGTGCTGCCATGGCAGAGCAGGGGAATTCCGACAGCCATGGAAGCCAGGACATGAGTAATGGGGGCCTACTTTCCCCTTCTCTCCAGTGCTTGGGCCCTGTGTGCCCTCAGGGTATGATAGAAGGGCCTGGAGAATGACTAAAGGATGATGCAGAACTAAGGAGGACCTTCAAATTGTAACAAGGATTGTACACTCTGAGACTTACGGCATCAGTTGATAACCTTTTTTTCTTTAAGGGGCCAGATAGTAAGTATTTTAGGTCTTATGGAACCACATAGTACTACCACATATTTTTTTTTCTACAACACTCAAAAAAGTGTAAAAAAAAAAAAGCAAAAAAGAAGCTTGCTGACATTACAGGTATCATGAGCTATATAGAAACAGGGCTTGCCCACATGTAATTTGCTAACCCCTGACCTAAGAGAATCAAGTGGTCGTCTGCCAGTGACCTCAAGCCAGTAGGGCACGTCAAACTCAGGAAAGCAGTGCACTGAGTGACTTGGGCCTGCAGTCCCAGCTACTTGGGAAGCTAAGACAGGAGGATCACTTGAGCCCAAGGGTTCAAGGCCAGCCTGGGCAACATAGCAAGATCCTGTCTCTAAAAACAAACAATAACAAAACCCCAGCAACTTATGAAAGCACTCAGGATCCTCCTGTTGGAGTCAGAGCTACGACCTGATTATATATAAGCATGGTTCCTACATGAATGGTTGGACCTTGCATATCTGTTTCCATCTCTAAGTGACCCATGATCCTTCTGGTCAGGAACTGAAAATACCTGCTTCAGATTAAATGCTGCCTCCTCCAGGAAGGCTTCCATGATTGCTGCAACACCCCATCCCTTCCCTGAAACCCCAATGTTTATAGGTGTGCCAGACTCTTGGCACTACTGTTATGACAACATGACGTCTAACTACTAACCTGTTAGGAACACTTCATGGTTCACCAGTTTCACTAGTCAGGATTATATCACTCAGGCTGCAGATGCAGCCCCAGAGTTAGGCTCTCAGAGGTCAAGTATGTTGCATTAGAGGTCACATTACTAGGAGGAGCCATCTAGTTCCAAAATCTATGCTCCCTACATACAGCACTGGGAGACCCGCCCCTAATTCTTCCTTGACGTGTCGGCCTTCCTTCCCTGGTGTCTTGCCATTCCCTTGCAGTCAAGGAACATGTCTTATGCTTCTCTGTAGCCTCCCAGTCAGAGCCGGATACCTACGAGGCCCAACACATAATGTCTATTCAGTAAATACCTGGGGTTAACTCAGAGCTGAAGCCCATGGGGGCTGGCTGAGAAGACCCCTAAAGACTATTACGATGCAAAGCAGAAGAGGAGAGTGGGGCAGCCTCTGCCCCCCAACCCACAGGCCCAGACATGACATAGAGCAGCTGCCTCAGCAGGTAGCACCGTGGGAGCAGAGCCAGGGCCTACACTTCACACATTCTGGTCTCCACTACCCTCCCCAGCCAATCGCACGCACTCCCTGCATGTCTCTTCTCAAATGCTTCCCCAGGAGCCTCTAGGAAGGAGCATGGTGTCGTGCTAAGGCTTTCAAAATGGATGTCAGACTTCCTCATGATCATAAACTCAATTTACTGGTTTCAGATTGGCATTTTCATTAATGAAATGAACAGAGGAGAAAAGATGAAAATGCACTTCACATTCAAAGGTAAGGATGGGTGAATATTGTTCAGTGAAACTTTTGTTGGCTCTGCCTGTGCAGGTGTGTGCACATGTGCCTGTGTGTGTATTGTGTTGCAATATAAAAGTGTAAGCAACTCTAACACAGTGGTTCATACCGCAAGCTCTGTAGCCAACCTGCCTGGGTCAAATGCACCTCAGGTTCTTAATTGCTGTGTTACCTTAGGCAAGTTCCTTACACGCTGTTTTTCAATTTGCTTAGCTCTAAAATAGGATAATTAACTGCACCTGCCTCATAGGGCCTTTGGGATAATTCAATGAATGAGTATACCAAAAGCTCTTAGAACACCTGGCGCATGGCAAGTACATTTTTTAAAACATTAGTTGATGTGATTAATACAATGATCCACCTAACCATGCTGCAGGATGAAGAGACACACTGCCGTTATCTTATTTGATTGATGGAAACTGAGGCAGAGAGAGTTGGACTGAGCAGAAGCACCAAGCCAGCACCAGCCTCTTCTGTTCCCACAAGGCAGCAAGCACTTACCACCTCACTGAAATTCCTTCCAGCCAGGGTGGCTCTTCACTAAGCTGAATATAATTACAAATACTCCCTGCCTCTAGAACTTCCCAGCTCTGTGATGAGGATGGATGAGACATTGATCCAAAGTGCTGAGAGCACCTCACAGACAAGTGCGATATAAATTCCAAATGTTGTTTTAACGTTCTCATTATTATAATTAAAATGGGCAAATTCAGAGAATATGACTCCAGCTGCCTCGAGTTTTAATGGGCCTCACAAATGTGAATTCTGGAACAACTGGTTTCCACAGTGCCTTCATCTCAGATGGACTAGCATGACATAAGTCATGTCTAAGCAATCAACTGTTTACTTCACAGTGAAAATCATCTTTCCCTCCCCGGGGCAGAGATTTTTGTGTTTTTGGAAATAAAGTTGAGCTTGATGACACTCTTCCAAAAATTCATTTTGATGTATCGATTGCCTCGGCCAATAATGCTTTGGCCTTACAGGTGTGTAAAGAAGGCATCAATGTGGTAATTTGTCAAAAGCTCCCACCTAGAATGGGCTGCCGAGGCCTGGAGCTGCTCTTGCCGTCTTCCAGTAACTTCTCACAGGATAAAGGTCAAAGGCAAACAATTTCAAAAGCACAGGGACACGGGGGGCCTCAGGGCCTAAAACTCCTTTCTGGAATGAGCACACAGCTGGGGCCACCCGAGGGTCTTTCAGAGGCTCCTTATAGCCATCAGGAACTGCCCTTCCTGGGCAGACACTTTCACTTTCTGAAAACGAACTTAAAACATTTTTCTATTTTATCACACAATAACATATAATGGAAAGAAAAGCAAATTTCCATGCATCTTTACAACATAGAGGAAGCTTCACACTTTCTATTCCTTGGAGTGCTTCAGTCTGGCACCCATATCCCCTTCATGTCTTATGTCTATGGCGACTTTCGAGACAAACTCCTCAAGTTTACCCCCTTTGAGCTTTACACGAGAATATATGTGGAGATCTGCTCAAAATGATACAAGTCAGTGGCCTGGCAATGACTAGAACCAAGTTCTCTTGAGTCCTCAACCAAAATTCTTTCTGTAATATCACAAGGTCACTACAGGAAACTACAGTTGACTCTTGAACAGTGCAGGCATTCGGGGTCTAACACACCCTTCTCTGCACAGTCAAAAATCTGTATGTAACCTTTGACTCCCCAAAGACTTAACTACTACTCACCTACTGTTGACTGGAAGCCTTACCAGTAACAGTTGATTAATACATATTTTGTAGGTTACATGTATTGTATACTTACCATAAAGTGAGCCAGAGAAAGGGAAAGTTATTAAGACAATCATAGGGAAGAGAAACTGTATTTCTGTTCACTAAGTGAAAGCGGATCATCATAAAGGTCTTTATCCTCATCATCTTCATGTTGAATAGGCTGAGGAGGATGAGGAAGGAGGGGCTGGTTTTGCTGTCTCAGGGTTTGCAGAGGCAGAAGGGGTGAAGGAGGTGTGGAGGGAGCAGGAGAGGCAGGCACACTTCGTACAACTTTGCAGAAATACACCATAATTTCTGTCTTTTTTGCCTTTTGATTTCCCTAAAGATGTTTCCATATGGTACCAGCACTTCTTTCAACGTTTGCTTTACTTTCAGTGTCTGTATCATAGAACGATCCATGTAGTATGGATGTAGAGAACGTGACTCCAGCTGCCTCGAGTTTTAATTAGTCTCGAATAATTAGAAACTTTGGCCAGATTGTCTAATGTTGTCAATTTGTTTCTGGCACTGCTTCTTTTATGTCGTCTTCATCATCATCTGGCGTTGATTTGGAAGCATTCATCTCCACGAAGTCATCTTCTGTTATTTCCTCTGGTGTGGCGTCTTAGCTCTTGTATGTCTCCAACACCCACATCTTGAAACCCTTCACCCTCCACCTTACTTTTTGACATATCCACAGTCTCTTTTATGATTTTCTGAATTGGCTCTATTGTAAATCCTGTGAAGACATGCACAGCATCTGGACAGTTTTTTCCACCAGGAATTTATTGTTTTGGGCTTGGTGGCTTTCATGACATTTTCTGTAACAATGATGGCATCTTCAATAGTGTCATCCTTCCAGACTTGGGGTTTTCTTCCATAATGATGACAATGCTTTCCATAGAGTACCATGTGTAATGAGACTTAAAGGTCTGTATAGCCCCAATCTAGAGGCTGAATTAGAGATGTTCTGTTTGGGGGCAAAAAAATCAAATAGACCACTTCAACACCTTCAGTGTTGACCTCATGGGGTTCTCAGTGACCAAGGGCACTGTCCAATATTAAAAGAATTTTAAAAGGCAGTTCCTCACTGGTAAGGTACTTCCTGACTTCAAGGACAAAGCATCAACATAACCAATCCAGAAAAAATGTTCTTATTGTCCAGGCCTTCTTGTTGTACAACCAAAAGACTTAGCAACTGCTGTTTATCTTTTCCCTTCAAGACTCAGGAGTTAGCAGTTTTATAAATAAAGGCAGTCCTGATTATAAACCCAACAGCATTTGAACAAAACAGTAGAGTTAGCCTATCCCTTCCTGCCTTAAATCTTGATGCTCACTTCTCTTTCTTACTAATAAATGTCCTTGATGGCATTTTTTTTTTTTTCAGAATAGGGTACTCTCATCTGCATTAAATACCTCTCCAGGCAGATATCCTTTTTCCTCAGTGATTTTCTTAATGGTGTACAGGAACTCATCTGCTGCCTCTTGATCATCAGAAGCTGCTTCTCCTGTTATCTCGTCATTTCTTAAGCCAAATGTCTTTCTAAAATTATTAAGCCATCCTTTGCTGACATTAAAGTCTCCAGCTTTAGGCCCTTCACCTTCATTTGGCTTTAAGTTGTCATATAATGACTTCACTTTTTCTTGAATCATGTTAGAGTCTACAGGTATGCCTTTCTTATAGCAATCCTGCACCAACATAAAAGCTGCATTTCCAATGCAATATAAAAAAGTATTTTGCAAAAAGTGTGAGGTTGTCACGGCCTGCTGGCATAGCTGTAGTAACAGCGGGCGTAACAACCTCACACTTTTTGCAAAATATTTTTCGCAAGTGATGGCTTCATGTATTTCCTTTTTTTTTTTTTTTTAATGGTCCTTACACTGGATTCATTTATCTTGAAATGGAGGGCAACTGCAGTTGCAGACTTCAATGTACAGTACACGTCAAAATTCAGCTTTTTCTTCTGATATCATGACTTTACTTCTTGGGAGCACTTCCAGCACCACTAGTGGCACTTCGTATGAGTCCCATGATGTTCGTCAAAGTTTATGGTATTTGCACTACACATGACGAAATATATGTGAGAAGCCCAAGACATCATTTTTTACTGCAATATTTTACTGGAGAGATAACTGCTCACGCTGAGATGATTGACATCACACAGAGTTGCAAGTGGACACTAGGAACACTTAAGCTTACCTCGCTAGCAACAGGAGGTGGCTACAAAAAATTACTGTAGCTAATTTTTATGCAGTTATGATTTAATACTGCATATTTACATTTGTTTATATTTCTCTCAACTGCAAATGGCACCATGTGCAATCTGTAAGTGTATGTGACTTTTGATAAATTTCAAGGTTTTATAAAAGATTTGTGTATATTTTATGATAGTAAATAATAAAATAGACAAGAATCTACATATATTTTATGCATTCATGACATATCTTTTTCTTAACTTTTTGGCTTCTTCTAAGCTTTACCATTTGTTTACCATTTGTTTGTTCAAATTGTCGCAAATCTCCAAAAAGTGTTATAATACATTTATTGGGAAAAAATCATGTATAAGAAGACCCAAGCAGTTCAAACCCGTGTTGTTCAGGGGTCAAATGTACTTTTCAATGAGGACCTACCACACGCTAGGCACTGCACAGGAGGCCTCCATAAACTTCTCACCGCATGCTCAAATCAACCTTAGACCAGTTTATGTCTAATGCAGAGACAATAAAACTGAGGTCCTGAGTAATTTGCCAAGTCACACACACTAGTAGGTGATGGGAAGGAGACTGGAACATATACCTATGCACAGCACAGAGCCTCTCTGCAGGTGGGAAGACTATGCTCATGCACCACATTAAATTTTTGTACTTTCTGGTATCCCTTTGCTCCCTGCAGTAGGCTGAAAAACGTCCTCCAAGAATATCAGGTCCTAATCTCTGGATACAGTAAATGTCACTTTATAAGAAAAAGAATCTTGGCGGATGTGATTAAGCAAAGGATCTTGAGGTAGAGAAGTTATCCTGGATTATCAGAGTAGGCCCTAGATTTCATCAGATACATTCTCAGAAGAGGGAGGCAGAGGGAGATTTGACATACAGAGAGGATGATATGGTCTGAATTTTTGTGTCCTTCAAATTTGTATGTTGGAAACCTAGTCACTAATGTGATGGTATTAGGTGTGGCCTTTGGGAAGTGATTGCATCATGAGAGTACAGCCCTCATGGGGTTTGTGTCCTTATAAATGAGGTCCCAGAGAGCTGCCTTGCCCCTTCCACCATGTGAGGACACAGCGAGAAGTCAGCAGTTTGCAACCTGAAAGCTGGCCATCACCAGACACCCAATCTGCTAATACCTTGATCTTGGACTTCCCAGCCTCTAGAACCCTGAGAAATAATTTCTGTTGCTTACAAACCACCCAGTTTATGGTATTTCGCTATAGCAGCCCAAATGGAGCAAGACAGAGAAGAAGATGACTTGAAGACAGAGCAGGGAGAAATTTGAAGACCTTGGCCTTGGAGACTGGGATAACACAACCACAAGCCAAGGAACACCAGTAGTCACCGGCAACTGGAAGGGCAAAGGAGCAAATTCTCTCCTAAAGCCTCCAGAGGCTCTAAGGTCCTGCTGACACCTTGATTTTGGCCCAGAGAAACTTATTTTGGACTTCTGCCCTCCAGAACTGTGAGAAAATAAATGTCTACTGTTTTAAGCCATCAAGTGTGTAGTAATTTGTTACAGCAGCCACAGTAAGCTAATATACTCCCCATTTGCCATCATTCCCACCACTTAAGACACAGTACTCACATGCTTAGGCCCTGCCCACTAAATGTGAAGTCTACACATGCTGCACCCCCTCCACATATTCTCAATACACATAGCTCACTGCCAAGTTCCATAGGGAAGGCTCACCTGGCGTATGGTGACTCCCATTCCAAAAAACATCACCAAGAGAAGTGAAGAGTCTCAGAAGCTGCCTTGGAGAGTAGCCTCCCGGCCTCTCAATTTGCAGGGAGAGAAAACAGTAACTGTCCTAGTGACAGAATGTGACTGACATAAAAATCAAAGATCAATCAGCATTCCAATGTGAAACTAAAACATTTTATGAACAAAGCCTTTAATACATTTTACTAGTTTTTCTTTGTTAAATAAGTTTTTAAATTTCCAGAAGGCAATGAATGCACCTCCTATGTTTCCTATTTTCCATGGTCAATATGCTTGACATCAAAGGTAGGATCTTACATCTGAAACAAGGAGTCCTGGCTTAAGGCCAATATCATATTAAGACATAACTAGAAGATGCCAAATTCTAGAAATAGGTGTTGCATCTGATGCTGAAGCACAGCCAGAGATCTTCGTTTTCCAGGCCAAGGTTCAAATACAACCTGATTTCATGGTAATGAGAAGCCACAATCTGATACTTGGTCAGTGAGTGACCTGGGTGAGTGAGTGAGTCAGCTTACAAGGCAGGAGACATGCCCCAGGGATTTGGCACTAACCAGCTTCTGGCAGCAGTATTTCAGAAGCAGGAGGCTCTGCTGCTGAACCCTCCTCCCCACCCCTCTAAACTGCTCATGCACTAAGATGACCAGACCCCTGGGAAATATCACCCAGGACTCAGGCAGTGGGAAGAGGAAGTTCAGAGATACAACAGAGAACAGAGTCTGAAGAAAGTCTGCATGGAACAAAGAAGAAACTCGACAATGTCAGAGCACGTCACTAAGCTTACTAAGGTCCCCGCAGGGGGTGTCTGTTGTTTCTGCTCCCTAGCTCTGTAACCCACTCTCCTGGGTAGAACATGGGTCTCCTTTGGGGACCACGCCTCTCACTGCATGCAGTCTTGATGGCACTGTCCATCACCTGCCCTCATCTCAGCCTCACAAGGGCTGGATGAGCAGCCCCAGCCAGTCCAACAAGGTT
Source organism: Papio anubis (assembly GCF_008728515.1). Taxonomy (NCBI): domain Eukaryota; kingdom Metazoa; phylum Chordata; class Mammalia; order Primates; family Cercopithecidae; genus Papio; species Papio anubis. The sequence continues at coordinate 16,927,295 of NC_044985.1, read as the reverse complement.
CTCATCCCTGGATGGAATGGCAACAAAGATGGGATGATGCCTGAACCTGATACCTTCTTGATGGTGGAGCCCAAGCTGGTGGTCCATGAATTTCTACTCCCTAGGTCTCTGATCAATCTGGTTCCTTAGCCTTTCCTTTGACTCAGTGGGCTAGCCCCCATACTTCCAATAAAGTCCTTCTTACTTTGTTAAAGAAGAAGAATCCGGTTTGGTGGCCTCTAGTCCAAGAACCCTGGCACAGTTACTAAAGTCAAGGTCTCCCCAGCCACCCCCAGCCTGCCTTTCCAGCTCCCTCTTCTCCCATTCTCAAGCCTGGCTATACATTGGAGTCACCTGCAGGCTTAAATAATGCCAATGTCCAGGGCTCCACTCACCAAAGGGTTTCATGTAAATAGACTGGAGTAGAGCATTGTTAATAGTTCCACAGGTGATTGTAATGTTTAGCAGGGTTGGTAACTACCACCCCTTCATGGCTAAACCTAACCACAAACCATCATCAGAACCCATGACCACTTCTACACCTGTGCCCCTCACACTGCCTCTCTCTGCCAGCAACATATACCTTGGCCACATCAATCTTTTTACACTTCTTCCCGCTAGTCCTCTCCTTAAAAGCCTTCCATGGCTCCCATGGTCTCCCATATATAGTCTGAATCCATTAGCCTAGCTATCAACTTCCTCTATTTTTAACTCAGTCTACTTTTCAGTCTACATTCATCACTGCTACCTTCTAGATTTCCCTACTTCAGTCCGATCATTCTAGTACCTACTTTCTGGACATGCAGAGTTCTGCAGAGTTCTTAGGACAAACAATAGAGCCCATTCCAGTTTCATCCAGAAATGAGGCTATTAGTTATTTTACATAATCCCTAGGAGGGCCAGAGAATCACATCAGGTTATCCCACGAGAATGCACCAATGTAGAAGTGCTGCAAACATCTGGTTTAGAATGCTGTCCTTAGCTTTTCTGTCTTTGCTCTCTCTAAAAGCCACTTTGTACTCTTTTAACTCCATTTGTCACACACTGGTTTTAACCCCAAAGAGAGTCCGTGTGGCTACTGCTCCTTCCACCCTTCTCTTCCAAATGAGACTCTCATGCCAGTGCACGTGACTGGCACAGCCCAGGCCACATGCTACACTCTGGCTACGGGGGATGCTGGGAAAGCAAGCTTCTGACCACTATCTCGAGGAAGCAGGACTCAAAAAGATGGAAATTTCCCAAACGTAAAAAGCAGGCCAAAGCTGCTGGGTAGCCTAAAAGCAAGATAAATGTCCACCAGACTTGGCATCGTAATTTCTTGCCGCCCCCACACTGACCATCCAAAACAAGTTTCCCTGCTGGAGAGTATTCTCTTTTGAGAGACTCCAGAGCATTTTCTTTTGAGAGACTCACCCTCTGCTCGGGGAAAGAACATGGACTGCGAAACAGGCCAGATCCCAGCTCTAATCTCAATGTTTGATGACCTCAGGCAGTTCTGCAAAGTGAGGATAACGATACCCTCATGCTAATGATACTATGAGGATTGAAGATAAAATATAAAGGCCGGCCCTTTGGCTGGCTGGCCCTAGAGCTCTGGCCAGCCCTGGCAGCAGAATCATAGAGCAGAAGGGGCAACAGGAAGAACCTGAACAAAGGACCAAGTGCCTCATTTTCTGGGCATCTCATAAGACACTTGAATTTTGATACAACATGAGAAAGGGGAAACCCCAATCCCCAACGTGACTAAGAGTAAAATTTTCACCACCTTCCAAATGAGGGCTTGGAGCCAGATTTAAGTTTATTTTTAGAAATAATGCAACGTTTTTTATGCCTAAGTGTCATGGAGCAATTCCCACCTGTTACAACTACGTAAAAGTGATTGATAGTTCTTACCACAACTGGGGAGTTTAGTCCTTCCCAATTCACCCTTTTCTAGTATTGACATTAAAGAATCCACGCTAAGTGTTGTAGATCAATGCTTCTCATACCCTGATGTTAGGGCATAGGGATTCCAGGGGTCTCCTTAGGATGCAGATTACAATTCAACTAGTAGGGGTGTGGCCCAATACTCTGCCTTTTATGATTTCCCAGGTGATGCTGGTGCTGCGGGTCCCTGGACCATACTGTGAATATCGAGACTGTAACAAAATCTCTGGAGTGAAGCCCAGTTAGTCTATTAAAATTTCCGGCAGAAGGTTTACTAGAACTAGCTTACTTCATAAACAGCCACAACCCAGACCCTGCCTCAAGTGGTACTTTTGGGCTTCTCCAAGGCTCTGCCTTTATACTTTGATGTCCCAATGAGACAAGTATTAGGCTCCTTGAGAGAAGGAACCAGCATTTTGATCTCTATGGTACAAATGATAATAAGCACAACTGAGGTTTCATAAATACTTGATGAATGAACAAATGAAATGTGAAGATGTGCTGGAATAATTAGAGAAGGGTAAAGTCAGTCCAGGCAGGCTTCTTGGAGGAAGTGAGTTTGTAAGAGATTCAATAATGAGGAAAACCCCAGGTCTAAGAAGGAGAACAGCCGGTTCCTACAGAAGTTTTTTTCATCTTCTCTAGAGGGTATCTACAGCAAGCTTCAATCACCAAGGTGACTCATTTGTCACCCTTATCAAGGGTAAACTTGAACTTGAAAAACAGTGAAAACCCATCAGCTGTCTTTGAAATATGTTTTAAAAGTACAGCTTAAAAACCGAGTGTGGTAGTGCACACCTGTAGTCCTAGCTACCAAGAGGCTAATGCAGGAGGATTGCTTGAGCCCAGGAGTTCAAGGCTGCAGTGCACTATAATCATGCCTGTGAATAGCCACTGTACTCCAGCCTGGGCAACATAGTGAGACTCCTTCCCATCCTTCTCTTCCAAATGTGACTGAAGAAAAAAAAAGATGTAGCTGTTATTTCAATGTGATATTTAATCCTTCAGAATGGCAGCATATAGAAAGTAGACCCAAAAATATGCCAGAAATTTTATTTCTGCTGAGTATATCATGTCTCCAAAGAATTATATGTTTATTATATTACATACTCATGCAATATATAATATAATATAATATAATATAATATAATATAATATAATATAATATAATATAAAAAGCCAAATAGAATAGAGTAAAGTCAGGTCGGGTGCGATGGCTCACGCCTGTAATCCCAGCACTTTGGGAGGCTGAGGCAGGTGGATCACGAGGTCAGGAGATCGAGACATCCTGGCTAACACGGTGAAACACCGACTCTACTAAAAATACAAAAAAAAAATTAGCTGGGCATGGTGGCGGACGCCTGTAGTCCCAGCTACTCGGGAGGCTGAGGCAGGAGAATGGCATGAACCCGGGAGGCGGAGCGTGCAGTGAGCCGAGATCGCGCCACTGCACTCCAGCCTGGGCGACAGAGCGAGACTCCTTCTCAAAAAAAAAAAAGAATATATAAAGTCAAATGACTTCATCTCTGGCCCAAGCACCGTGTGTAAAGTGTTTTGTTTCTAAAGCAGAGTTTATCTATTTCCTCTTCAGTAGAGGAAGAGAATGGCTTCTCTCTGCAAGTTTAATGAGCTTCATCACCCCGAGCTGGGCCTGCCCCTATTTCTGCATGCCGTTAGTTTCATGGACAGTTAGACATTGAACAAGTACAATGGCAACTTGATGTTGCAGCCTTGCCTCCCGATCTGTCTGTTAGGTACCAGTAACACCACTGCTCTCCAACTACCCAGCCACCTTTGAGGTGTGCAAAGCAGTGACCTGAGTGTTAAAACCCTCTGCTTTCCAGAATAGCGCTTACACTCAGTAAGTACAAACAAGACTTTTTGTCAAGTTTCTAAATCAGTAAAGGCTCTAAAATCAGGAAATGATAAAGTTTGTTAGCCCAAGACACTTCTCTTATTCAGACTTGCTTCAGCACCAGGGTTGGCTTCCTCCCTGACACACTTTTTCCATTGGAAGCCAAATGATGAGGGATACAGGCACCTTCCTTCTGGTGTGGAGGACTCTGGGAAGCAGCACAGCTGCCCAGGCATCAGCTTATTCACCAAACCTTTATGCAGCACCTAGTCAGTGCCAGACTGTGAGGAAACAGAGCTACCAGAAGGATGGTAATTATAAGATCAATTCAATACTATTTTCCTTTTTGACTCTCAAGGCATCAGCATTCTAAAAATCAAGCCCACAAATGTTGAATTCTCCAAATGACAGTCTAAAAGTCCAGTGAACATTCCGTGGTATCCCGGATCTTGGTAAACTTCCGGATCACTCAGCACTGAGCAGGTGATCAGTAAGTGGTTGGTGGATCTGTGAATGGCTGGGCCAAAGGCAGTTCTGGGAAGGTGAGACTTTTCAAAGAGAAGCTTCTGGAGATTGAATCTGTCTTGGAAGTTATAACTAAGGCAGGACATGTGTTTAACTGGGAGCTCCTTTAGTAGAGTTCAGTGAATCCTATAGTTTTTCTATTGGTACATAGTGAATTATCAAAAATTTAGTGGCTTCAAATAACATCTATTTATTAGCAGACAATTCTGTAGATCAGAGATCCAGACAAGGTATGCCTGGGTTCTCAAGGTGTAGGCGAGGCTGAGTTCTTTTCTAGAAGTTCTGGGGGGAAATTTACCTCTAAGCTTATTCAGGGTCCATGTTCTTGCTGGTGCTCAGCTCCTAGAACTTACCTATATTCTCTGCCAGCTCCCTCCATCTCCAAAGCCAGCAACAGATAATTTCTCCCTGGTCAAATGCCTCTCATGCTTTGACTCTCTCAGTTGTCCTGCCTCTGACCTCTAGACCCAGATTTAAAGGCTCACGTGACATGGTTAAACCCACACAGAAAATCTCCCTATTTTAAGGTCAACAGATTTGGGAACTTAATTACTTCCCTTCCTTGCAACACTAGATTAGTTGGAGGCCATATCAAAATTCTGCCTAGCACAGGGAAAGAAGGAAATGCAGGTAGAAGCAAGAGAGCTTCCTGAGGATCATAGTGAGGGTGCCTTTCCTCCATTTCAGGAGCAGGAGCCTCTGTCAGAGAACTTCAATCCATTAATCTCTCAAGCCGTGCATGACCACTGTGCCCCCAACCCAGTAAGGAAGGTCGAAGACGTACAACAGTGCAGGGTCCCTGATCTTAGGGAGTTTCAATATAGTCAGGAGACATCATCTGTGCCCCCTTCTGAGAAATGTCTAAGATGGCTCACCACGCACAGGAAGATCAGTGTAGGCTGGCGTAGTCCAGGAAGGCTTCACAGAAGAAGTGAGAGGCATTGAGATATATCATATGTAGAATGCTAGTGTAAGTGGTAAGAAGTTTTTTCATGGGAGATATATGAGTTGGTCGTAGCTGGAGATTGTCGTTGAAGAACGAATAGACCATTGAGCAATAGAGATGACAGGTGAGAGCTACTGTGACCTAGTTTCTCTCCCTACTGCCACCTCCTAAGCAGGACCTGAGCAACGTGGGGGCAGTTTGGGCCTCCGTGCTGGGAAAGTGGGAGTTGCTGAATGGAAGCAATCATTCTCTGGCCATGGAGGGCCGTGGCAGCAGCAAGACTTGGGGAAACCAAGGGCCAGAGGTCTGCCTAACGGAAAGGAGAACTCACCAGTGCCAGCTGCTCTACCAGAACTGTGTGCCAATGAAGGTTGTCCGTTTTTTTATTCTATAAACACAGCCAGGCCTGTACTTTGACCCAAATTGCAATGCAACAAATGCTGTCACTCTAGGGGCAGCACTAGAAATTCAACTGTGCTGTTTACTTCTTAAAGCCCTCTAATGGCTTCCAAGGATAAATTCCAAACCCCTTAGCTATGGTCTCATCCGGAACTGGCTGATCTAGTCCACTAGGCTGGGCTCACGATACATTAAAGGGAGAGGTATGAAGTTAGGCAATCCTTTTTCATCCTTCACAAAGTCTGGTTTTCAAGATAATTGCCCAGCTAAAGAGGTCAGAATTGCATCCTCTGAACCCAGGATGGATCCACAACAGCTTTGTCCCAGGCAGTATCTGCTTTTTCCTTCCCTGGGGTGATAAGTGTGGCTCACCCTTGAGAGAGATGGCTGCAAGTGGATGCAATTTAAGGTGGACATATAAACACATGGGTTTAATATTTTCAAAATGTCACCCCCACTGCATCCTCATTACCTTGAGGACCCCCTTGTTAACAAGTGGTGAAAGAGCCTGCTAAGATACAATGTTTAGCGTTGTATCATTGCATTTAACATCCTGTTCAACAGGGTTTAACGAGGACCATTCACCACCCTATGAAATCACTTTCATTTCCTGGTTACTTCCGGCAGGTATACATGGTTAAAGCTAACATTCAGGGTCTGATCAGTACAGAGTGTTCATTTGCTCAGGGGCAAGCAAATCTTAAATGTTCTCCATGATGGCTTGACTTCAGAGGCCTCAGAGAATTCATAACCCTTTGTAAGAGAGCACCTTTGGTTCAGATGAACCAGAACACTTTTGAGGAATGATAAACTTCCATACGCATGCCTGCCCAAGGGAAAACAGACATTGCTTCTCAATTCCAAGCTGAGGCTCATTCATTCATTTGTTCAGTCAACAAATATTCATTGACCACCTGTATGTGCTATGCTGGAATGAGGTACAGTGTTGAGGGAAATTAGGGTGTGCTCCTGTCCTCAAGGAATTAGAAGGTAGACAGACATTAATCAAGTAATTGCACAATTAAATGTCAAATGACAACTGCGAGTCTTGTTTTTTGGGAGGCTTAATGAAGTCAGGGAGGATGGGCCAGCTCCCCTGGGGAGATCTGAGAGAGGAGAAAGACATTAACCTGGGGAAGTGGATGGAACTGGGGAGCAGGTAGAGAGTACAGTAAGACAGAAAAGCACTCCAGGCAGAGGAAACAGCCTGTACACAGGCAGCATGGGGGAAGAGGGCCAGTCATGGTCGCCTGAAGAACTTGAAGGGGAGCCAGTGGAATAAGGCAGTGAAGGGGTGTTATAAACTGAACGGTGTCCCCTGCAAATTCACAAGTTGAAGGCCTAAGCCCCGCTCTGATTGTGTTTGGAGATTGGGCCTTTGGGAGGTAATCTGGGTAAAATAAAGTTGTAAGGGTGGGGCCCTAATCTGACAAGACCAGCATCCTTATAAGAAGAGAAAGAGACACCTGGAGAACACATGCGCAGAGAAGGCCAGGTCAGGACACAATGAGAAGACAGCTATTTGCAAACCAAGGAGAAAGCCCTCAGAAGAAACCAACCCTGCTGCACCTTGATCTCAGACTTCTAGCTTCCAGAACTGTGGGAAGATAAATGTCTCTGGTTCAAGGTGTCCGGTCTGTGGCATGTTGTTACCCTGGCCAGAGCAGATTAATACAAGGGGAGAACGGCACTTGATAGAATTGGAGAGGCAGCTGATATGAGGGCCTTATGTCAAGAGTTTTGGTCTGTGGTTGACATAAGAGCCATGGGAAACCACTGACTGGCTTTACTTTGCTGGGGTCAGAGATGGGGGTGTCAAAAAGATCCCAGTGGCTGCAGTGTGATCAGCCCAGACACAGACAAGAATAGATGGAGATTTTTCCAGTGATGATACCTTAGTCAAGGACCCTCACGCAGAGAGCAGGCTTGCTGGAAACAAAATAGAAAGAGTGGCGTGGGAGGCAGAGCTCTTTGAAAGTGCTTACAAAGGAAGGTGTCCACCAGAGGGCAGGGCCCAGGTGAGGCTCAACACCATTCATTCACAAGAACGAGCCGCACAAGGGATGACCAGTGCTCAGTAAATAGCCAAGACTAGAGGTGGAGAGTGAGTTGAGTGGTCCCAGGGCTGCAGCCTGGCAGGGGAAGTGTGCAGAGGGAAAAGGGATAGGAGTCGACAGTGTTCTCCAAATGGTGGACCGGGAATCTTGCCTTGTACAGCCAGAGGGGCTCCTTGACTCCCAGTTCAATATTCTTCCACTGTGGTGTCTCAACTCGCAAATGGCTCTTATTCTGAATGGTTTTAGCACTAATAAGCCAAATGCTTTGTGCAACGGAGGCCTCTGCTTTCTTATTACACTTCAGCATCCCTCAGGAGGCTGACAGATGAACAGGCATGCTAGTGAATAGGGACTGGGATTCCAATCTCCCCTTCCTCGGAAACTGTGCATCTCTCCAACAGAGAAATGAAATCTTTGAGACAGCCTGATTATAAAAATAATGCAGCATTATGATATTTGTCTGCCAGGCTGATCACAGGACACTTGCAATTTATGACAGCTATCACAAAGAGAAAAATAAACATAAAATACCATTTATTATAGCCACATATACATCAATAAAGGGAAAAGGGAATAGAGGTGATAATCTGAATATTTGAGGCAAAACTTTTTTCTGAAATACTGAAACATTTGAGTCAAAATAATGTCTTACACTAAAAAAGTCACTAATTTTGATGGTATTTCCCTCAAAAACTGTGTTGACATATCCTTTCACATCAAATAAAAAGCTTTTGCCAAGAAAACTCATGATGAAAACATGATTGTAAGACCAGCATTTAACCTAGTGAAGAAAATAACTACTAAAAATTCTCATGGGCACTTTCAAAGTATTTCAAGGCATCCACTTCTGTGTAATACCAAATATATGGTAGAGTATAGGGATTGGTTTTTAAACTAATTGTATTTTGGTTATGGCCTACACACAGAGCTCAGAATTTCATGAAATCAATGAAAAGGAAACTGAAGAAAAAGATGATTCAAATGCCGAGCCACTGACAGTCAAGGTTTGCTCGAATCAGACCACATAATTATGAAAGAATAGAAAATTGACAAGGATAATGCAAGGATGGGTGCTTTCATGAGGGTGATTTAAATAGCAAAGAATGAAGAGAGGCCCTTTTTATAATCTTACTGAGAAAATAAAACACAAAGGTTATCAGATGGTTTTGTTACAAAGATTATGCCCTCAAGCCACATTGGAGTCATTCTGAATAATCATTATAAGAATATATAGTTGTAACCATAACTTATATTTGTAACATACAAATAAATTTCTTTTCATAATTTTCACTTTCAAGTCCCAACGAGACCTCTTTTCACATGTTTTCAACCCCACTTTAAGGGAACCAACGAGTTCTTTTCAGGTAATGATTGTCCTCAGGTAAAGAGGACCCGCTGTCAATATCTCAGTCCCCTCTCCCCTCTCACCCTCCCCTCTCTTCTCTCTTCTTTTTCTCCCCTGAACCTGTTTGGTTTGACCTTTAATTCTGTGGTCTAAAAACCCAGAGGATGTGATTCTGAGCTCCTTCTCTTTGCTTCTCCCTGAACCACACCACGAAAATCTAAATGTATGTCAACCGGATTTTTAGAGTAGTTCGTTACAGCAGCAATTCTTAACCTTTGTTCCATCCAAACACACATGATGAATAATGTCCATATTCAACATGAGCAACCCAAGTTGATGTGTAATGCCTGCCACTAGATGTAACTCCTCCCCTTTCCTTCTGACTCAGGAGAGCAAATCAGAATGCAAAAGAGTGTAATTATTCTAGAGTTACGAAGCTTCTGTGATGTTTCTTTTCTTTACCTCATGATTGTAAAAATCTTTTTTCATAACTATAGTTGAAAGCCAGTCGCTGCCCTCTAGTTCTCTAGGAGGTAGTTGTAACTGAGTCCCAATCACTTGAAAGTTACTATACAAATTAAAACTATGTATTTTTAAAATTACTTTGTCATTCCACTTTGAGTGGGCGACACTTGGCAGCAAGCCATGTGTGCAATAGACACACACAAGTGTCCACAGAGCTGGATGCAATCTGCATTGAGAACAACTCCAAAGGAGACTTCAGAAAGAGAAGATGGGAGGTCTGCGGAAAGACTTGCTTGAAAGGAAACCTCATTTTGACCATCCTCATCATTGAAGAGACAGAACAGATAATCAAATTATCAGTTCCTTTTCTCCAGAAGAGGCAGAAATCCAGACCAGCAACCTCTGTTCTGACATCGGACAAATATTACCATGCCACATTGGCTATAACCTTGAAACAGGAACCAAGTCTAGTACTGATTTGTCACTGGGCTGAGAAGGGGCAAGACAAGACACTCCTGTTTCCAGGAATGTGCACTTTTGCATCATTATTGTGTTCTCCTGTAAATTGCTTAGAGCTAGTAGGCATCCCAGCCTCTCTTTCTCTCCCAGAGTTCCCAATGTGTTTTCATTATTCACCAGCCGAGCACATTGCCTAGACTTGAGGCACAATAGTGAAAGACGAAGAAAGGAAAATTAACATTTTTTACATGGGCTTCCTCATCTTGGGTAGATTTATGAATTTTGTTTCTGTCGTGCAGCAGTTAGCATTTTTAACAACGAGTGGGGAACAGTCTTATTTGTTTTCTTTATTGCCTCAAGAGCTCCAAGGACTACTTGTGATATGTCGCCATTTACATTTCACATCAAATTTAAAATATGTTTGAAATGAGCAAATATTTATTTTAATTTGATCCATCTGGGCAATGAAATACTAAAAAGACAGCTAAATTACTATATTAAATTCAGCGATTTGTAAACAATTTATATGTTCATTTGTTCTGGGTTAAAAATGCCCCAAAGCACAAGTTTTATGAAACTCACAAAGTAAATTGCATTGTATTAATCTGATGAATGCAGGCCATGATTTCTTCCTCTTCACTCCATTAATTTATTTCCTAACTTGAGTTAATTAGTGAGGTTCCTATTTTTAAAAGCTCTTTGAAATTCATTGGGAGAGGAGGACATTTGCGGGAACTGCTTTGAAAACCTACCACAGAGAAAATGGGCTAAATACAAACGGTAAATTCCCCCAGGATATTATCGCACATTGAGCACCTGATTGCCATTCAACCATCTTTATGCTGAGAACACAGTGGGTGATTAATATACAGTTGGTATAGGAAAGAAGGAAAGAGCTAGAAGGAAAGAATGAGAGCAGCAGCAAGAACAAACTCATTCCAGACAATTACTGATGGGATCTGACGACCTCCAAGGTCCTATCCATCTCTAAATAAAAGTCTACAGCATTCTGATTTTATGCTGCAAATGGAGACCGGCTTTAACTTGGAACACCCACTGCAGGAAGAACAGACATCTACTCAGAGAAATACAGGAAACACGGAGATTGGTAAAATAGAGAGTAATGATAAATCAGTGATTTTCCCTTTGGTCAAAGGCAGCCTTAATTCCTAAGTTAGACTGGGAGGTAGTTGAAGACCACTTACTAATGCTTGTCTACCCTCTAATTCTTATCCACTCAGGCCAGTTCCCTCCAATCAAAAAAAAGAAAGGAAATTTAATTAACTCACACTAAAGTGTAAATTACAGCTTACAGTTTAAGCTACGCCTAAGGGAATGTTTACGGAGGAAGGGAGAACTAGCATTTCAACAAACATTCAAGCTTTAAGCAAATACAATGTCCATTCTTTCCTGTAATATTTTGAGTGGTAGCAGCCAGTGGGTGATAGACTGAGTTGGGTACCCTTCCCACGTCCCAAGATCATGTTACCTACTCCAACTTCCAGAACGGCTGGCCCTAAGAGGCAGCAGCCACCAGGCTCACCTACGCTTGTCAAAGTCCTGCCTTGTTTCATTTTCCTTTCACCACATGCCTGTGAAAGTCACAGACAGACATGTATTTCCCTGCCCTGAAAAGCACAGAGGGACTCTCGGAGCTGCACTTAGGTGATTCTGAACTAGGTCTTCTCTAAGTCTCAAATTCCTCCTCTAGAGGATGGAAATATTGGTCACCTGGCACAGCCCCTAATGCGGAGTAGCATCCAAATATTCTCATTTTGCACAGACACAGAGTAAAGTCAAGTCAGCTGGTCACCTGCCACAGCCCCTGCCACAGCTCTCAAAGCCCACTTCCCTGGGGGCACAAAGCAGGGACACCATCCACTTTATCCATGGCTGCCTCTGAGTCCTTTGAAATTTATTAGGGCGATTATTTCAAATTGAATAAAGGGGGTTTAAAATTAGACCCTAAACTTTTAACAGTTAGTGACACACTGGAAGCCAGGGGCTGGTCTGAGACAACACCCAGGTCTTTCCATCACTCTCCAAGTGCCTTCCAACTCTTTCTCATGTCTACCTCCTGTCCCTGGAACCTGCTGCCCAGTTGCCCACACCAAAACAAACAGCATCATGATTTATTCCCTTTCCTGATGCCACAGGGGACAGGGAAGAGGGAAGAAGGGAAACGTTTGTTAGAGCTATTCCTTCTTGACTCACACTCACACACCCACAATACACCCTTTTTATTGTTTCTGCTAAAAAGTATATTTTAAAACCCTTTGCTCACACACATTTCATGTGTCTCCATTAAAGCCTTGTCTCCCAGCGACTAGGCCCCTTTTCTGAAGGCTCTGGGGTCAACAGACCTATGGGCTCTCTTTAAATAGACAAGGCCTCAACTTTAAATACTTGTATCACAACAAAAGTTTAGAAAGCAAACCTAAGAATTGGGTCTGTGAGGAGACTATTCAAATCCTAGGAATCGGTGAAGCCAGATTTTCTGGATCAGATGAACAGGCTGTCCTGCCAAGTTGCTCTGGTCTGGTAAGGAGCAGACTCACTAGCGGCAGAAACACAAGCCCTGGGGAGTGCTGAGAGCTCCCACGTCTTAAGATTGGGTAGGAGAGACTCCAAGGAATAAAATAGCAGCCGGAGAGTGTGTGTCGCTCACAGCCTGCTTTCTCCAAAGGAGGAGAAAAATGGGAACAAAAGTTAATTGAACAAGAAAGGCTTCCCCCGATAAAAGACAGAGCCAGATAAGACGGTTCCATTTATCTTTGCAGAACTTGGTCTTTTGCAAAGGACTTTCACCTCTCCTGCATTACCTAATTTGTCCCTCATATTCTCTAGTATTATTGTTCCCATTTTACCGAAGATTTTTTTGTGACTTCCCAAAGGTCACAGCAGTGATGTTCTGGAATACACCCAGACCTTCTGAATTCTGGTCTAGTGCCCTGTTAACCATAACCTACCATGAATCCCCAAAACACAGAGAAGAAACACCCAGAGACCCAGAGCAATGCCCTCATTCTGCTACAAGACTCTTCCACTTCAGTGAACTGAAGTGTGCAATTCTAGGGCAAGCCTTCCCCTGGAGAGAGCCACAAACAGCGGCACGGGTCGGGGGAAAGGTTGGGAAGCTGCTCACGCGTTGCCCCCCGGCCTGGGACTCACTCAGGAAGATGATGGTCTGCCTCCTGGCGGTCCTGCTCTCTTCGCTCTCGGACTTCCTCAGCTGCGGCGGCTGCGCGCCCCCCGCCAGCGTGCCCTTCTGGCTTTTCATTAGCACCTGCATCATGTTCCAGCACATGAAGGCTACGGAGAGCAGGACGACGAGGTAGACCACGAAGGCACCGAAGATGCTGGACTGGAACACGGTCCAGCGGCTGGAGAGGTTGGTACAGATGGACATATTGGAGGTCTCGGGCTGCTCATGGTGGCGGGTGCGGGAGCGGTTGCAAGTGAGACCCCGGTGGTTGGGCACGTTCACCAGGGGGTACTCAGTACCCATGGCAAACAGCAAGGGCAGTGCCACCAAGGCGGAGGTGACCCAGACGAAGCCAATCAGCAGCTTCACCTGGCAAGGTCCCGACACAGCCTTGTACCTGAAGGGGTGACAGATGGCGATGTAGCGCTCAAAGCTGAGCGTCAGCACGTGCAGCAGCGTGGCGTAGCTGCAGGCCTCGAAGAGGAAAGTGTGCAGCTTGCAGGACAGGGTGTAGCTGGGCGTGGTCAGGGGGTTCCAGATGATGCTGTAGAACTCCATGGGCATGCCGATGAGGAACACTAAGATGTCCGAGCAAGCCAAACTCACCATGTGGTCCGTCACCTCCTTCTGCAAGTATCCTTTCTTCTGTAGCACCTGGGTGACCCGAATGGTGACGCTGTTCCCCAGAAGGCCCATCACGAAGATGACCAGGTACACCAGGATAAGGGTGACTTTGATCCAGGTGGCCACCTCGAACTCGGGGACATGACTGTGATCAATGACATGGGAGCAGTCACTGCCGGGGCTGCTGGGTGAAGCCATGAGAAAGAGCACCAGGCTACCAGGTCCAAAGACTTCCTCAACTTCCCTTTCTCCTCCCAGCAGAGCCCAGAGTTCTTGGCTGCAAACTCACCTGCGTGGGCGCACGACTTTATCTCACTCGAGTTCTCCTGCAGGTGCTTTCATGAAAACTTCCTGGAGCAGCCCAACCTGGGAGAGGCCCAGGAGGCGCCTGGGTGTTGGGGTTTGGGTGTATGTGGCGGGGGCGAGGTGGGGAGAGGGCGGAGGAAGAACGTTCTAAATTGGCTTGCTGGAAGTGAAACCAGCAGCCCCTGGCGCTAGCCTCTGCCCCTCTTCGCCTAGGGCGCGCTCTGCCTGGCAGCCCTCCCCTTCCTTTCCAGCTGTCGGCACTTGAGCGACCCGGTCCACCCGAGCTGCGGGAGGCGGGTTGGTCAGTGATTAATCATTAACCACAGCGGGTTGTGTTCAGCGGCCCCGCTGCAGACCCAGCCCAGCGGCGGGGTTTGACTCAGCACATAGGCACGGTCCCTGAAATCAGATCTTGGCTCCCGAGCTACTAGCGACCCACCCCCGCCCCACCCTCCGTCACCCAGGCGGCCGCCGCAGTGCCAGCAGCGGCGCTCCAACCCGAGGCTGTCCCAGGAGGTGCAGCCCAGGGGAAGCTGGCGAGCCCTCCCGAGCTGGGAGAAAGAAAAACTTCCCCTCGCCCGCCCTGCCCCCACGTCCACCGCTGCCCTGGGGGCCCCCTTCAAAGGCGGGGTCACGGCCCATTTGGGGGTGGCTTGACCGGGGAGTCCCAGAGGAGCCAGCAAGCGCTCGCCTTCTCGGTGGGGCGTTTGCCAAGGACAGCTGGGCTCTGCGCTGCTTGCAGCCGCTGCTCCAGGAAGTCGGCCCCAAGCAGGTTTTCAGGATCCCCCACAGAAGCCCTGCCTTTCCCCAGAGCTTCCCGGTGTTCCGCGCAGGGCCCTGCCTCGCCTTCCCACGGAGCGACGAGAAGACCTCGGGGTCTCTCCTTTCAGTTTCGCTCCAAGGTGCAGGCCGCTTTCCCGGCAGCGGGACGTCTTTTAATTGGGGACATGTATCTAGATGAGGATGGCACTCCGCCAGGAAGCCCCAGGTGGGAAGCATGCCCTCCGGAGGCAGCTGTGCCGAGAACTTCGAGGACAGCGGGAGGAGGCTGAAGGCTCTGACAAGGCCGTCATGTAAAAACAGCATTAAGGATCATGATCTTTTCCCTCGAATGGACCCATTTTCGTCTTTTAATTCCACAATCAGAGGAAATGGACAATGAAGGGGGAGGAAGGCTGCCTTATGCGTTGTAGGATGTTTAGCACCTACATACACACACCCACAGGGACAGCCAAATGTCTCCAGACACTGCTAAATGCCCCTTGCCAGGGAGTGGCAAAATCAAACAAAGTCAGAACCTCTGCCTCGAAGGAAGAACATGGATCCCCTTTATCTGTACATTCTAGAAGTCTAGCACAAGCCCGCAGGTCCTGCGCTGAAAACATCTCTAAATTAAACCAGTGGCCACACAGATGCAATCATTTTAAGAAGCAATTCTGCTGCCTGGAGGACCTATGCTTCCCCAAGGCCATAAAAGAGTGAGGAAGAGCAAGGTCTTACTGAGATGTGGAATCTTAAAATAAAGTTAAATACATAGAAACAAAGAGTAGAAAGGTGGTTACCAAGCCCGGGGAAGGAGAGGAAATGGGGACATGTAGGTCAAAGGACAAAATAAATAAGTCTACAGATTTATCATACAGCCACAGGACAATAGTTAATAATGTTGCAACGTAGATTGCAAATTTGCAGAGTCCATTTTAGGTGCAACACACACAAAATGGGGTCACTGTGGAAGGTGACAGACACGTTACTTTGCTTGACTGTAGTAGTAATTTCACTTTGTATATCAAACCATCATGCTGCACACCTTAAGTATATACAATTTTTTTTTAAAATGGTTAGTGACAGACTTGGAAATTAATCCTGATCTGCCTGGCCCATTTGCTTGTACTCCTAATTCTGGGAACGCAGTAGGTGCTTAGGAAATTCATCCTGAATGGTGCATATAGAAACATGGGACTGTCTTTTTTTATTTTTATTATTTTTTTTTTTGAGACAGAGTTTCGCTCTTTTTGCCCAGGCTGGAGTGCAATGGCGCCATCTCGGCTCACTGGCAATCTTCACCTCCCAGGTTCAAGTGATTCTCCTGCCTCAGCCTCCTGAGTAGCTGGGATTACAGGCATGCGCCACTACACCTGGCTAATTTTTTGTATTTTTATAGAGACAGGGTTTCACCATGTTGGCCGGGCTGCTCTTGAACTCCTGACATCAGGCGATCTGCCCACCTTGGCTTCCCAAAGTGCTGGGATTACAGGTGCGCCTGTGCCTGGCCAGGACTGTTCTTTCTGCACACAACCCTGGAGCTATTGTCTGACGACCTCAATAATTATTTGATTTTAACATTGTCTAGGAAAAAAAAAGCTGTATGGCCACTGGATCTTTAAAATTAGCTTCATATGTGCCTTTCGTGTTTTCTCTTTCTCTGTTCTCTCTGTTAAATCACAAACTCCAAAGCCAAGATGTGTATCTTCTCCCTCTCTGACAGCTTGACATAGCACCCTAAATAATGTTTCGTGGGAGGCCTGGCCACTCGCGATGTGTGCTACTTGACCTGCTTGTTGGCATTGCTGGAGAAACTCCTAACTCGTTTCCACATTGGGTGCACTATGTTCATCTGAAGGACCTAGCTGGCCTCACAGGAGTAGCGTAATGGGGGTAAACATGGACTCCTGGGGTTTTTCTACCTACATTCAGATGAGGACTCTGAATCAACTCATCTGCAGAAGACCCTGGTTGTTTGCTGTCCCACAGGAGATTCATCCTGAATGGCACACAGAGAAACACTGGCCTGTACTAGGATGTACCCACAGATTCCCCTGCCCTACACACACATACACACACACACACTCACACACACACACTCTCACTTATGCATACATGCCTGCCCCGTCCACTTCTTTCTTTTCAAAGCTGTAAATAAACTAGGAACCTCACCTTCAGCCCAGCCATAGAGCTTTCCTTGGAAATTCTCCTCTGACTCATTCTCTGAGCCCCTATAACATGTTGCGCACTTTCCCATAATTCATTTCTCTCAATCCTTACAATAGCGCAAGGTGGAGATTATTACCCCCATTTAACAGGTGGGGAAATTGAGGGTGGAGGATTAAGTGACCCACCAGAAAGGCCCAGACACACCAAAAGCACATACCATGCTATTGCGCTCTCTCCCTGTGCCAGGACAAGACTGTGCCAGGCAGAACAGTGGCATTTTGGGGAGAGGTGTGTTTTTTTTCAGTCGTCAGCCTCAATGCTTCTCACATCCTTATCATATTGGATAATTCCACTTTGTTCTGCTCAGACAAGATTTCCATTATTATCCGGTTCCTTTCATCAAATTCTTCTTTCCCAAAGAGTGAACACAGATTAGAAATGCATGGCCAAACAGTGAGAATCAACCTAATTAAAATTCACTCTTTACAGTAGAGATGGAAAAATACATTTTGAAAAAAGGTCCAGGAGAATTAAATTTTCATTTCACCTTTGCTTTTCCTAAGGCCAATTAAAAACGGTTTCATGTGCTCTCACTTGTTGATAACAGACTGGTATAGCACCTGGCCTTGGTCTGTGTAATCTAGAAGTTTTATTAGCATACTGTGTAGAGGAAAGAAAGAAAAGGAATGAAAAAGGAGAGAAAAAAAACACTCTGGGTATCCTTTGATTTCAACACAACTCAGGGCTCACTCTACTCTAGGCCCTGCACAAATTTATATTCCCATTCTACACATCCTAGGTGACTTTTGAGGTCACATTGCCTAGTGGTTTTCACATTTTTTAGAACAAAAATCTCATTTTTGAAATATAGTCTTACACTGGCACCCAGGGTAAACACACACACACACGATTATATTTTTGTAAATTTAAATTTATTTCATATACTCACATTGATAACATTGACTCAAAGTCGATAAACAATTTACAGTAAAAAGTAAATAACATCTTGTTTACAAAGGTTTGTTGTGACTACATATTAAGCTACAAAGAAAACTTAAAACATCTTCAAAAATTATAGTGTAGATAACTTTATTTATAATATAATATAACTAAAATTAATAAAACCAGAAAACTGAAACATAAAACTCTACCATCTCAAAAATTTTTTAAGTCTCTGGAACAATTCTTTGTCAAAGAGAAAAGCAAAACCCAAATTGCAGATTATCTAGAGAATAATGACCACAAAAATATTGCTTATCAGAACCTGTGGAAATAGCTAAAGGAATCCCTGAAAGAAAAACTCATAGCCCTAATTATTTCTAATAAATAAGAATACAAATAAAGTTATAAAAAGAATAATATTAAAGAAGACTGTAAGAAGGGATTAATAAAGATCAAAGTAATTATGAAATAACTAGATAGTAAAACTAATAGGTAAGTTCAAAACCATATTTGTTTTGTTTTCTTTTGTAGATGGTGGGTCTTGATATTTTGTCTAAGTTGGGCTGAACTTGTGATCCTCCTGCCTCAGCCTCCTGAGTAGCTGGGACTATAGGCATTTACCACTGCAGCCAGCTAAAACTTTTTTTTTAAGTAGGACCTCTGCTTTTGGCCTTAAGAATAATGAGTATTAGGCTGTCAGCCTGCACCCATCCCCAGTCTCGCACCACAGCACGGATTGTGATCTCTCAGGGAAGATAAGCTGGTAAGGTAAACCCTGGGATCACCCAGGCCTGCTGTGTGGAGGCACTTTGCAGACCATGGGGCAGAGAAGGAACCCCAAGGAGAGCACAGTTGTCTCACTGAGTTGGGGAGTGAGAGACTGGAATTCAGGAGGAGGCTGCTGGACTTTACAAAGAAGAGTACTGGAAAGGAGGAAACTACACAGAGAAAGAGTTCCGGAGATCTGTGCGGAAGTCCTCTTCATTTATTTACCAAATAAATGGGCACGTGCAGATGAAACTCCAAGAGCTAGGCAAAATATCATGCTGAAGAAAGAGCAACTTGCAGGGGTGGGGCTGTAATTCGGGGGCTATAAGTCAAACAATTCCCAAAGTCACACAGAGCTAGGAAACGTTAAAGTTTCAACCAACAATAGAGAAGAGACCTCACTGGACCAACCCTGGAAGGGCCAGATCTTGGTAGCACGAAACTAGCCACAGACCTAAGGCTGCTGTAGACCTGCCTTAACAAAGATACTGACCTGAGCTATCTAACATGGCAACCATTACCCACTTGTGGCTAATAAACACTTGAAATATGGCTAGTCCAAACTGAAATGTCCCTGAAATATAAAATGCAGACCAGATTTCTAAGAATTTCTGTGAAAAAAAGAATGTAAATTATCTCATGAATAGTTTTTATATATTGATTTCATGTTGAAATGATATTTGCTATAATGGATTAAATAAAATATATCATTAAAAATAATGTTACCTTTTTTTACTTTTTTTTTTTTTTTGACATTGAGTCTCACTATGTCACTCAGGCTGGAGTGCAATGGCATGATCTCAGCTCACTGCAACCTCCACCTCCTGGGTTCAAGTGATTCTCCTGCCTCAGCCTCCCAAGTAGTTGGGACTACAGATGTCCACCACCGTGCCCGGATAATTTTTATATTTTTGGTAGAGACAGGGTTTCGCCATGTTGGTCAGGCTGGTCTCAAAATCCTGACCCCAGGTGATCCACCTGCCTTGGCCTCCCAAAATGCTAGGATCACAGGTGTGAGCCACTGCACCCAGCCTTTTACTTTTTTCATGTGGCTACTATTATATTTTAAGTTTTGTGTAGCTTGCCTTTGTGGCTGCTAGGAGCAACATCCTAGAAGCTATAAAGGAAAAGTTTGATGAACTGTATTTAACAGAAATGTAAAAGTTCTGCAAGGCAAGTGATATGGTTTGGCTGTGTCCCCACCGAAATCTCATCTTGATTGGTAGCTCCCATAATTCCTCTGTGTCATGGGTGAGACCCAGTGGGAGGTAACTGAATCATGGGGTGGGCTTTTCCCAGGCTGTTCACATGACAGTGAATAAGTTTCATGAGATCTGATTGTTTTATAAAGGGCAGTTCCCCTGCACATGCGCTCTTGCCTGCCACCATGTAAAATGTGCCTTTGCTCCTTCTTCACCTTCTTCTGTGATTATAAGGCCTCCTCAGCCATATGGAATGATGAGTCAATTAAACCTCTTTTTCTTTATAAATTACCCAGTCTCGGTTATTTCTTCATAGCAGTAGGAAAATGAACTAATAGAGCAAGAAAGACTGTGGATAATGATAAACAACAAATGACAACTTATAGAGTATATATGCAATTGATTTTACACAGTAATGAGTAACTTCCATAATGAACTCAAAGCAGATAAAAACATACATTTCTTCCCAAAATTGATCTATAGATTTAATGTAATTAAAATTTCAACAGATTTTTCTGTGAACACTTGGCAAGCTTATTCTAAATTTACAGAGAAATGTCAAGAGCTAAGAATGAGCAAGATACTGTTAGGAGATGAGAGGACCCGCTCCACCAGATATCAAGACTTATTACAAACCTGTAGTTTACAAGGCAGTGTGTTTTTAATACGGGGACAGACAAAGAAAGGAATGAAACAGAAGAGACAGTAGTGAAATAAATCCATATGTGTATGACCAGAATTTATGACAGAGACAGCCTTGTGAGGCCGGGCAGAAAAGATGGGCTTTTCCATTGGTGTAGTAATCAACCAACTCTCTAGTGGAAAATGCCCTGATTTATGTCACATTTGCCAGTTTCCATGGTGTCAACACTGTGGCTGATGTCGAGCTACCAGCAATTTAACAACCTACTCAGAAAACTCCTGAAATTTTAACAATCAACTCTCATGGACTCCAGGATACCACTCTTTTCAATAGATGCTTCTTGGGACAATCAAGAATCTATTTGGATAAAATTCATTAAGGAAAAGGTGAACAACCCCATTTTCTAAATGGGCTAAAGAAATAAACAGGCCCTTCACAAAAGAGAAAATCCAGATGGACAAAAAACAATGAAAAGTTACCCAACCTCTTTAGTAATCAGAGAAATGCAAATTAAAACAACAATTAAGTACAACCACACACCTACCAGACTGGCTAACATTTACAGACAACCAGTACCATCTGTCCATGAAGCTGTGAAATGATGGTGACTCTTGTGCCTTGAGGATAAAGAGCAAATTTATGCAACAACTTTGGAAGAGTTTGGCAGGGTCTAGTAGAGTTATTCACAGATACACATATACCCTGTGATCCAGCAATTCCTCTCCTCAGTATATACCCCCAATGCATATAAAAGAATGTTCAGAGCAACATTGTTAGTAATTACTCCAACCTGACAAACACCCAAATGGCCATCTAAAGGAGAACAGACAAAATGTTGCATATCCATATAAAGAGCTACTAGAAAGCCATGAAAACTAATCAACTGTTACCTCCAAAACAATGTGGTTAAATCTTACAACCATAATGATGCCTGAAAGAAATGAGACAAAAAAGATTATGTTGGAGTACATTTATATAAGATTCAAAAACAGACAAAATCATAATATTTAGAAATATATAGATTTTATATGGGGATATATAGGTTATATGGAGAGAGGACATATATACAATTTATACATATATTTACTTAAAAGCAAGTATGTCATTTCCATGAAAGGATCAAGGTCAGCTTTTGTGGGTTGGAGAAGTTGCATGACTGGTAAGGACCCATGGGGTGGGGGGTCTGCTTCTGAGTGTTGACCATATTCTATTTCTTAAACAGGGAAGTAGTTCCATGGTAGTAATTACATGATACTTTGTTTTATTATTTTTCGTTATACAGTTGCTTATGTTTTATGGGTTTCTCTGTGTTATATTTCATAATACTTTAAAACAAAACTTTCTTTAAAAAAAGGAAGAACACCCATGTCACCCAATGGCTCAGCTGAATCAACCCCGCTTTCACTCAGTGGGATGACAGTTGCAGCCACTCACTCTCACAGTGTCAACAGCAGTATCAGCTCCCATTAGTAAACACCTACTGTGTACCAGACACTTGCTGGTTCAGTCTGCAAATTCCTACCTACATGTCTGTAAAACACCTACCATGTGCCTCTTCTCGTCTACCCAAGACATGATCCATGGCCAGCAGTCTGTAGCTTGGTTGTCCACATTCCTTGCAGGGCTCACTGGCAAGATGAGTGTAGGAGCAAAGACAAGTCAGACCCTGAGAAGTCATTAATATGTAACTGGGAGACTTCCTCCCTTCCCACCTCCCTCCCTTCCTCCCTCCCTTCTTCCCTTCCTCCCCTCCTCCTTTCTTCCCTTTCTTCCTTTCTCCCTCCCTCCTCCCTGGAATGCCGTCTAGTAGACAGCCTGAGGATCCAGCCTTCTGGATATCAGGGAAAAGGCTGAAGGAGGTCCTGCGACAAATGGCATGTCTTTATGAAAACTTCCAGCTTCACAACCTTAATAAGTTGATGGTCATTCCTGGGCCCTGATGGAATGCTGTGCCACTTTGATTCTTAGGTGAGCCGTAGCTGAGAGGCTTCAGATTTCTTAAGAAATCATGTTCTTTTTAAAATCAACACTTTATGTGTTACTTTCCCTTTCTTTCCTCATCTAATAAAAGGGATCAAAAAAAGGCGGGCGGTGGGGGAGTGTCCCATTGGCCAGATAAGGCACAGCTGATAAATTATTGTTTCTGCTCAGCACATACCTTTTTTTTTTTTTTCTATAAGTTGGCTATGAGCTGAAAAGCCGGGAGCCTCCCTGGTACCTATTAGGCATTCCATTTCCTAGCCTCTGGAAGCAGAGTGGCCATTCAGTCTAGGGAGAGACAAGCACCAGTGTACTCATCCCTGCTACCCCCTGTCTTATGCTAGGAACCACCTTCTACCTGGACTGCTCCCAATCCCATGCCCTCCACATTGCAAGCTCAAAGCACAGGGAAACAGCAGTGCCAACTTGTCATCTCTCCTTGCTTCTCCCTTATCTTTACCCTTATGAAAAAACAAATACCCCTGGACCTTGGTCTCCTTATCTTCAATACTCCAAGCAAAATACAAACTATTTTTTTTCTCACCTGGCACTATTTTCCCAGACTATTTGGGAAGAAACCCTGCATATGCCCAGGCACAACTGTCTCTAAATGCAGTGATGTTCAGCCTTGATGGAAAATGGGAGGGTCTTCTTATAAAGTAGCCTATGATCCACCATCTCTTCCTATGTAAACCTACATAAATCAACTCAGGATTGGCATTCTATTTGCCTCTGACTCTTCTAAGAGTGCTGTGGCATGATGATTGAGAGGACAGACTTGGAAATCAGACCTTCTGGGTTTGAAATGAGGCTCTACCACTCACTTAGCTTAGTTGTGCCTTAGTTTTGTTATCTGTAAAATGCAGATAACAGTAGTACTCATCTCTTGGGCTTGTTGTGAGATTAAACAAGTTTACATTAAAAAGTGCCTGGTAGATAGTATTTCCTTATATGTAGATTAGCTCTTTGAAAAAAGAGCATGATAACTCAGTAAGTAGAATACATTTTCTGGAGCTAAACTGCTTGTGTTTGAGTCTGCTCCTCCCTAGTTATGTAACCTTGGGCACATTTCTTAATCTCTCTGTGCTTTAGGTTCCTCATCTGTAAACTTAAAACTAAGTAAGAATATCCCCCCTCAAAGGATTGTTTGCAGGACCAGATGACATCTTATAGCTAAAGCACTTAAAACAATGCTAGGCATACACAAAGTGCTAGGCAAGTTTTAATTGTCACTGATGTCATGCTCACAGTCCATGAGCTGCTGCTGGTCATACTGTTGAAAATAAGGCACATTCTAAATGTTCCAGGTACAATTATAGTGTGAACTAGTATTGTTTGAATGCTGTGCCCTACTGAATTCCACTGAATTTAAAGCAACAGATACCATTTGAGCATATTCTTTCTAGAAAGCACTGTAGAGATTATAAGGTAGTAAGACACTCACTCCTCTGAAGGAGTTTATCTTCAATTCAAGCCAGTAGCACGTAAATTGTTGGATAGCAACAATTGCCAGTCAAGAAAACAATCCCATTTATAATAGCATCAAAAACAATATCATACTGTACTCACTTTGGCAGCACATATAAATGATAAAATAGAAATGATACAAAGAAGATTAGCATGGCTTCTGCGCAAGCATGACATGCAAATTTGTGAAGTGTTCCATTAAAAACTTTTTTTTAATTTAAAAAAGAATACAATACTTATGAATAAATTTAACTAAGGAAGTAAGAGATCGGAACCTTATATGAAAACCATAAAACACTGGTGAAATAAATAGAAAACTACACAAATAAATGGAAAGATATCTCATATTCATGAGTTGAAAGAATTAATATTGTTAAAATGGCCATACTATCCAAAGCAATATACAGATTTAATATAATCTCTATCAAAATTCCAATGGCATTTTTCACAGAAATATGAAAAACAATTCTAAAACTCATGTGGAACTACAAAACACCTTAAATCGTCAAAACCATCTTAAAAAAGAAAAACAAAGCTGGAGGCGTCACATTTCCTGATTTCAAATTATATTCCAAAGTTAGAGTAATCAAAACACTATGGCACTGGCATAAAAACCAACATGTAGACCAATGGAACAGAGCAGAGCGCCCAGAAGTAAACCCATGCATATATGGTCAACTAATTTTAGACAAGGCCACCAAAAACATATAACGGGGAAAGAACAGTCTTTTCAATCAATGGCATTGGAAAAACTGGATAGCTACGTGCAAAAGAATACAACTGGACCCTTATCTTGCACTACACACAAAATTCAACCTAAAATGAATAAAAGACCTGAACGTAAGACCTGAAACCATAAAATCCTAGAAGAAAATGTAGTAAAAAGCTCCTCGATATTGGCCTCAGCAGTGAATGTTTTTAGATATCATACAAAAAGCTCAGGCAATAAAAGCAAAAGAAAACAAGTGGATCTCATCAAACAAAAGTTTCTGCACATGAAAGAAAACAATTAATAAAATGAAAAGGCATCCTACAGATTGAAAGAAAATATTTGTAAACCATATATCTGATAAGGGGTTAATATTC
This sequence comes from Papio anubis, assembly GCF_008728515.1. Taxonomy (NCBI): domain Eukaryota; kingdom Metazoa; phylum Chordata; class Mammalia; order Primates; family Cercopithecidae; genus Papio; species Papio anubis. The sequence continues at coordinate 16,902,185 of NC_044985.1, read as the reverse complement.
AAAATACATAAGGAACTTCAACAACTCAATAGCAAACAAATAAACAAACAAACAGATAACCTGAATTTAAAATAGACGAAGGACTTGTATAAACATTTTTCCAAAGAAGATGTAAAAATGACCAACAGGTATAAGAAAAGGTATTCAACACCATTAATCATCTGGGAAATGAAAATTGAAACCACAATGAAATTACCTCACACCTGTTAGAATGGCTATTATCAAAAAGACAAAGATAAAAATTGTTGATGAGGATGTGGAGAAAAACGAAGCCTCCTACACTGTTGGTGGGAATCTAAACTGGTAGAGCCATTACAGAAAACTTTGAAAGTTCCTCAAAAACTACAAATAGAACTACCATATGATCCAGCAACCTCTATGCTGGGTATGAACCAAAAAGAAATGAAATCAGCATCTTGTAAAGGCATCTGTCTCCCGTGTTCACTGCAGCATTACTCACAAGAGTCAAGATGTAGAAACACCCTACGTGCCGATTGATGAATGGCTGGATAAAGAAATTGTGGTGTCTATACAATGGAATATTATTCAGCATAAAAAAGGAGATACTGATACTGGCAACAACACAGATGAACCTGGAGGATAATATGCTAAGTGAAATAAGCTGGATACAGAAAGAAAAATACTTCATGATCTCACTTATATGTGGAGTCTAAAATAAAGTCAAAAATATAGAAAGAGAGAGTAGAACAGTGGTTACCAGTGGGGAGTAAATGGGGAGAAATAGATCAAATGATACAAAGTTATAGTTATATAGGGATGAACAGGTCTAGGGATCTAATGTATAGCATGAGGACTATAGTTGACAATACTGTATTGGATACTGAAAATTTGCTAAGATAGATTTTAGGTGCTCTTACCACACACCAAAAACGAGGCAGCCACAGAGGGTGATAGGTATGTTAATCTGCTTGACTGCAGTAATCATTTTACTGTATATATACGTATATCAGAACATTAAGTTGTGTACATAAAATATATAGAAGAGAGAGAGAGAGAGAGAAAGGAAGGAAGGAAGGAAGGAAGGAAGGAAGGAAGGAAGGAAGGAAGGAAGGAAGGAAGGAAGGAAATTGCCAAATTAATATCTGTGTATGTTAATTGTAGAAAGTGCTAGATACAAGAGAAACAAAATTCCTAATATCTGACAATGAGAATGGGTGTACGACACACAGGGAATCTTACAGTAAGATATTTTATTCAGCAAAATTCCCTATGTCCAAACAGAGCACTTAACACAGAGAATTCACTGAACAACAGGGACTCTATACTCTCCAACTTTATCTTCACTCAATACTACCAATATAAGCCTCGGGTTGTTTGCAGAGCTGTGGCAAACAAGTGGCAAGAGGCCTGCTTAAATACATAGTTTGTGGCCTTATAATACTTTTCCTAAGTGTAAAATGAAATGGCCACTCTAAGTGGGATTGCAAGCGTGAGCTTAGTCGCATTAGCACTGGGCATGTGCTTACAGAGTTAATCAGCATGTTGGACAGGGCTCAGAAGGAGCAGCAGCATCCCTGCCACTCCCACCCCCACGCCCCCATCTCAGTGGTTTCATTGCAAAAACTCTTTAGTGCATTGAGAAACCAAACAAACAAACAAATTAAAAACACATCAATGTCCTGAAGTCAGCTACCTGAAGCCACAGTTTATTATTTTTTAAAGTGCAAGCAGATCCTGTCCTACAAATGACTATACTTAGCACCGGCCGCCCCAGTGTTCAGACCCTCATCGCTTTTGCCATTAGAGCTTGCAGCTTATAAGAAATCTGCTGGCGGGTTTCCAAATTTCAGAAATGAAAAAAAAACTGGACGGCAGAACCAGCTTAGGTAGCTGCATTAAGCACTTAGGCTGAGCCAACCTGTCTGCTGGTTGATGTCTGCCTTCCTCCCTTAGCTTACGTTATGGATGAAATTGCATCTGTGGGCCTGGCCTGGCATCGTTATTCTATGGGAAAATGTGTGTTCTTAGTTCCAGACTTTTGAAAGCAGCCCATTCCAAGTTGGGAGCAAAAGAAAGGATTTTGTATTCATTACAATGTCTTCCCTGTATTCCTGCAACCATCTCTCCGTTGGGGAACATCTGTGGTTTGACAAATATCGGAAAGAGCACACTGTCTCAGGATTCCTCCCAACAACTGCCTTATGGCCAGAAACAAATATCTCACTGTTGCAAGGAGAGAAGTCAGCAAAGAATGGAGGACAGAGACGAAGGACACTCATCCAAAACTCAGTGGCAGCTTCTCCCCATCTGTGGCTCAGAAAAACAGTCAAAGCCAATTAGTGTGTCCTCATCTCGAACCCTTCAAACAGGCTGGATAGAGACCCTGCAGAGAAAGGCCACAATTTTGAATGGAAGTGACTAGCAGCTTGGGCTCTGTGAATGCAAATTGCATTCCGTCTGGATCCAGCATCCCTCAGCAGATGGAATCAGCATTAGGTGTGATGTATTCAGCAAGAATCAACACTGTGGGTTTGGCCTCTTCTTTGAGCTATTGGGCAATAAGCCCAGAGTCAATCTAGATGTGTTCTGACAATTTTGATACTCAGTGCTGTCACCAGTGTAGCCCATCACAGGCCACCCCATTATCACCTGCCCAAGTGAGATACAGGTTTGTGCCAGCTGGGAGGCAGGCAAGAAGCATGTCCAGTATGGTCTGATTTGCCATCATTATTTACTTGGGCAAATAGACACTTGGATTTCAAATACTGACGTGCCATGAAACGCAGAGCCCTGACATTTGAGGAAGGATTTTTTTTTCTTTTTTTTTTTTCTTTTTGAAACGGAGTCTCACTCTGTCACCAGGCTGGTGTACAGGGGCACGATCTCGGCTCACTATAACCTCCACCTCCCAGGTTCATGCCATTCTCCAGCCTCTGCCTTCCAAGTAGCAGGGACTACAGGTGCATGCCACCACGCCCAGCTAATTTTTGTATTTTTTTAGTCGAGATGGGGTTTCACCATGTTGGCCAGGATGGTCTCAATCTCTTGACCTCATGATCCACCCACCTCGGCCTCCCAAAGTGCTGGGATTACAGGTGTGAGCCACCGCGCCCAGCCAGAGGGAAGTTTTTTTTTTTTTAAAGATCTCTAAGGGTTGGATGCAGTGAGTCACACCTGTAATCCCAACACTTTGGGAGGCCGAGGCGAGAGGATCACTTAAACCCAGGAGTTTGAGACCAGCCTGGGGCACACAGTGAGACCACATCAAATAAAATATAAAATAAAATAAAAAGACATGATGATGCTACCTGTTAGTTTTGCAGGTCTGCTGAGGATGATGAACTTACATATGTGGAACCCTGGGGGAGGATAAGCAACTGGTATGTCAATTGCTTCTAGAGGAAAAATAGAGAAACCCTTTTTTCAAAAAAAAAAAAAATTTTACTTGAAGCTCGGGGATATGCAGGTTTGTTACATAGGTATATGTGTGCTGTGGTGGTTTGCTGCACCTATTGACCCATCATCTAGGTTCCCTCCACTCACCCGCCATCCCCCAACAGGCCCCAGTGTGTGATGTTTCCCTCCCTGTGTCCATGTGTTCTCATTGGTCAACTCCCACTTAGGAGTGAGAACATGCAGTGTTTGGTTTTCTGTTCCTGTGTTAGTTTGCTAAGGATGATGGCTTCCAGCTTCATCCATGTCCCCACAAAGGACATTATCTCATTCCTTTTTATGGTTGCATAATATTCCATGGTGTATATGTGCCACATTTTCTTTATCCAGTCTATCATTGATGGGCATTTGGGTTGGTTCCCTATCTTAGAGCAAACTCTTTACTGAGACATTCAAGATCCCTTCCAATTTGGCCTCATCCAACTTTCCAACTTTCCATCTACTATGTGTGGCAGATTGTATTTTCCAATGGTGGCCACTCCAATGTATTCACACACACACATATATACACACACACACACACACACAAAATACATGGAAAATATATAGTGTATGTATATATCACATGTATAAAAAATATATTTCATCCCAAATGGCCTTATTACAATGTTCCTCACACTCTTCGCACTGAGAAGTGGATTCTGGGTTTCCGCTCCTTGAATCTGAGTGGGGGCTATGGCGTAGCGATGCTGTGTAACTTCCAAGGGTAGGTCAGCAAAAGGATACAGCTTCTTCCTGGTTTGCTCTTTTTGGGATCTACATCTCAGGAGCCCTGAGCTGGTACAAAAAACTGTAGTTGCCCTGAGGCTGCCATACTGGAGACATCATGCAGAGAGCCCTCACAGAGTTTTAGATATTCAAGGCGCCTCAGCTATTCAAATCCCCAGCTCTTTGAGTCTTCCCAGCTCAACCTCTGGGCAGATGAGTGAGCAAGGCTTCACACGATTACAGCCTTAGTCTTCAGGCCGCCCTGGTCGATGCCATACGAACCAGAATGAGCGGGTCCTGTTGAGCCCTGTTCGAATTCCAGATTTATGAGCAAAACAAATGTGTTAATGTTTTAAGGCATTAAATTTTGTGATGGCTTGTTATACAGCCATAAATAACTGGAATACCACATGTCCCAACACTATACTCCAAGAATGGACCACTCACTGAACCCAAAACCTCCTGTTCATTTATTCCTTCCCCCTCTGTCCTGCCCACACCGTGAATGCCCCCTCTGCCTAAAATTCCTTTGTCCTCTCTATTTATTCACTTTCCATTCACACATTCAACAAATGCTTGTGAAATACCTACAGTAGGGTTACTACAATGAATAAAACACTTTGTCTGCCCTCAGGAATCTCATAGTTTAGTCTCAGTAAGACAGATGCAAATTGCCAAAGGGATGTGGCTGACTGTGTAGTGACAGAGATACCACCAAATCATAGCTACCCCTCAAAGTCCATTTCAAATCCTACTGCCTCCAGAATGGGTCTTCCCTGTACATTTCAAATCATATTTTCTCTATATATTGAGATATTCAGTGATGTGCTGAAGTTGCTTCATATCAGCTCACAAAAGCTAACTGTACTTATCTCTTCCCAATTCTGTGTTCAGTGACTTCACATTAGTAGCTTGAAATTAATCAATGTGGGAGTGTTTACACCGAGGAAATTGGCAGCCTATATCAGCACTTCCCCCGCTCCCCTCGGCTTTTCTTTTTGGAGTGCTGGTTTTTAAACACTGATCATTATGCCTCTGGAGATACCTCTCAGTTGGTATCCATCAGGGGTTAACTTTTGGGATAGATGCTGTTACACCAAAAAATAAATGAATCCTCTGGGAATAAAGCTACTTTAGAAAATAATTGGATGTGTTGTTGGAAAGACGATAAGGACTTCCTAAAACATGTAGAGCAGTGCTGGCAGTGAGTCATTTGGCTCTGTTATGGACAGTTTGCTGGCTGCTGGATTTTCTTTCTTTCTTTTTTAAGAAGGATGTTGCAAAATTTTTACAAGTCTGCCAAGGTGGTTAGTAGATAAGCTTAAGCAACTCCTGGGGCTTCAGTAGTCAGGGGCGGTGAAGAAATCTACTTGCTGCCTCCTGGTGTCTGGCCGCTCGAGTAATAGACATGGGAATCACCTGTGCAACTCCTGCCTGCTCAGCTCTCACACCTGCTTCACCATCACACCTATAACAGGGATATGGGGTTTTTCCTTACAGAAGTTTCCTTAAATGGCAAATGATAACATTTTCTGGCTCCCATGGATTGAATTGTGGTTCCCTCCCTCAAAATATAAGTTGAAGTCCTAACCCCTGGTACCTGTAAATATGACCTTATTTGGAAATAGGGACTCTGCAGATATAATCAAGTTAAGATGAAATCATTAGGGTGGGTACTAATCCAATACGACTGGTGCCTTTATAAGAAGAAGAAGGGAGACGTTAAAGACAAACATAAACAGAGGAAAGGCTATGTGAAGATAGACACACCAAGTAAGTTTTTGTTTGTTTGTTTGTTTGTTTGTTTGTTTTTACCAAAACAGGCTGTGGGCTGGGTTTGGCACATGGGCTGTTGTTAGTCATCCCCGACCCAGATTCTTCCCCTTAAGTAATGAAGTGCTCATTTCCTCAATACACCATCAATGGGAGGACTGGTGACTGCCAACTCTCAGTTGAGTCCCTCTCCAGTTTAGATGAAGAGAGCTGCTTCATCCAAAATCAGACACCCTCCTGAGGGCAGCCTGGATCCAGTGACTGGCAGAGCCTTAACTGAGGACAATCCGAAGAAGCCATCCCCACTCCCAGTGAGATCAACTGAGACCTTGGCTGTGATGTGGCCAATTCTGTCACTGCCTCTGCCTAATTCTTCATTCCCTACCGGTGTTGTCCCAAAGACACTCAACAAACTTCATGCACGGAGCCCAGTGCTTAAAATAAAAATTTCAGAAGGAGAGGGAAAATAGAAGACAGCTAATATTTGAAGGAATAATCAATAAAGACATCCCCCCCCAAAAAAGGAGGAAAAAACTAGAATGAAAGAGTCAGATAAATATTGCAAAGGATAATGAAAACCTCACTATTTTGACATCAGCTGAGTGTATTACAAACTCTACTGTAGCACAAACCACCTGGAATTAGTACAGATTCCATAAGGTAAGGGGCTCAGTCATCTCTGACTGTCCTGACTTCAGACACAAGCAGCAAGTTCAGGAGGCCCCAGGCTATCCACACTTCTGATTGACTGGCTACAAATTTCGAGGTTCCACAATACCCTCTGGTTCAATCATTTTTTAAAATGACTCACAGACCTGGAAAAGTGCTATACTTACGATTACAATTTTATTAAGCATACAGATCAGGAAGAGACAAATGAAAAGATGCATAGGATGAGATCTGGGAGGGTCCTATACACAAAACTTATGTGACCTTTCCCTGTGGAATCAGGACACATCACCCTTCCAGCACAGTGTTCACCAACTGGTGAAGCTCCACTGAGCTTGGTGTCTAGTTTTTACTAGGGTTTCATCGTATAGGTATGATTGACTAAACCACTGGGCACATGATTGAACCGACTCTCCGGGCACAACTCCCCTTCCTGGAGGTCAGGCTGGCTCAAAATCTTACCTTGTGGCTGGTCTTTCTGGTGACCAGCCCCTATCTTGAAGCTATGTATGGGCCCACCAGGAGTCACGTGGTGACCATAACAAACCCACTGTTATCACCCAGGAAACTCCATGAGTTTTAGAAGCTCCATACCAAGAACCCAGGACAAAGACCAAATTATTTATTATTCTTGAGGTGGGAGAAGCACTTGAGGTCAGGAGTTCAAGATTGGCCTGGCCAATATGGTGAAACTTCGTCTCTATTAAAAATACAAAAATTAGCTGGGCATAGTGTCATGCACCTGTAGTCCCAGCTACTCAGGAGGCTGAGACAGGAGAATAGCTTGGACCCAGGAGGCGGAGGTTGCAGTGAGCCAAGACCACACCACTGTACTCCAGCCTGTGTGACAGAGCAAGAGAGAAAGTTAAGATAGAAAAGAACCAGTTATCTACAAAGATCAAGAATCACCTTGATATCATACTTCTCATCAATACCACTAGAAAAAAGAAAACCTATGAGTAATATTTTCAAAATCTGGGAAGAAAATGACTTAAACCTTAGAATTTTCTGTATGTATATGTGCAAGTATTCAAATAATAAGTCATTTTAAAAAATAGTTCTGTGCCATTTTATCACATGTGTAGATTCATATAACACCACTGCTATCAAGATACAGAACTATTCCATTACCACAAGATCCCTCTCATATTACCACTTTATAGTTACACCCACCCTCCTTCTACTTCCCAGCCCTAATCTCTGGCAGCCACCCATCTGTTTTCTATCTCTATCATTTTGTCTTTTTAAGAATGCTATACCACTGACCCTTGAACAAAGTGGTGATTAGGGGCACCAACATCTCCTGCCCCCCACTCAGTTAAAAATCCATGTATAACTTTTGATTCCCCCAGAATTTAACGACTAATAGGCTACTATTGACCAAAAGCCTTACCAATAATGTAACAATCAATATGTACTTTTTACCTTATATGTTATATATACTATATGTATATGTTATATACTATATTCTTACAATAAAGTAGCTAGAATAAAAGAAACTGTTATTAAGAAAATCATAAGGGGGTGAGCGCAGTGGCTCACACTTGTTATCACAGCACTTTGGGAGGCCAAGGCAGGAGGATCACTTGAGGCCAGGACTTCAAGACCAGCCTGGGCAACATAGCAAGACCTCATTTCTACAAAAAGTAAAATAAGAAAATTAGCAGGGCATTGTGATGCATGACTGTGGTCATGGCTATTTGAGAGGCTGAGGTGAGAAGATCACTTGAGCCCGGCAGCTTGAGGCTTCAGTGAGCTATGATCACCTCACTGTACTCCAGTCTGGGTGACAGAACGAGACCCTATCTCTCTAAAAAAAGAAAAGAAAAGAAAATCCCATCATTTACTATTCATTAAGTGGAAGTGGATTACTATAAAGGTCTTCATCCTTGTGTTCAAGTTTTCAGTAGGCTGAAAAAAAGGAGAAAGAGGAAGGGTTGGTCTTGCTGTCTCGGAGTCGGCAGAAGTGAAAGAAAACCTGCGTGTAAGTGAACACACATAGTTCAAACCTGTGTTGTTCAAGGGATAACTGTATATGGAATAATATGGTATGTGACCTTTTGAAGTTGTCTTTTTCACTCAACACAACGTCCTTAAGATTTACTCAAGTTGTTGTGTGTGGGAATAGCCCATTTTTTTCATTGCTGAAAATGAATGCTATGGATGTATCCCCATTTGTTTAATCTATCATTAATCTACTTAAACAGCCATAAACCTATTGAAGGATGTTTTGGTTGGTCTCAGTTTTTGGCTGTTACAAATAAAACTGCTGTGAACATTTGTGTACAGGTTTTTATGTGGACATGTCTTTTCATTTACTTGAGTACAATTGCTGGACCATACGGTAAATGTATGGTTAGTGTTATAAGAAATTGCTGAACTACATTCCAAAGTTACTATACCATTTTACATGCCTACCAGCAAATGTATTTCTGGTAGGTAGTTTCTTCATACCCTCACTAACATCTGGTATTGTCACTATGTTTTATTTCAGCTACTCTAATACATGTGTAATGACACGTCATCGTGGTCTTAATTTGCATTTACCTAATGACTAGTGATGTTGAACATTTTTTCCTGTGCTCTTTTGCCATCCATATATCCTCCTTGATGTAATGTCTCTTCATGTATTTTGCTTATTTTCTAATCGAATTTAGAAATTTGTCTAGTTACAACATCATTTATATTGAGGACACCATGAAGATATTTTTAGACATTCAAGCTCTTACTTGATTTACCATAAAAAAGATTCTCTTTCTAAAGACTCTTGAAGAAAACATTCCAGCAAGAAGAAAACTTAATTCAAAACAAGCTATAAGAAATATGACAATGGAAGATGAATATAATTTAACAAGGTTTTTATTGAGTAAAACAGTGAAGTGCAAAAGAATAAATATATCCTTAAAATCTAGAGTGAGGGAGGCTTGAAGCTGGGGAAGATGCAATGGAAGGATTGTGGACTTGGATGTTGAATCCCCAGGAACTGGAGTTTAGATCCTAACTTCTTCTATTCACCAGCCATGCCACATTTTATGTACATGCAAGTCCCTGATGTGGTGCCCGGGGCATGGTGAACAAACATAAATTTTATTTGAGAAAACACATATAGTAGTCTCAACACTGTGGATGTCAGAGTAAGTGCAGTTTCAACATAAATATGAAAGTAATAAATTTGCCTTCATTTAAATCCTCTAACCCAGTCCATCCTTTCCCTCCCTCCATCCTAGTGAGTACATAACAAGGAGGTCTGCGCAAGAAGGCACAGTATTTGTAAGAGATGAAGCTGAGGAAGAAGTGGATAGAATTATCTCTTTCAGACTTGCTTATTCAAGGAAGACTTCCTCCTGGAGACACTAACAGTTATGACTACCTTTGAAGGCTAAAGAAGAAGAAGCTGGAAGGGAACTAACATTACAGGTGGTTCTAGGTGCTCATGTACAAGTACATATTCTCCTTTCCTTTTCCAATGATCCTCTGGGTTCTATATTATAACCTTCTCTGCAGAGCATATGGATGGGTAAAGATGAGCCAGGCAGCAATTCACTGAATTTTCCTGATTGTGAGGAGGAACTACAACAATGTGCCTAATGATGTACCTCTAAAAAGATTTAATTTTTATCTTATAGACACTGGGAAGTTTTCTGGGGAGGGTCCAATAGCTATATTGTCCAGGAATTGGTTTTAAACAAGGCAAGGAACTCATGGGGAGTTCCTCCCATGGGCTGCGTAAAGTTAGCTTGTCCTTATTACTCAGGAGTGACACCCCTCTGCCTGATGATGAGGCTATTTTCTGGCTATATGAAAGGCCATCTGTTGAAAAAGACTGAAGTTCTACAGCAGTCTCAGCTCAGCAAGGTGAATACCTTCAGCTCTAGTCCTTTATCTTCCCCCTCACCTTTTTCTACTTTACTCTTGAACTGTCCGTTAGAAAAGTTTCCTAATTGGAAGTGCTCTTCAAAACTCCGTTGATAACCAGGACAGGAATGTCTTGGCATTGTCACGGGTGTGTCAACAAAGGTATCTTGGGATAGGGAAAAAAAGCACAGGTTTGGAGCAAGATCACTCTGGATTTGAAATCCAGCTCCGCCACCTTATCTCAGGTTCTTAACGTCGGTGATCCTCAGTTTCCTCATATGTAAACTAGGAGTAATGCCTACCTCAGAGAGAGGAGGTGAGGATTCTTTGAGATAAGGTATATAATGCATAATAGTAGATGCAATGCATACTCCTTACTAAATAATGGTTTCTTTATTTTCCAAAAAGTGACAATGACTTCCCAATGACAGGGAGAGAAGCTGGGTTACAATTAGGGGACCTGAAAGCAGACACAGATGAGACATAGTGTCTGCCACACCCAAAAGCCCTTTCTAATCAAGGTGTTCAGGAAAGCAGCTCTATGTGATTCTTTGGGCATGGGAGGGTGGTCATTGAATAAACTGGGTATGCACAACGCTCATTTCTTAGCCTGGCCAAAGATCCTTGAGGCTTTCTACCCAACAGAGGATTAATAATGAGCCAAATCAAAATCTGAGCCAGGTTTCTGGAGCAGGAAATCAGCCAAAGCAGGAGACAAGTAGGGATGCCAAGTAACAGAGCCCATGTGAGCCATGAGAAAAAGACCAAATTCATCCTGAAAGACAGAAATCATTGCGAGAGCCACCCTGTTTCTTGACTAGCTTCCCAGATCCAAGAGCAGCTCAAGTGTTTCCTAGCCATAAGTCCTTTTTCTCTCAGTTGGCTAGAATCAGTCTGTTTCTTGGAACCAAGGAACCTTGTGTATACATTCTGTAATATACCTTAATAAAAAAGAATGTGGCCGGCCCTCCATATCCATGGGTTCCACATCTGTGGGTTCAATGAAGCAGACCAAAAATATTCAAAAAAATAAAAATGAAAAACTAACAATGCAACAATAAAAAATACAAACTTAAAAAATACAATATAACAACTATTTACATAGCATTTATGTTATATTACGCATTATACATAATCTAGAAATGGTTTAAAGCAGGGGTCCCCAGCCCCAAGGCCACAGACAGGTACTGGCCTGTGGCCTGTTAGGAAGCGGGCTGCACAGCAGGAGGTGAGCCCAGGGCAAGTAAGCGAGCGAGGCAAGCTTCATCTTCATTTACAGCCACTCCCCTTTGCTCACATTACCACCTGAGCTCTGCCTCCTGTCAGATCAGAAGTGGCATTAGATTCTCATAGGAGCATGAACCCTATTGTGAACTGTGCATGTGAGGGATCCAGGATGTGTGCTCCTTATGAGAATCTAATGCCTGATGATCTGTCACTGTCTCCCATCACCCCCAGGTGGGATGGACCATCTATCTAGTTGCTGGAAAACAAGCTCAGGGCTCCTACTGATTCTACTTTAGGATGAGTTGTATAATTACTTCGTTATATATTACAATGTAATAATAATAGAAAAAAGTACACAATAAATGTAATGCTCTTGAATCATTTCAAAACCATCGCCCCACTCCAGTGCATGGAAAAATTGTCTTTCATGAAACCAGTCCCTGGTGTCAAAAAAACTGGGGATCACTGATTTAAAGTATACAGAAGGATGTGCTTAGGTTAGAGACAAATATTACACCATTTATATGAGGGACTTGAGCATCCTCAGATCTTGGTGTCTGAGGGAGGTCCTGGAAACAATCTCCCACAGATACCAAGAAATGACTATATAGACTTTACTCTCCTCTTTGAGAAAAATGTGGGTACATTTTGGACTGAGCCATTACTAACTATCCACAGAGGTACATGAGAAAAATGACGTGAGACCATCTCAAACATCACCCAAAAGAAAACATACTTCCAAAGAGCAATGATATGATTCACTTTATACAGAGACACTGAGTGTTTACCAGGTTCTTTCTCTTCTACACAGCACGTGAATCTCCTTCCTAGTTCCTGGACTCCACCATGCAGTCTTGGTGGGGGGCAGGGCACAGCTAGTCACAACACAGAGATCTCTCTTCTTACCTTCTGGCATTGAGGGTGTGCACATGTGACTTCAGCTCAGCCAAGTGAAGGCTTCTATAAGGATTCTAAACCATAAATGAATGACAGATATACATGAGTACATATCAATGATTGGCAGTGACAGCCATACATCGCAATGGTAACTGCATTGACTGCCAGGGGGAGGTTATGATGGGAAAAGGGACTCAGAAGCAATGGCTGGTAAGTGAGGGGTGTACAGAAGTACATGAGGGATATAGATGGGGATGTTCAACAGTAGTGGGGCATATAGTAGGAGGTACTCAAGAGTAATGAGAGGTGTGGCTCACGCCTGTAATCTCAACACTTTGGGAGGCTGAGGCGAGTGGATCACGGGGTGAGGAGTTCGAGACAAGCCTAACCAACGTGGTGAAACCCCATCTCTATTAAAAATACAAAAATTAGTCAGGCGTGGTGGCATGCACCTGTAATCCCAGCTACTCAGGAGGCTGAGGCAGGAGAGTCACTTGAACCCAGGAAGTGGGGGTTGCAGTGAGCTAAGATCATGCCACTGTACTCCAGCCTGGGCAATAGAGCGAAACTCCATCACACACACACACAAAATAGTAGTGTGAGTATATGGGGGGTTCTCAGGAGCAGTGAGTATATGGGGGGTGCTCAGGAGCAGTGGGGGTCATAGTGGGAGGATGTTCAGAGCTGTTAGGGGTACAGTGGTGTGGTTTTAGGAGTGGTCAGGGTACCATGGAGAGTGTTCAAATCAGTGCAGGGTACAGTGGCAGTGTTCAGAAGCAGTGAGGGAGGGGTGTGCTCGAGACATGAGGGGTGTTCAGGAGCAGTGGGGGAAATAGTAGGGGGATGTTCCGGCGCAGTGAGGGATACAAGAAGGTGTTTTCAGGAGTAGTCAGGGCACAGTGGAGGTGTTCGGGAACAGTGGGGGTGTTCAGGGACAGTGGTGGTTATGGCAGTGGGGTGTTCAGTGGTAGTGTGGGTTTGCAGTGGAAGGTGCTCAAGAGAAGCGGGAAGTACTCTGGGGGTTGTTTAGGAGCAACTGGAAGTACAGTGGGAGGTGATCAGGAGCAGGGTGGGGGCACAGCAGGACGTGATCAGAAGCAGAGGGTGGACACAGTGGGAGGTGATCAGGAGCTGGGGGTATCCAGTGGGGGTCTCTGGAGCAGTGGGGAGTACAGGGGGTTGTTCAGGAGCAGTGGGGTATAATGGGGGTGTTCAGAAGCAACAGGGGGTGTGGCAGGACAGTGGGGAGGGTGCTCCGGAGCAAGGGGGGAATGCAGTAAATTCTATTTGCTAGAGCAAGCACATTAATAGAGGCCTCAGACATATTATCTCTAATGCTTTCAACGGTTCTGCATGATTTTCCAGCAGTGTGCTGGTAAACTGACTCCCAGAAAAACCCGAATTTGTAGCGTTGTTGATTTTTGCCATACAAATATTCCCACCATAGTGAATTTCAAACCATCCACATGACTTCACTGGAGCTTCCTATGTGATGCCACTGAATGTAGAGTTAGGAAGAGATTCTAACAATTGGCTGGTGTGAGCCGGCTCCAACCCTCCACTGTTTATTTCCCTGTAACAGATGATGTGTCAGAATCTCAAAGAATCTCCTTGGGATGGCTTCATTGGCAGAATATAAAACCTGACTGCCTTTCCTTTAAAAAATAAGGAACACTTAATGTTGCACATAAAAAGAAGGCTGGAAGAATCTCACTTCCAAGACTCATTCATGTCACTCCCAATATTCATCTTCAAAACCTTAGTTCCTTCTCTCTTTTCTTCTGCCATCCCAGGGTGCCAGCTTAGCACTCCTAATAGAGACAGCTGTCTCCGTTCCAGGTACCCAGCCTAGAAAAGACAATATCCAACAAGAAGAAGAAAAGAGATAGTTTCTTCTTAGGTATCTTTTTAACAAAAAAGAAAATCAGATTTTAATACAGTTTTACCATCTCTGCATATTTCACTGGGCTCAAGGAGCACACATACCACAGCTCACACCCAGAGAAAGTGGGATTTTCTTTCTCTGCACAGGAAGGAAAATATTCTTTGCTTGCATAGTTATTTTCACCAATGTCGCCTGGCCTTCCAGCAGTATTTTAAATGTCCCTAGTCTCAGACACATGGAGACTTGTGGTATGAAGGGTAAGGAGACCTACCACCTGTCCTTTTTATCACTAGCCACCACATGACTTCTCTCTCAATTGTAGGATGGAGAGAGTATTGCATCTTTTTTTTTTTTTTTTTTTTCAGAAGGAGTCTCACTCTGTCTCCCCAGGCTGGAATGCAGTGGTGCATTCTCAGCTCATTGCAGCCTCCACCTCCTGGGTTCATGTGATTCTCCTGCATCAGCCTCCTGAGTAGCTGGGATTACAGGTGTGTGCCGCCACCACACTTCGCTAATTTGTTTATTTTTTTAGTAGAGACAGGGTTTTACCATGTTGACCAGAGTGGTCTCCAACTCCTGATCTCAAGTGATCCACCTGCCTTGGCCTCTCAAAGTACTGGGATTACAGGTGTGAGCCACCACACCCAGTCAGGTATTACATTCTATGACTTCGTATTTCTGAACTTAAACCTCTCCTAGGATCTTAAAAAGTTAAGTCAGGATCATGGAAAGTGAAATAATGAATGTAATGCCCCCAGCCCAGTGTTAGAAGTTGACCAAATCTTACTTTCTTTCCTCTCTCTTCCCCTCCCTATCCTTCCCCAGTTCTGTGAAATATCCGCATTTTCTTTTTTTTTTCTTTTAAAGTACAAGAGTAAAACAAAACAAAAAATAAGCCTTTCCTGAAAATATAATGCATTATGAAGGAGAATATGGCGCTTGTGAGCTGCGGAGGAAACCTCCGATCACCACTGACACTCTTTGCTTTCCTGCCTTTGCTTAACTGCTGGTTGCGACTGTTAATAAGGAAGCTCCAGAGAGTTGAGCTGCTTCCTTTGCTGCTAATGATAGAAATAACATCTCCAATTTGATGTGACAGGATTGCAGAGTGCCACCGGGCACGTGCGCCATTCTTGTCACTTCCAGGCTCCTAAAAACACTCCGTGACAATCGGCCTTGTCAGCAGATTCTACCTTGTCCCGTTTGTCGGGGTGGCCTGCCTGTGCATCCAGCCATCGCCAGCTCCCTGGCAGGCCTCTTCCTGGGCACTGCAAAGGAGACAACACTGACAACTGAATGGAAAAAGTCATGTTTGAAGACAAGGTTTCTGGGATTGAGGCAGTGCCATAGTCACTTTGACACCCGGTGACCTTGGGCTTAGGAAACAGCTGCCATTGCTAAGCACATACTACAAATGATTGTAAATATCCTCAATCACCATAAGTAAAGTTACAACCATCACACAGGTGTGAAGGCCCAGGGATGTCCCATGTGTGCCCACAGCCACCCTGCCAGCCCAGGACTGGATTCAGATCTGCCCCACAGTAAAGTCAACTCTCCATTGCTCTCCCAGTTTAATCCTAGCGTGAGACCTTGAGGGGAGAGATGAGTGTACCAAGAGCTTTATGGGGGTCATCAGCCAACAGTCAACTGGGGCACCACAGGAATGCATGAGGCATCTCAGGGAGAAGGTCCAGAGAGAAAAGCAGAAGCCCAAAGCCTGAAGATGGGATTTACTGGTCACAGGAGAAAGGATCTAGGGAATACAGATGGACTAGAAGAGAGGTGAGAAAGGCTCAGAGAAGAGAGTTATGGTCCACCCTTGTTTTGATATTTCAAATGAGGAGTGGGGGATGATGGAATGATTTGTCCACTATGGTCAAGTAGTTTCAGCTAAGTGCTAATTTCATGAACTTACAAACTGACATGCCTCCAGGGCCCAGGCAGGTGAGCATCACCAAAGGATGTAACTGGCAAAAAACAATAAGGAGGGGAGGGGACTGCAGAGAACCTCTACCTGTCCAAAAGGAGCATCCAGCACTCAAGTCCAGCTGACTTCAGCCAAGTCTCACAATTGTTTCAGAGGGAGCTGGAACTCTCTGTTTGTCTTTTTCTATTCTTTCTATTTTTTTCTTTGAGAAAGAGTCTTGCTCTGTCACCCAGGCTGGAGTGCAGTGGCATGATCTTGGCTCACTGCAACCTCCGCCTCCCAGGTTCAAGTGATTCTCCTGCCTCAGCCTCCCGAGTAGCTGGAATTACAAGTGCCCACCACTGCGCTTAGCTAATTTTTTTAGTAGAGACGGGGTTTCGCCATGTTGGGCAGGCCGGTCTCGAACTCCTGACCTCAGGTGATCTGCCTGCCTCGGCCTCCCAAAGTGTTGGGATTACAGGCATGAGCCACCACGGCTGGCCTCTGAGTTTTTCATGTTCTGCCAACAAGGCAGTTCAATAGCTTGGAAGCAGCCTGCAGGCCACAAGTTTGCTGGCTCTGCCTTACCAGAAACCTTTGTACCCTCAGGAAATGTAAACACCAGCTCTAACATTGCACAGGTGCTGAGGAGTCCCAAGCCTAAGGCTAAACACTAGTTTTCCATATATACCTTTTAAATTAAAGTATGCATGTGCTGTTTCTGTATTGTGATCTGATTTGGCAAAGCAGAACTTTGTGCTGGAAGTAATGAGTGTTAAATCATGACTCTACCAGAGAAAAATGGCACTAATGAGGGTGGATGTTTGGATGAAGGTCAAAGGCAACACTGCAATTGCAGGTTGGTGCCAAAGGCTGGAAATAGGGCATTTTGAACAACTTTGTGATCAAGGGGTTTGCTAGAAAGGACAAAACATGGGTAACAATCAGTACCATGTACAGTGGGACTTTCATTTTTTTTCTCTCTCGTCTTTCTTTCTTAATAGGTGTGTGTTGGGGTAGAACAACAACTTGACGCTTTTTGAACTAGTCAGAATTAAAACACACACACACACACACACACACATACACACACAGAAGACCACAACCTAATCTAAAGACAGTCGTCCCTTAGTAAGCCATGGGAGCATGATTAAAACCCTCAGCAAAATCAGCATAGAAGGGGTATACCTCAATGTAATAAAAACCATGTATGACAAACCCACAGCCAACATCATACTGAATGGCAAAAAGTTGAAAGCATTTCCTCTGAGAACTGGAAGAAAACAAGGACGCCCACTTTCACCACTTCTATTCAACGTAGTACTGGAAGTCCTAGCCAGAGTGATCAGAGAAGAGAAAGAAATAAAGGGCATCCAAACCAGTAAAGAGGAAGTCAAACTGTTGTTGTTTGCTGATGATATGATTGCATACCTAGGAAACCCTAAAGACACCTCCAAAAAGCTCCCAGAACTGATAAATGAATTCAGTAAAGTTTCAGGATACAAAATTAATGTACATGAATCAGCAGCTCTGCTATATATCAACAGAGACCAAGCTGAGAATCAAATCAAGAACTCAACCCCTTTTACAATAGGTGCAAAGAATAAAATAAAATAAAATAAAATAAAATAAAATAAATAAAATAAAATACTTAGGAGTATATCTAGCCAAGGAGGTGAAAGACCTCTACAAGGAAAACAATGAAACACTGCTGAAAGAAATCATAGACAAAACAAACAAATGGAAACACATCCCATGCTCACAGATAGGTAGAACCAATACTGTGAAAATGACCATACCACCAAAAGCAATCTACAAATCAATGCAATTCCCTTCAAAATGCCACCAGTGTTCTTCACAGAACTAGAAAAAACAATCGTAAGATTCACACGGAACCAAAAAAGAGCCTGCATAGCCAAAGCAAGATTAATCAAAAAGAACAAATCTGGAGATATAATATTACCTGATTTGAAAGTATCCTATAAGGCCATAGTCACCAAAACAGCATGGTAGTGGCATAAAAATAGGCACATAGACCAATGGAACAGAATAGGGGCCCAGAAATAAACCCAAACACTTACAGCCAACTGATCTTTGACAAAGCAAACAAAAGCATAAAGTGGGGAAAGGACACCCTATTCAACAAATGGTGCTATGATAATTGGCTAGCCACATGTAGGAGAATGAAACTGGATCCTCATCTCTCACCTTATACAAAAATCAACTCAAGATGGTTCAAGGGCTTAAATCTAAGACCTGAAACTAAAAATTCTAGAAGATAACATTGGAAAAACCCTTAGACATTGGCTTAGGCAAAGACTTCATGACCAAGAACCCAAAAGCAAATGCAACAAAAACAAAGATAAAAAGATAAATCAGTGGGACTTAATTAAACTAAAAAGCTTCTGTACTGCAAAAGGAACAGGCAGGAGAGTAAACAGACAACCTAAAGAGTGGGAGAAAATCTTCACAATCTATACATTCAACAAGCTATACATTCAACAAAGGACTAATATCCAGAATGTACAAGGAGCTCAAACAAATTAGCAAGAAAAAACAATCCCATCAAAAAGTGGGCTAAGGATATGAATAGACAATTTTCAAAAGAAGATATACAAATAGCCAAGATACATGAAAAAATGCTCAAAATCACTAACGATCAGGAAAATGCAAATGATAACTACAATGTGACACCACCTCGCTCCTGCAAGAATGGCCATAATAATAATATAAAAAAATACTAGATATTGGTGTAGATGTGGTGAAAAGGGAACACTTCTGCACTGCTGATGGGAATGTAAACTAGTACAACCACTATGGAAAACAGGGTGGAGATTTTTTTTTAAAGAACTAAAAGTAGAACTACCATTTCATCCAGCAATCCCACTGCTGGGTATCCACCCAGAGGAAAAGAAGTCATTATACGAAAAAGATTCTCAAACATGCGTGTTTATAGCAGCACAATTTGTAACTGCAAAATATGGAACCAGACCAAATGCCCATTAATCAACAAGTGAATAAAGGAAATGTGGTATGATGTGTGTGTGTGTGTGTGTGCGCGCACACAATGGAATGCTACTAGGCCATAAAAGGAATAAATTAATGGCATTTGCAGCAACCTGGATGGAACTGGAGACTATTATTCTAAGTGAAGTAACTTACGAATGGAAAACCAAACATTGTGTGTTCTCACTCATAAGTGGTAGCTACACTATGAGGATGCAAAGGCATAACAATGATACAATGGACTTCGGGGACTTAGGGAAAAGGGTCAGTGGGGTGAGAGATAAAAGACTACAAACTGGGTTCAGTGTATACTACCATGGTGATGGGTACACCAAAATCTCATGAATCACCACTAAAGAACTTACTCATGTAATCAAATACCACCTGTTCCCCAAAAACCTATGGAAATAAAAAATTTAAAAATAAAAAATTAGAGACAAAAAAGACAGTATAAATATAATTCTAATAATAATAATAACAATAAGCCATGGCAGAACTGGCTCTCTTCTCTGAGGTTCTCTGACGGAACTTTCATTTGGTATCGAGTATGTTTACAGGATACCATTGATCCCCATCAGTCAACAGGTGCAAGCAAAACAGATTAAAGGCAAATCTCCTCCCTGTGTGTGTGCATGAGTTTTTGTGTGCTTATAGCACATTTCTCAAAGTCATCCTTATACTCTCTGTTTAGGGGGAAGGAAGACCCACTGCATGGCATCAGCTGCATCATTGGTTTGCAAGGAGAGCTCCACCCCCTCATTTAAATGGATCTGTGCCAGGTTCTTCTTGGTCACAGTTTCTGCCCACCTGCCTCCCCAGCTAGCATCCCTTGGCCAATGGAGTCCCATGGTCTGGGTCTTCTAATTCCATACTCTTGTATTTGATGTCGCATTGCCTATGTTGCCTCAATCTTTTTACGCTTAACTCAGTTCTGAAACCTTGTGCCTAGAGACTTCCAGCACTCCACTTCTCTGGATCTGAAACCCTGCCTTACTTCTGGCAGTAGTACCCTCGCCTTCCCCACCTATCCCCAAACTGGCATGCATCCTATGGTCAAGACTGATGACAGCCTTCCCTGATATTAAGACTTTCCAGAACTGCCTGCCTGCCAGGAAGCCTGCCTGCCTTCTGGCACATTCTTTTCCCCAAGCCACAGTCCTCACTGTATGAGTTGCACCACTCATTGCCTGTTGCCCATTGGCTTGGCTTGGCCTTTGGAGTGTGTATACAACATATTCTGAAAAGCAGCACTTCAGAATCCAGGAAAAGAGACAGATTGTGCCAGCTCCACCAGCAAGCTCCTCAGAAAATGACACCTAAGAAATATGAACACGTCAGGAAAAAAGACTCATTCAGCCTGAAGAAAGGAATAAAAAAGAGATGGGCAACAGGAGATTCTCTTATCTGGGACCTCCGTTCCTGTTTGTTGTTTGGAATAGAGGCCAGGCTTCCTTCAGCTGGGGCTTATCGAGCACCAGGCAAAGTAATAGGAACCAAGAGCAGAGACGACTGAGACATCTCTCCAGAGATGGCAGAGGGACAAGGAAGACGAACTTAGAGATGGCGCTGATGGCCGGGCGCGGTGGCTCAAGCCTGTAATCCCAGCACTTTGGGAGGCTGAGACGGGCGGATCATGAGGTCAGGAGTTCGAGACCATCCTGGCTAACACAGTGAAACCCCGTCTCTACTAAAAAATACAAAAAACTAGCCGGGCGAGGTGGTGGGCGCCTGTAGTCCCAGCTACTCGGGAGACTGAGGCAGGAGAATGGCGTAAAAACCCGGGAGGCGGAGCTTGCAATGAGCTGAGATCCGGCCACTGCACTCCAGCCTGGGCGACACAGCGAGACTCCGTCTCAAAAAAAAAAAAAAAAAAAAAAA